>NC_134792.1:47347200-47372200 GCF_046742065.1 Oratosquilla oratoria | reverse complement strand
CCGCTGTGGGCGCACACACACACACACACACACACACACACACACACACGACTCGTGGCTTAGTGATAGAGTTCCCGGCTACCACTACGGCGGTCCGGGATCGAATCCCGAGCAGGGATGAAATAATAAAAGTATCGCTGCGCTGTAGGTCGTTACTCCAACTCTCGTGGGCGGGGAGTTGGGTGTGTGTGTGCGTGTAAGGTTACAGCATTACCCATAGATCGGTTATATATGAGCTCTGAGCTCTCTTACGCGAGGGAAAATAGCTGTCGATCACGAGTCCAACACGTGATCCAAAGACCATGGTGAATCACACACACACGTTTTATATGTTCATGTTTTATATAATTGTACAGTGCATAATCACTTCAGCATCATAATATGTATAGGTAATCATTTATTATGTACCATCTGTGTTATTCCCTCTTACCTCAATGTGTATTTCCAGCCTTCGGCTGCCATGTTTTCAATAAGCCATTTATTATTATTGTTATTTTATTATTATTATTATTATTATTATTATTATTATTATTATTGTTATTATATTATTATTATCATTATTATTGTTGTTATTATTATTTTTATTATTGTTATTATTGTTATCATTATTACTGTTATTATTGTTACTACTGTTACTACTACCTCCACCACTACATCTACCACCACTACTACCACCACTACTACCACCACCACTACCCACCACTATTACCACTACTGCTACCACTACTACCACTACTGCTACCACTACTACTACTACCACACACACACACACACACACACACACACACACACACACACACACACACACACACACACACACACACACACACACACACCAGAGTGGTGGATGTATGTAACAAACTGTACGAAATGATAGTGTGTGATACTGCGAGATACAGAGTCGGGACACCACAAGCGTAGCTCCCCTTCCCGGAAGATACAACTAGGTAAATACACACACATAAACATACATGGATAGAGTCTTGGCCTCTCAGGCTGGAGGTCCGAGATTAGGTACCATTCACGCCGTGGAAGCGTGCAGGTCGTTACTGTCACCCTTAAGCAAAAGTTTGGTGATATTGTCTTGCTGATTCCTGAAAAGGATTATGGAGCTCCCTACCAGGATGTAGTCGGGGACTCTTTCGATGCTGGACGAGAAGGATAAACACCTTCTGGCTGTCGCCAGGCGATTTTAATCGGCTGAAGGAAACTTCCACCAGCTAGAGAAACCTTCTGCAGTCAGAGGGTGAAGGCAACGGGTTCCTACTGACGGAGGAACTTCCTGAGGGAGACGTGATCGAGCTCTTCGTCGGGGCGACCTGTCCTTGGCGAACTTGACCATGAACCCGCTTTTACTGCGTCTCGAACTAGACGCCAAGGACTCGCGTTCGGAACAGATTCCAGTGAGAGATTTATAATCACCCGAATGTGGGTTGCCCCCCTCCTTCCCGATGTCTCTCCCGTCATGATCTGGAATAAGGAGGACGTGCTCGACGCGGCGGCGGCGTCCCCATCACCATCACGATCTCCGCCGTCTGAGGGTGACAAAGCTGATTTTCAGAAATTGCACAGGCTTCGTTCTCCTTCGACACAATTACAAAGAACACAGAGACTTCGTTCTCGCTTCTCGGCCACGAAGAACAACGGGGACTTCGGCTTTCTTCTTTGTCCTCAACGATGAAGAACACCGGGGACTTCGTCCTCCACTTCCTTACAAATACTGTACAAACACCGGAGACGTACTGGGAGGGACTTCCACCCTGACCGATGACATTCTCTCTCTCTCTCTCTCTCTCTCTCTCTCTCTCTCTCTCTCTCTCTCTCTCTCTCTCTCTCTCTCTCTCTCTCTCTCTCTCTCTCTTCTCCTCTCTTCTCCTCTCTTCTCCTCTCTTTCTACTCTCCTCTCCTCTCCTTTCTCTCTCTTCTCCCTCCTCTCTCTCCTCTCCTCTCTCTCCTCTCCTCTCTCATCTCTTCTCTCATCTCTTCTCTCCTCTCTCATCTCTTCTCTCCTCTCTCATCTCTTCTCTCCTCTCTCATCTCTTCTCTCATCTCTTCTCTCCCCTCTCTCTCCTCTCCTCTCTCTCCTCTCCTCTCTCTCCTCTCTTCCTTTCTCCTCTCTTCCTTTCTCTCTCTTCCTTTCTCTTTCTCCCTCTCCCTCTCTCTCCCTTTCTCCCTCTCCTTCTCTCTCCCTTTCTCCCTCTCCTTCTCTCTCCCTTTCTCCCTCTCCTTCTCTCTCCCTTTCTCCCTCTCCTTCTCTCTCCCTTTCTCTCCCCTCTCTCTCTCTCTCTCTCTCTCTCTCTCTCTCTCTCTCTCTCTCTCTCTCTCTCTCTCTCTCTCTCTCTCTCTCTCTCTCTCTCTCTCTCTCTCTCTCTCTCTCTCTCTCTCTCTCTCTCTCTCTCTCTCTCTCTCTCTCTCTCTCTCTCTCTCTCTCTCTCTCTCTCTCTCTCTCTCTCTCTCTCTCTCTCTCTCTCTCTCTCTCTCTCTCTCTCTCTCTCTCTCTCTCTCTCTGTCTCCCTCCCTCCTTTATTTTGACTTGCCAAAGGATTTATTTTTCTATGACGATGTTGCCAGATTAGTCGGTTCATTATTCTCGTATTTCTTTAAATTGCCGTTTCTCTCCTCATCCTCTCTTTTATTATTCTTGTTAGTGTCCACATTTAGTCAGGATCATTGTTCCAACAATTGATATAGTAGCTTCATTTATTAGGTAAATATGGCAGGCTAAGATGAAAGATAGGCTACTAGGCAGTCTTCTGAGCACCTCAGTACAGTGACGCGTTGTATAGATGGTGTTTCATGAAAAGCAGCTAGATTATTTTTTTATCGATTGAGTTCAAGTAAAACTGAAGGGCATTTGCACTTTACCATAGTGAACAAGTTAGCTTGCTTCACAGGAAACTTCCCTTGGGTGAATAAAATTACCCGGCGGGAGCTAGAACACATGTACAAGTCATCAGTAGCAGTGGAGGAGTTAATATTGGTTTTAACATTATCCTCTTAGGGTTTGTTTTTTCGAGTTTCAGTTCAGACTTGGGTTTTTCTAACGAAACGTCAGAGCACACTAGCTGTATTGACATTGTGTGTCAAAGTTGATGTCGGTCATTGGGATACACGTGTTGAAGAGAGATGTCGACCAATTTCAGTTTAGAGAAACTTGTATACCGAAGGGGTGGAGTCAGAAGTGGCAAAGGGGAGATTTAAAGAGGGCAGTAGAAATGGGGGTATAGCACACAAGAGCCATTCATTGATGACTACTCCTCTGTGTGGCCTTTTTTTTTTGCGCTTTGTTTATCTCGCCCTGATTGCATACAGAGGCTGACAGCTGTTCACTGGCCGCACTTCGGCAAAGAACCACAGATAGGTAGTAGCAATCTGCAACACTGTACTGTCGATAACTCCCACATGGATGAGGAACCTTGGAGGACACGCTAGGGTAAAAGGAGTGCCTCCTTTGACACAGCCTACTATAACTCAGACCTTTTCGTTTGAGGTTAGTGTGTGCACGTGGTAGGAATTATTTGGAGTGGGTTTATTTGACTGTAGGTTTTGTCTGCTTAAGGCACCGGGCGAGCCAGACAGGGTGCAAACATACGTACAATTACGCATGAAACTTTACTAATAGTACCTATTTTTATCTCTGGGGATTTGAACTCGGGTCACTTGGGTCGCGAAACAGGAGAGCTTCCCCTGAGACACCCGGGTCATATAGATCAGGATTTTTATCATGTTTGTCCATGTGTCCCATATTTATGTACTGCTGTTCTTTAACCTCCGGGAAGACTACTTTAACAGTGTATAGAATCGCTAAGGATCCACCAAATCTCACAAGTTTTTGGTTTGGGGATCATATTACTGAAACTGTGACCTCCCACGTTTGTTCTATGCCCCCCCACACACACACACACTTTAACTCTTGGATATAGTTTTTTTCGAGGAGTAGACAACTGGCGATCACAGACGCCAGACGTATATGCATGTATGCTAGCGGTTCATCCCTACTCCGAATCGCATCCAGAAGGCATAGCTTAATGACACCGACATTTGAAAAGAAAGAAAAAACGAGAAGAATAAATAAAAAAAAAAATATGAAGGATTTTAAAACGAACGGTACAACCTATGCCGTGTGGTAATTTTTTTCCTCGGTAAGGTTGGTAAGCCTGGAATATACATATAAGAACTTGAATACATGTGTAAACATAGATATAAATAAATTATCCATTAAGTGATACAACATAGAGAAACTTATAATCAAATACATAACGAGTGAACAAGACAATGAATGAATGAGTGAATGAATGAAAGTATGATGAAATCTTGTGAGTGGGCAGTCACTCCTGGGCGACCCGTTGACATTTGAAGACAAGTACCCTCTAGTATGCCGATTGGCAAGTCGTCGGCTTCGATCGGTGACTTGCCCAGGGAAACCCGAGCACATAGGGCAAAGGTGACGACCTCGGTGGGATGGAATAAAAATCTGCCGACGGCTGGGCAGAGGACATACGTTAACCGCGCCCCTGATTTAGGGATCAAGCGTTGTTACACGTCATCGCTTATCTAAATTTCCGTCTCTTATCTGAAGGTTCCGAGATAACAGGGAAATTGTTAGAGAGAGAGTATTAACACTTTATATACCTGATAGCAATTTTCCTTTTAATTCGGCAGCTGCCAAGATATTTTATTCATATCCGTGACTCCAGCACAGGACCTGTAGCCTGTCTTAACGCCTTCCCTACCGGTCGATACACTCTTTAATTTGATTGCCTCAGGGTGATTTTATTTGAATCCATGGCCACCCTTTCGTTGTGTTGAGGGCTTCCTTCTCCCCCCCCCATTCGAGTGATTTGAATCGCCCGGCGGCAGCCAGAACAAATGATGTCGTGAGTGACAGGGAGTCTTCAAGCCAGCTGATGGAGCGCTTCTGTGCAAGCTGCCTGACGTTGCAAGAAAAGTTAATCAAACGCAATGATAGTATTCTTTCGCAATGGATCCCTTTCCAGTTTTTTTTTTTTTTCTTTTTTTTTTTTTCATCGGAACTAATCTGACGTAACTCAAACCAACGCAGCCTAACCTAACTCAACTTAAGCTATATTAACCCAACTCAACCTAGCCTTACCTAACCTGCATAGAAAACCACTGCCCACACATGCACAAATAGGAAAGACGTTGGTGGAGCAATAATACTAGATTTGAGGAAATGACGTAAAAAGAAGACGAAAAAAGAAAAAAAGAGAAAAAAGCAAAAAAAGAAAAACGGGAGAAAAAGAAGAAAAAAATGGACTAGTACAGGCAGCCAATGAGAGCGATCACTAGACCTGAGCGGGGGCTGAGTCGACGAGGCGGTAGGTAGGTAGAGAGGTAAGTAGGTAGGTCGAGGTAGTAAGTAGGTAGGCAAGCGGGCGCCTAGGTGGTCCAGTATTTGGCTCGACCCTGGCTCCCGCTGCTGCCGCTGCCGTCGCTGCCTTTGCCTCTCTCACTACAACCGACTCTGAAATTGGACTGATTTGAATTTAGTATAAAGGGAAGGGGAAGGGGAAGGGTGAGGATGTTGAGGAGGAGGAGGAGGGGACAAAGCTCTTTGTGGAAGAACGTCGACGACACTGACATCGACGACGACGGCGAATTAGGAGAGGGCAGGAGACGATGGGAAATGTGTGGGGAACTGCAGCCGATAGGAAGCAAGGAGTAGACTCTTGTAAAACGCCCCCAAGAGCTGAAGAGAGCGATAACAAGTGAGGCATCGTATCGAGTTGCTAAGGATGTTGGGAGTCATCCAGGAGCAAGAGGGGAGTACTGGGCTGCTGTATATATATATATATATATATATATATATATATATATATATATATATATATATATTATATATATATATATATATATATAATATAATATCTGGGTTCGTTTTTATGGCTAAGACAGAGGTATCTTTTGCACGCCTGCTCATGCATGCTCATTTGATAAAATAAATGCTTTGACGCTTTACCAACACATGTTGATGTTAAAAGATTTTTAATTCACATATAACCGAGAGAAGGAATGCTAGAGTGTTGTAGTGCATGTTTACCCCCATTTGCTTAGCTATGTCTTGTAAGACAGAGGTAGACGTTCTCTCCGCTTTGTGTTTATATTGCATGCATGCATTTCCTTCATTCATGTACTTTGATGGTGTGAAGGTAATTTTTCTTTGAATTTCGTTTTGCATATGTCTTATGATAGGGAAGTTGATTTATTTTAGTGCAGATCCTTTAGATATACATGTGTGTGTGTGTGCGTGTGTGTGCGTAATTGTGTGTATTTGTGTGCGCTTATCATAAAAAACTATTGAACGTCTATTTTCCTTTAGGTTGAATAAACTGTCTTGGCTGCAACCAGTATAAACTCAGAAGTTGAAAATAGACGCTGAAAGGTCAATTGACATAAGTTTGACCTTTTGGCTTCCATAATGGTTTCCCGTAGTTGAATAGAATCGCCTAGCGGGAGCTAGAATAAAGGTAAAAGTGTAGAATGTGGAGGCCGGAGGGTTAACGGACGATGGAGAAGTGGTGTTGGTCGAACAAAGAAAATGAGGCGGTGTGACCGAGCGTTGAGGGTTTTGCAACTTGCAAGCAAGGAGGGCACGTGCAACTGAAGTGTCCCAAGCTCCCATCCTCCTCTAGGTAAATCTCCCCATCCTCCCCTTCCCCCATCGATTCATCCCCCAGGATTTGGATACGATATAGACAGATATATAGTGGGTGTTCCTGGGCAGTGGTGGAAAGGTGAGGCGACGTTGGCGGGAAAAGGCGAAGAACGAAGCGACATGACGTCATCAATTCATCAAGAAGGAATCACGAAACTTCGCGATCAAAGAGCCTCTCTTCCTCCTCCTCCTCATTTCTCCTCCTCCTCCTCCTCTCAGGGCGAAAGGAGCTATGCTTCATGCATCTCTTCCCTTGATTGGAGACGTGGCAGAGCGCTCTTGTATACTTGGCTCCAAATTTTTCTTAACTTCGTGTCTGTGTCTATGTTTATGCTCCCGTAAGTGGTTCCGTGTGTTTATTTACTCACGCCTGGCGTGATTATGAGTTCGCGCGAGCGATGCGTGTAAGCTAAGTTCAATGTAATGTAAAAGTATATACTGTGTGCGTATGCTTGTGCGTATGTGTGCGTGTATGTATGTGTGTTTGTGTGCCTACATGAAGGTATGTGGCTCTTGCATTGATGTATTATACGTCCTCATTCGTGTTATCTGTATAATAGGAAATACCAAGGTAGTATATGTATGCTTACCAGTTTTGAAACCAGTTTTGTGCCGTGATGTACAGGACTAAGATGAGTCTTGTGATGACCCTGATTAGAATATGTACGTGTCTGTCTACGTTTGTGTGTGTGTGTGTGTGTGTGTGTGTGTGTGTGTGTGTGTGTGTATGTGTGTGTGTGTGTGTGTGTGTAATGTGCGCGCTGGCGTGGGTATGTTTGGATCTTCTCTGAATTGTGTGGGTGTAGTTGTCCTTGTAGGCGCCTAGGTATTTTACTTGTGAGAGGGCGTTTGTATGTATGTAATGCTGATGCATGTACATATATTGCAGCCATTACAGCAGTCCATGAACCATGGGTGCGAATGTTATCTGTATATGTGTACATATGCTTTTGTTTGGATGTGTGTATTTCGGTGCGGTTGTCAGAGTTGAATACTGCGCAGTAACTGTGTGTGTGTGTGGGGGGGGGGGGAACTCTGCAGGGCCGATACCGGAGCCTCTCGGAAACGGTTCATGGGATACCTAGAAACCAAGGCCTTGTTCTTAACCTGTTTTCTCGCGTCTCCTCGTACTTAGGTATTTAGACCCTTGGAGACCACTTCTTCAACACTGAAACTAATCCTTAAGCATCCACCAGCTCCAACTAATTTTCGGCCCATGGTTCTCTGTGGCCTACAACGGTTTGTGGACCATACCTTAGAATCGTGTATAGGGAATTGTTGGAACATTCAGGATCATTCGATTTGGGATCAAAGGATGGGGAAAATTGCACGTCCCACAATATAACGATGGCTCACATTGTATATAAAAAGGCTTGTTTCTAATTTTCAAGAGGGGCTGAGATAGGAGGGGGCATTAAACGAGTTTTAATTGCTCATGAAGTGTCTCGTTTCTCAGTGGGAAACAAAGAATGTACAGAGGTTAAGTGTTTCAACGAATGTGGTCATTATTAGTCTGGCTTTATTATCAACGCAGTATGTAATTTAACCTCTAGCTTGAATGGTGTAAGTGAAAAGGTTAAGAGGATGTAGGTTTGGTATTTGTTTCATGCCGGAGATGAGGTCAGATGGTGCTATTTATGAATAAACTTCAGAACAACCTTTGATATTAGAATATAAAGGGTATTTGGTAACACGCTATTAAACTCAGGGATACCAAGAGGCGTGATAACGAAAATGCGACTCAGGGTACCAATAGCTGTTGCCGTTGTTAACAAATGCACTGGATTCTTCCCGAGAATGAAATTTGCCTTCCCATCAGTTTGGGACAACACCATAACCGCCTGAAAAGTGGGGCGTAGCGTAATAAAGGGCATTTGTCGGAAGCTAGAGAAAGTCGTTATTTTTGTATATGAATAATATTGGTAGCATCATTGTTGTCTTCAAGAAATAATTACGTGATTATCCCTTACTACAACGCTTCGAGTTCTGATTTCCATGGCTTCAGATCGCTTGGTGGTCTTGTGATTGATAGTTATTACCCACCCGAATGAGAGATCAAAATGTATATGGTTCGATCTATGGGTAATGCTAAGACCTTAAACACACCATACACGTCTCTTGCTCAGGAAGGATAGTAACGATTGTAGCGATTGTGTTTGTATGAATACGCACGCGCGCGTGTATATATGTGTGTGTGTGCGTGTGTGTGTGTGCGTGTACATGCGTGCGCGCGTATGTATGTTGATATGTACCGTGTATAGTGAGGGTGTGGTCGTGTCATATGGTAATATATTTGTGCCATTTGCATGGTGCTGTGTTATGCATCTACGACATGAACATATATAGACTGATACATCGTCCTGTTTATGTTGTGCTCCCAGTGATTCTGTGATACACTTTCTGCTGACATGTGCATGGACAGGGGTTGTCCTTGCGTTGTTTTCGCTTTGTTTTGAGAGTGGCGCTGTTTGCTGTGTCTAGCGTAATTAAAACGCGTCACGCCATGGGAAGTGTTTGGCTCGATGTTTGTCTTGCAGACACGTAGTAGGGTCATTGAGGAGGAGTTTATTATCACGGGCAGTGGTTGTGACGAGGATGGACACGATCCTCAGCGCCTCGCGGCGTCCCCCCTGATTGAAATCCTCTGACGTTAGGCAGGACTGAGCATGCGATGGGTATTTTGCATAAATTTATATACAATAGTTCCTTTATGATTTCAGTGGTTCTTTCATATGGAGTGGTGGGGGTGGATGTTTTGCTAACTAATGCTGGTTAATTGCTAGTGGGTTTGGCGGCAAGGAGATACATACATATACCAAAGGCTTTATCCCCCTTACAAGGGAGGTAGCCAAAAAACAAAGGCATAAAATCCACTCCCACCCATTCCATCCCCACACACTCCACTCCCATTCACCCCCTCTCCCTCTTATCTTGGCTCCTCCTGGATGACGGGTCATTCCTTCATCTCGCCCACTGCCCTGGGTCAGAAGCAGTGTCGCAAGACACATCACGTCCACAGTAAGGCCGCTTCATTAAATCGGCGACCCCTCCCCCCACCTCTCCGTCCCCTCATGCAGAAGAAGAGAAGACTGGGAGAAATTCCTTCGGGCTGCGTCAAATTATTTTTTCAAACATAGTCCCTCACCCCCATCCCCCACCCACTCCCTTGCATGCATCGCAACATCATCCATACACAGCCGTTCTCTATTCACCACTATCTTCTATTTTCTCCCGTCCTTCCTCGACTGACATTCTCCTCTTTCCTATTACCCCTCGTACCCAATCCGTCCATCTCATCCTAGGTCACTCCCTCATGTTCACTCCTTCCACATCTCTTTTACTAATCTTTCTTTACTCATTCCATGTGTCCAAACCATCCCAATACTCTTTCATCAATCCTATCTCCCAACTCCCTTTCCACCCCTGTTCTCCTCCTCACCTCCTCATTTCTCACTCTATCCAGCCTAGTGACCCCACTTATACTTCTCAGACACCTCATCTCATACGCATTCATACTCCTCTCGTCCTCTCTTATGTTCCATGTTTCTGCCCCATACAGTGCTGTTGGCAGTCAATCCTTTATACAATCTCCTCTTAGCACCCATTCCCAAATGTCTATTTCTCAATACACTTTTTAATTCCCCAAGGCATTTACTTGCTTCTCTCAATCTACTCCTCCCTTTCCCACCACATTCGCACCCAATTATCTAAAACTATCCACTTCCTCCAGTCTCCCTTATACTCACTTCCAGTCTGCTGTCACTTCCTCCCCTTGTACATCTCATTACCTTACATTTTCCCACATTTATCTTCAACTTCCTTCTTTCGCACACATTTTCGAACTCTGTCACTAACTTCTTCAATCCCTCCTCTGATCCTGCCGCAAACGCAGTGTCGTCAGCAAACAACAACTGGCTTATCTCTCATTTTTCTCCATTTTGTTTAACCATCTCTAATCCTTGGCCCATTACCCTTGCATTTACCTCTCGCACCACTCCACCCATGTATAAATTGAACAGCCAAGACGACATAACACATCCCTGGCGAAGTCCCACCTTTACCTCAAACCACTCACTCTCTCCATTTCTGATTCTAACAAAAGCTCTACTACTCTCGTAAAAACTCTTGACTGCTTTTAACAGCTTTCCTCCTATCCCATATATCTCCAATACCTCCCACAGTGCCTTCCTGTCCACCCTGTCGTAAGCCTTTTCCAAGGCGACATAACAGATCCCTGGCGAAGTCTCATCGTTAACTCAAACCACTCACTCTCTCCATTTCTGATTCTAACACAAGCTCTAATACTCTCGTAAAAACTCTTGACTGCTCTTAACAGCTTTCCTCCTATCCCATATATCTGCAATACTCCCCAAAGTGCCTTTGTGTCTTCCCTGTCATAAGCCTTTTCCAAATCCATAAAGGCCCAAAAAACATCCTTACCTTTTCCTAAATCTTTCTAATATATGTCTTACTACAAAAACCTGATCCACGCTACCCCCACCTGTCCTAAACCCACACTGTTCCTCACCAATTACTCCCTCTGTTCCTCTCCTAATCCTCTCAATCAAAACCCTCTCATAAGCCTTCCCAACTACACTCAACAAACTGATCCCTCTGAAACTAATACACTCAAAATTGCCCCCTTTTTCCTTGTAAAGTGGAACTATATAGGCACTTCTCCAGTCCTCTGGCACTCTACCCTCTCACAAATAACCTCACCAGCCAGTCCACTATCACTGTACCTCCTTTTTTCAAACATTCTGCATGACACCCATCCAACCCAGGTGCCTTACCTGCTTTCATCATCTTAACAACTGCCTTCACTTCATCTTTCCTATTTCTCCTCCATTTTCCTCATTCGTCACTGTCATTTTCTTAATGCTTCCCACTGGAACCACCTTTCCCTCCCTATCCTCCTTCACATTTAGCAACTCCCTAAAATACTCTACCCATTTTCCTCTTATTGCTGTCTCTTCCATTATCTGATTCGCCTCCTCTCCCTCTTTTAATTTCTTTCCAAAACATATTTTTATTACTTTCAATTTTTTTTGTCATACTCTTACCCCATTTCACATCTGCTCTCCTCTTTGCCTCCTTTATCTTATGCTTTACCTCTATTTTCTTTTCTTTGTACCTCATATGATTCTCTCGTTCTATCTTAACCAATCTGTGAAAGCTCGCTTCTTCTCTTCTACAACCTTCTTTGCTTCCTCATCCTACATCTCACAACCCTTCTTTCTATTTCCTCCCATCCTCCTTGTTCCACGCCGTGTGACTCCCTCCTTGAACAATCCCCATTCCTCCTCCACTCCTAGTTCTACTCTATCCTTCACTCCCTCCCACTCCTCTCTCAGCTTCTTCTTGTAGTCTTTCTTTCCTTTCTCATTTAAGCAAGAAGATAATGTCGTTAAATAATCCGGATATGGCCAACTTTGCAAGACCTTCTCCTCGTCGCCGCCGCCGCCGTCGTCGTCGTCGTCGTCGTCGTCGTCGTCGTCGTCGTCGTCGTCGCCGTCGCCGTAGTCGTTGGTGATGGTGATGGTGATGGTGGGCTTGAGGCATATTTGAACAGTCACTGTTGAAAGTTTCGTCCCCGTTCTTGGATCGAAATATGCAAATAACATTTACCTCGCTTAATTTGTACTCTTTCCATGAAATGACTGCAGATTTCTTGAATCGAAAGGGATTTTTGTAAGTGGAATTTTGTTGATTTGAAAAGAACTGGATATCAGCAGTGTTGCATTGAATTCAATATCAGAAACAGGACTTTAGTGTGTGATTATACATCTACAAGGGACGCGTTTAACTGTTTCTAGTTATGTTTCAATGTGTTATGCATTGGAGCTTGTTTATCATGTGGCGTGTTCGATGTTTAGATTGACTTGCATGCTGAACACCTTAGTTGAGATTAAGATTCAAGCGTTCTTTGTTTTGTGCACCCCTGATGTCATCAGTTTCTTTTGTATGTTAATTTGCCTTTTCTGTTTCGTTTATTTGATTTAATCTAACATTAAATTTATTAATGTATTATTTGTTTATATTTAGTTATTTGTTATAGTATTCAGAATTCGCAGTATTCATGATCGCTAGCAGATGTATTCAGAAATAATGAATCTTAATTGACCCCCCCCCCCCCCCCCTCAGTACCGGGTGACGTATTCCCTGGTTAGCCTGACGCTTGTCTATTCGTATTCGTGGCATCCCTCTCGGTACCGATAGGTTTACAGTCCGTCTCGATGAATCCCTTCCATACCGTGTGGCACTTTCCCTCCCATTCCAGTTCCCGCCAAGCGATTTCATTCATCCCCGTGGGACCCTCTCTGTAGCGAAGGGGATGACGCTGTATCTTGTACAATCTTTTCTACTATATTTTTTTTAACTTAAACTCAATATATGCACGATATGTCTATACGTTCTTATCCACATCTTTTCGTTCGAGCTTCGTTCTGTTCAGATGTTTCGCTCTTCTGTTCTCGTTTTTCGGTATGGCTTGCTGTGCGTGCGGTTAGTGTCTTCTGCGAGGTTCCAAGGACGCCAAATTGCTCTGTGTGTGTGTGTGTGTGAGTGTGTGTGTGTGTGTGTGAGTGTGTGTGTGTGTGTGTGTGTGTGTGTGTGTGTGTGTGTGTGTGTGTGTGTGTGTGTGTGTGTGTGTGTGTGTGTGTGTGTGTGTGTGTGTGTGTGTGTGTGTGTGTGCGTGCGTGCGTGTGTTTGTGTGTGTGTGTGTTTTGTAATTACCACTTTTTCAGTACGGCACCGTGCTGTAACTCCTTGTTTGGAAGGCGACAAAGGATTTTGTTATATACGCGGCTAAGGAGCGGCCGTGTCTCCGCTCCAAGGGTCCCGACCAACAAGGATCCAATTTCAGGCCAGGGTCCATTGCCTCTCAGAGCGTCACCTTGTTGAAGGCGTCAGTGATCGTATGTGCTTGGCTCGTGATCGACAGCTATTATCCTCCCGGATGAGAGCTCAGAGACCGTATATGGCCAGATCTTTAGATTGGTGTTGTGTGTAATTGCGTGTGTGTGCATGTGTGGTTCACTGTGGTCATGTAGGACTTGTAATCGACAGCTATTACCCTACCAAACCTCGTATACTGTTCGATGTATGGGTAATCCTTCCTGTGTGTGCGCGTGTGTATACACACCCACACACACACACACACACACACACACACACACACACACACACAAACACACACACACACACACACACACACACACACACACACACACACACACACACACACACACACACACACACACACATATATATATATATATATATATATATATATATATATATATATATGTAATGTGTGTGTGTGTGTGTGTATGGGTGTGTTTGTGTGGTGAGCAGGCTGCTGGACGTAGTGGTGGCTTGTGGTTCTCTGCTACGGTCTGGGCAATTTGTGGTGAAGTCCTCATGATTAGTCCCCGTGTCCTGCTGGCTGGTCTCCTCTTGGGGAGTTGCCGAAGACGTATGGACGTCGTAGTGCCCTCGGTTTGCAGAACACTCCACAACCATCCCGAGCAGAATTATTTTGTAATTTGGAACCATCCTCCACAAGAAGAAGAGAGCTGATCACGTATATATAACTTCTTTTATCCTTCCGTGAATGTCTCCCTTACTTTTATCCACGAATAACGAGGGGCGCGGAGACGAATGGAAGAGTTCAGCGGGAGGCACAGTAGGAGAAGGGCCACTCGGTGGGGAACAGGGTTCGGCTATCTCAGTTAACTTCAGAGTTTTACATGTTTCTGTGTTTAGCACCAGAAGACTTTATTCAACCGAGGGGAAGACCGCTCATTATCGTCGATAACTTCCTCGCTACGATGACGCACTTGTTAGGATTGATTCTGGCCAATCTTTGACGACTTTTTCAGCTTTGGGGTATGGCCTCATGCTGGAAGGGATAATGATATATGATTACATGTTGTTAAGTTTGTGTGTCGAGTGAAGGCTGGGTGTCAGCTGCGACGGCAAACAGGGCCGTCGGACTATGCAGAGAGGCTCTGCGTCTTATGATGGGGTGCGTCCTATGTGGTGTTGTGTCCTATGTGGTGCTGCATCCTATGTGGTGTTGTGTCCTATGTGATGTTATGTCATATTTGGTGTTGTGTCCTATGTGGTGTTGTGTCCTATGTGATGTGTCCTATGTGGTGTTGTGTCTTATGTGGTGCTCCTGTGTTGCACAGAAGGGTTAAGATCCTATTTTTGTCGAGTCTGGGTCTTTCAGCTAAATAAAATCGTTTATCTTCAGTCAAAACAAAAATATACAAATCGGTTCACTGCATGGAAGAATCTCCCCAACTTCATTCAATTGGGTGATGCTGCTTTGCTGACCTCGGTCTGCCTTGACCTAAGGGCTCTATTCTTTTAGCAAAAAGGAAGGACCTCGGTCTGTGTCCAGACCTTTTGGTGAGTGTAATAGTCTGGCGCTAGTCAGAATGAAAGCCCTAAAGTTTGCGATTTTAAACTGTTTCTCCAGCCATGCGGTTTTAGTCACCTCTGTGGTTACCCTCTGTCCCTGAAAGGTTTTAAAAATATCATACCTTACGCCAAAAGAAAGTGCGTGGAGTCCGCCTCGGGCTGCGTGGCTGGCGATGGTCTTTGTGTGTTAAACAAGTCCGCGCGGTCGCAGATATATAGTCAGCCAGTCCGTATTCGCCTGGGTGGTCATTATCTCATACGAGATACGAGGGTCCCCTGCTTGTGTTGTTAGTCATGTGCGCACGAGTGATCTGGATGTTGGCATTTTAGCCATGTCTTCGTCGTTATCAAGAAGAAAGTTACAGGAAAACGGTCACAAAAAGAAAAAAAAAAGTTTTTGGCTAGGAAAGGTTAGATTAGTTTAAAATTGGTTAGGTGAGGTTTAGGGTAGGATATTTTGTCCTGTGAATTTTTTTTCTGCGATTTTTTTTTTTTTTTTTTTTCGTTTCCATTGTATCTTCGAGCTGAATGAAACACTGGTGACTGCTTCGGCTTATCTGGTCGTGAAGTGGCAGCGCCCCCTCATGGATTTTGTTCTGGCGAAATACACAGGCGATTTTATCCAACTGAGGGACGGACCTGATGCTGGGCGAAGATTGAATTAGTCTTTTGGTGGTGAAAACCAGCGCTTCTATCCTTGGGGGCAGTGTCGCGCCGGAAAGGCCAAGTCGTTGGAATGGCCAAGGGGAGACTAAGGAGGAAGGGCAACAGAAAGGGGGCATTGTAGAAGTTAAAAAAGTGATCATCACTCCTTTTTAAGTGGAGATTCGTCTTCAGTCATAGGAGACCGCTGCGTGACTGTGGTCCGTAGGTGTTTTACGAGAGTCCTTAGAATATTGAGTTCATACACCGTATGCAGTCAGTTCTCCATCCGAAGGATCGTGGACGAAAGCTTGATGAGTGTCGGTAGAAGAAAATCAATAAAGAGCGTTATAAAGAAATTAGCTAATGTCCACTGCAGGACCATCGGCCTATCCCGTGGTGGACGATACAGCCTCTGTATTCGATATCACCCCTTTCAACACAATGGCAACCTTGAAATGCTTTATTATGACTGACACCAGGCGATTTTGTTCAGCTGGGGGAGCCTCGCCGCGGGGCGTATGGTCCGTATGGCGTTGTGTGTGCCAAATGCGTGTTATGCTTTGTGGTCTTGGAGGCTGAGGCGTGCTGTGCGAGGTGTACGGGTAGTTTGGTGTAGTAAAAGTGATGAATGAGCGAGAAGTTGTCGTGATGACTGTGTAGGAGGAGAGAGAGAGAGAGGAGGGAGGGGGAGGGGGAGGGGGGAGGTGGACAGAAGGACGTTCGGGAACGGAGCGAGAGAAAAAGAGAGGAAGAGAGTGGAGGCAATGGGGGGGGGGAATTGTGCAGAATGACAGAACAAAAGAGATGTGAATGAGAAAAAGGAGAAAGAAGGAGAATAGAAGGTGGAAGTAAGGGGCGATGTATGACAGATAGGAAGGGATGTAAATAGAGGCAGGTTTGGAAGCTTAGAAAAAGAAAACGAAGGCTAGGAGAGGAAGGGGAAGAAGAATTGGAAGAGGAGGAGGAAGAGCAGGAGTGAGGAGGAGGAGGAGGAAGAGGAGGAGGAAACAGTGGAGGAGTTGGAGGGCAGGCCCTAGATGGTGCAGGCCTCATATGGGCTGGCCGGGGTTGGAGAAAGGCGACGCACGAAGCTTCGTGTGTATGTGTGTGTGTTTGTGTGTGTGTGTAAATGTGTGTGTGTGCGCGCGCGCGTGTGTGTTCGCACCCAGTCATTCATGACCTCAATGGTGTCTGGACATCCGCAAATGTCACCGAGGAACCCCCCGTGAGTAAAGTATGCCCGGGACGTCTCCGGGGGGGTGGGGGGTGAAAGAAACCCGGACCCCCCCCCCTCGGAGTCCTTCTCCAGCAGGAGGTACTTGTGGCAGAGGAACCAGATGCTTCTGCTTCAGGTGGGTCCTGGTCGACCCGCCGCCGCCGCCGCCAAGCAAGCCCCTTGTGCACAGGGCCAAACACTCAACCATTATTCAGATTACGAACTCGTTCTCTCTCTCTCTCTCTCTCTCTCTCTCTCTCTCTCTCTCTCTCTCTCTCTCTCTCTCTCTCTCTCTCTCTCTCTCTCTCTCTCTCTCTCTCTCTCTCTGTCTCTCTCTCTCTCTCTCTCTCTCTCTCTCTCTCTCTCTCTCTCTCTCTCTCTCTCTCTCTCTCTCTCTCTCTCTCTCTCTCTCTCTCTCTCTCTCTCTCTCTCTCTCTCTCTTTCAGTAGCCCCCGCACGACGATGATGATGATGGTGACGTGTGCAAGCAATTGCTCGTTGCAATTTTTGTTATCGGGCAGTGGTTGTGACGAGGTAGGGGAGGGGAGGGGGCAGCAAAATCGGAAAAGGTTACTCGTTGAGTGGACTAAAGTGGATGGAAGAAAATAGGAGGAAGAAGAAGAAGAAAAGAAGGAAGAGGAGGAGGAGGAGGAGGAGGAAGAAGAAGAGGAAGAAGGGGTATGGTTGGAAGCATGTCGGACAAACTGCCTTACAAAACTCGAGTACTGCAAATTGCTCCCGGCTTAACACGCACATCCTATCTGGTGCGCTGGATGCTCCCCGTGCACAGGCCTCGGTGTACATGCCCGTAATATATCATATGCGTGGATTTATGTGCGTTCATATCCGTATGTGTGTACAAAGTGGGGTACATATCGGCCTGTCGTGGGAAAATAAATATAAGATGTGTTTGTGTGTAGATATGTATTTATATGAACAAAAACAGGTACACACATATATCAAGGGGATGTATATGTTCTTTAATTATATTTATATATTTATTTATTGTTTTTGTAGCATTGTTGTGATGACTTCGATCTAGCTTTGGGATGAATTTGTTATGTTTGCTTTGATTTATTTTATTTTATTTTTATTCTTGTCTCTGTGTTGGAGAATGTTTATGATTAGAAGATGCCTGACGGGACATCTATTATGCATTTCCGTGAGGGAACGAGGAGGGAGGGTCGCCATGTTAATGAATCGATGGGGGTGAACCAGTTTCAGCTCTCGGGTTCAGGGGTGAGGTGGCCCTCCATCCACAAGGAACCAAGAAGAAAAAATGGGTGCTGGATGGGTGAAGGGTGGGTGCATAACTTGGCTGGTCACCTACTTTATAAAATGGAAAAGCGCCTTCGGTACATGTATATATTATTATTATTATTATTATTATTATTATTGTTATTAATATGATTATAATAATAATTATTATTATTATTGTTTTATTATTATTTTATCATTATTATTATCATTATCATTATTATTGTTATTATCATTATTATTATTGTGAATATTATTATTATATATTTATTATCACTATTTTTTTTATTAATATTATCATTATTTATTGTGTAATGCAAAGTTCACTGCCAGTTTTGGCAAATGCTAAGGAAATATGAACCCATCCACACAAGTCTTGGACGCATTCAAGTGTACGGAAGCTTGGACGATGCGATCTGTAGGACGGAGCTGCCCGCCCGCCTGCCTCGGCTCAGAATCTACTACGTAAAAAAAATTGCTCATCCTAGACGTGCCCAGTAACTCCTTCGGCATTCTTTGAGCCCAGCGAAACGGTGGCACTCTGTACACTTCATTTATTTATTTATTTGTTTATTTATATATTTACCCATTTACTTATTTATCTGTTAGATTATTTGTTTTATGTTCATTTGTTTATTCATAAGTTTAATTGTTCTGTTTATTCTATTTATTTATTTCTGAAGATGACAAGGATTAAGTGGAAGGAGCCCACAGTATGTCGTTGGTCGAAGAGAACATTCAATTGTCTCTTAATCATATAGACAAAAGTATGTGTTAATGTATGCGTGTGTCTGCGTGTGTGCATGTTTGTGCATTTTTATAAGTATATCTTCGCGCTTGCCCGAGTTTGTGCGTTTTCATGTGTGTGTGTGTGTGCGTGCGCGCGTCAATCGTTTATGCTGCGGCTGTGGCACCAGTGCCAGAATGTGTCCAGTCACGAGCCGCAAGGACTGCTGACCCCCGTGGCACTCCACCTCGCTTCACACTCGACGGCACTCTTCCTTGCCTGTGGTTGTCACCAAATGATTTTATTCATCTCTTTGGCACCCCTGACGCGGTTACAGGTATTTTCGTGGAACCTCTCCCTTACCCGGAGGTACTTTCCCTGCCTGCCGTCAGGCTATTTTATTCACCTCCTTTACCGGATGGCACTCTCATCTCTGTGACCACGCTGCCGCACTCAGACTGTTTTGTTCAATCTCCGTGGCACCTCATCTGTGTCGAAGAATATTCCATTTTACTCAGATGACATTCAAACGAATGGTATTTGGAAGAGTTACTGCCAGCATTCTTTCTCAGGTCCTTCGTCTCCAGGCGATTTTATTCGGCCAATCGGAAACCACCTGCGTAGCGAAAGGGTCCACTTGGACTACTCTTGCGTCATCTGTGCAGCCAGCTGTAGTAGGCTACAGCTGCAGTGCAGCTTCGTGTCACTTCTTAATGTTACGTAGCAGCTTCACATGTGTGTTTTGTAGTTTTTGTATGCAACAGATGTCGTCTTTATCAAGTTTCGTCTTTGGTGAGATTATCAGTGTTGTCTACTACACCTATAGAGGACAGAGAACAGCCTATTAGCGACCTACATAATGATCTCGTTAATTAAGAGCGCCTTACACCAATTAAAACCTGCGAAGGTAGACTAAGTGTATGCTAATTAATTAGTCAAGATACCAGGCATGGTTTCATTGTCGACGGAAAAAAAATCCCGATTCGAAACTCGATGATTTCGTATACATCTATGTATGTATGTATGTATGGGTATATGCATTTATGTATGTATCCAGAGATCTTTGTCCTTGAGGTCGCTCAGTATCAGTGCAGAACCTCACACCCCGACTTTCCACCCTCCGTGTGGCCAAGGTCAGACCTCACATGAAAGAAGTCTTTGGACGGAAACCATAAAAAAAGTCTTTTAGAATTCCTCCTGGACTCGGCCAACCTACCCGTTCCTTTGGTATTGTAGCCGTGTGTAAAATATTTATATTGCTGCGGTATTTCCCCTTATTAAGAGCATAGCTAGAGTAATTTGTATTCTTGTTATTCTGTATGTGTTCCATTTTTTTTTTCTTCGCGTTCCTTCTAATATCAGAACGTCCACGGTTGTTTTTGCTGCCCTGTCTATGTGTCGTGGTACGTAAGAAGATCTTTTCTTCTTTGGAAACGAGCGTTGGTACTTACGAAATGTCTTTTTTTTATTCCTAGGCTACTTTTGGATGCAAGATGTCCTGTCTTCCAATTCATAGGCTACATTAGTATTGAAAATACTGTCATTTGTTTTCTTTTTCTATCCTAAGACTGGAATACATACTTTTAAACTAACGTCATTTTAATGAACTGAAAGAAATATTTGTCTTGAATATCTCTCCCTCTCTCTCTCTCTCTCTCTCTCTCTCTCTCTCTCTCTCTCTCTCTCTCTCTCTCTCTCTCTCTCTCTCTCTCTCTCTCTCTCTCTCTCTCTATCTCTCTATCTCTCTATCTCTCTATCTCTCTATCTCTCTCTCTCTCTCTCTCTCTCTCTCTCTCTCTCTCTCTCTCTCTCTCTCTCTCTCTCTCTCTCTCTCTCTCTCTTTCTCTGATGTGTGAGGTTGTGTTTTCGCTCGCGTGTATTGATATATATTTGACTTTGTGAAATTACTTTGTTCTTTGGTGGAAAGTGTTTTTTAATTATCTTCACAGTTATATACCTGAAGTAATTTTAGAGGTTATATATTTTTCTCCTGTGGCTTTGGTGCATGGTATTTTAGTCTCGGAAAATTAAGTAAAGTTGCATCTTTTATGGCTTGCTGTTGCTCTATCAGTTTTGTTTTCGTCAAGGATAGTATTGATGTTATTATTAGTTTAATTCGCCACTGATATTTGATTAATTTGTTTTCGTTTGTTTTATTCTGGTTCGACATAGAAACGGATGATATTTAGGTAATGGATATATCGTTTGTTTTTCATTAGCAGCTAATTTCTCACTTGAATTTCGTTAACGATATTAACTTCGAATTTCAGTGTGTTTAGGACAGTCGACTTAATTACTTTGTTGTTGTTCAATATCTCTTTTTGGATTTATTGCTTGTTCAGTGACGTCACACGTGTCGTAACTTGACTGAACGTGCACGAACAGAATGAGAATTATTTTTCTTGTGATTCTCTGTTGCGATTTTCCCGTCCTAGGTGAACCAATGTTCACCTATTTCCAGAGACTGTTGTCATTGCTCTTGTTATTATTGCTAGTTGGCTTCGTGTCTGTAATGTCGGCAGTGCAGTTTTCGTCATCTTGTGTTCTCTCTCTCTCTCTCTCTCTCTCTCTCTCTCTCTCTCTCTCTCTCTCTCTCTCTCTCTCTCTATATATATATATATATATATATACCTATCTGTCTATCTATCTCTCCCCTCTCTCTTCCTCTCTCTCTCTCTCTCTCTCTCTCTCTCTCTCTCTCTCTCTCTCTCTCTCTCTCTCTCTCTCTCTCTCTCTCTCTCTCTCTCTCTCTCTCTCTCTCTCTCTCTCTCTCTCTCTCTCTCTCTTTGTTACTCTTATTTCCCAATAATTTGTTTGTCTCCTTGACTGACTATTTTAGGTGTTGTCCTTTTTGCAAATATTTAGCCAATTCTTGTCGCCACTGTCCAGTGAGGTTGGCGTGTTCAAGCCCACCGTCCAGGGTGGTCCTTTTCCTCATAAATCTGACTGCCGCCAGGCGATTTTATTTACCTTCGTTGTTGCGTCCCTTTGTTAAGAAAAAGGTAAACCATTTCCTTACGCTGTTTTTTTTCATGGGAATGCTTATGCTGCAGTTATTTCCACGACTTTTGGCCATTTCCTGCGTCGGTCGATCCGACATCCAGCAGCGCAATGGTCGTGATGTTATGCACGTACATCCGCTTCTTTTTAGGACGCAAGATCCACATCTGCGTCGCTACCGAAGGATGGGGGATACCACAGAGATGAATAAAATCGCCTGGCGATAGCCGGAACGAGAGGAAAAGTTCCACAGGGACGAAAGGTTCTTGGACCGCACTAAAGAAACATTTCGTCTGGCAATGCCTGGCGATAGGAATGCTCGACGCTCCTTTTGAACCGGCGATTAATTCCTTTTTCTTAGTTTTGTGTCTCCTGATTAATTACATTCGTTCACGTTGAGAATGCTAACTGCCCCTCGTTTGGTAGGACGTGCATTGTGCATTAAGTGGAGTAATAAAAGAGACAATAAATTTTTAGGATGATCGCCAGGTGGTCAAACGCCATGCGTTGGATTTTCGTAGCACGGTCTCTTAACATATATCTCGAGATCGCTACCATCTTTGTTTAATGTCATGCGTGATAATTGTCCTCTGGCCTGATCCGGAAGGGAGCTGTCTGACAGATGACAGGATCCCTGCTAGTGTAGACTCACAGTAATAATGATAATTATTATTATTGTTGTTCTTATTATTATTGTTATTATTTAGTATTACTATTATTATATTATCATTACTATTATTATATTATTATTATTATTATAATCATTATTGTTATTATTATATAATCATTATTATTGTTATTGTTATCATTGTTGTTGTTATTGTTATTATTATTATTGTTGTTATTGTTATTGTTATTATTGTTATTATTTAGTATTACTATTATTATATTATCATTACTATTATTATATTATCATTACTATTATTATATTATTATTATTATTATTATTATAATCATTATTTTATTATATTATTATATAATTATTATTATTGTTATTGTTATTATTGTTGTTATTGTTATTGTTATTGTTGTTATTGTTATTATTATTATTGTTATTGTTACTGTTGTTATTGTTGTTATTGTTTTCATCATCATCATCATCATCATCATCATCATCATCATCATCATCAATATAGTAATGGTAAACAATCTGAAGCCGTTGTTATTATGGACTATAGCTTACCAGCGCTTCTATCCTTGTGGGCAATCTCGCAACGCTATCGTGCTCCTGGACACGTTAAAGTAGTCGTGAAACATAATTTTCAATTTAATTTAGATGAATTAAATTAAAGCGGAAATGAGTCGTAAATTTCGATTAACTCCTTCGTCAGGTCTTTTTTCTTTAAGTTTTGAGAGTGTCACATATAGTCCATTGCATCGTACAATAATTTTTGTCGCGGTATTTTCAATTGCATAATCTATACAGAATATATTGTGAAAGTTTAATGGCTTTGGATTCCTTAATCGAAATTAGAATATAAAGAGTGGACTGTCCGTGGTGGAACTGCCCAAGGGCTCCTAAAGTTAATTTAACCCATTCAACTCCGATGACAAGATGTCTTGTCATTTGGTCAAATAAAACAAAAAATCATAATAAAACAACAAAATGTTTGATGATCAAACAGCACCAGAAAAATATGACGTCATCAGTCCTCCTCGAGGAGGACTGACGACGTCATATTTTTCTGGTGCTGTTTGATCATCAAACATTTTGTTGTTTTATTATGATTTTTTGTTTTATTTGACCAAATGACAAGACATCTTGTCATCGGAGTTGAATGGGTTAAATCGCCTGGCAGAACAACACCCCTGAAAGTGGACAATTTGCTCATTTGCGCAGTAAAGCGTTGAGATAAATTTGACGGACTTAAAATTGATTTGCTAGTCTTTGGCCTTGGGTGCCATTTTAACATATTGTGCCCCAGTTCTTCTTCTTCTTCTTCTTCTTCTTCTTCTTCTTCTTCTTCTTCTTCTTCTTCTTCTTCTTCTTCTTCTTCTTCTTCTTCTTCTTCTTCTTCTTCTTCTTCTTCTTCTTCTTCTTCTTCTTCTTCTTCTTCTTCTTCTTCTTCTTCTTCTTCTTCTTCTTCTTCTTCTTCTTCTTCTTCTTCTTCTTCTTCTTCTTCTTCTTCTTCTTCTTCTTCTTCTTCTTCTTCTTCTTCTTCTTCTTCTTCTTCTTCTTCTTCTTCTTCTTCTTCTTCTTCTTCTTCTTCTTCTTCTTCTTCTTCTTCTTCTTCTTCTTCTTCTTCTTCTTCTTCTTCCTCTTCTTCTACTTCTTCTTCTTCTTCTTTTTCTTCGTCTTTCATCTTCCTCCTCTTTCTTTTTTTTTTTTTTATTTTTTTCGTTCGTTTTCATCAACTTCGTCATCTTCGCCCTCTTCTTCTTGGTCGTCTTTGTCTTCTTCATCTTCTTCTTCCCTGCTTTTTCATAGTCCCATTCGCCTTTTTCATGTTCTTTTGCTTCATTTTCATCATCGTCACTTGTCTTCAATGTTGTGACAAAGAATCGGGGAGAGACAAACAATGTGGACAGCAGCGAGTCGGGGCTGTTCGTTGGTGCACATTGCCTCGTGCTGAACACTGACATCAGTATTCCTAATCGTGTCCTTGAGCGCACAGCACTCCGCAATCGCCCACGTGTGATTTTGGGGTGGCCGGTTCCCGCGGAAAACACGGACTGAAGAACCACCCTCGCGACGACTGACTTGGACCTCGGCGTTGGTTGAAACAAACAAGCCACGCGGATGCAGTACTTCATTTTATTCGATTTCACTTATTCATTTATTCATTTATTTATCTATTTATTGATCTATTTATTTATTTATTCGTTTATTTTTTCATACGCCGGACTTTGCCATCAGCAGTGTTGGCCACCTCTGGCCAGACTATTGGACCTGCCAACACCAATAGCATCACCGTAAATTAGGGGTGAAGCACTTCCGTACCGGTTGGCTGTTTTCCCCTCAAGATTGGCTGCCGCCAAACGATTTTATTCGTTTCCGTGGATGACCCTTCCCCTTGGTAGAGAAAAGGGATCACTTGGGAGGTGATCC
>NC_134792.1:47337200-47342200 GCF_046742065.1 Oratosquilla oratoria | reverse complement strand
CCTCGGCCGAATAAAATCACCTGGTGACAGCCAGAACAAATGTACAGGTTATCAACAGTAGTGAAAGGGACAATATGAAGGTGGTAGCGAGATGGTAAAGGAGATTTAAGAAGGAATTGATAGACAGGGTGCATAAAAGTTTTTTTTTTTTTTTTTTTTGTAGACTAGACTTCAGTCATAAAAGAATGCTGCGTGATTGTGGTCCGTAGAGATGTCAGTAAAGTTCCTGCAATATTGATTGCATAAAACATTCAGTCAGCACCCCATGTGGGGACACTTCAGAGGTGATTGTTAGGTTGACAATTATGTACTTCAATAGGAAACAGATACTGCTAACTCGGGTCTGCCACGCCATATATATATATATATATATATTATATATATATATATATATATATATATATATATATATATATATATATTCCAAAATGTAATGGAACACTTAACCACTAGATACGCAGTTAAAGTTTCCCAGTAAACGAAAATTAGTACAATGAAACGCATCACCAGCTATGGCTGAAGTAGTTACTGATAACGAGAATCGGTCCGAGAACGCTAATCAAATTTTTGGGGGTTATTTCTTATTATTTATTTTGAGAAGTGCAAGTGTGGTTTATTAAGTTATTATTCTTGATACACGTGACAGCGTGGTAGTATCTATCGAATGGTGTGTATTGACTCTCATGTACTTCCTTAATAATGGCTTTTATCGTCTTTTACATTTTTCCAATATTCTATATTGTATGCTTTGAGCCTGCAATGCCTTGTAAGGGGGTAGGGTCCTTAGTATATATGTATATATGAGTGGTAGAGTGGTGAGTTTATACGCCAAGAATCCGTTGAATTTTTATTTCTAACATTTCGTCCAACTAGGACTTCTTCAGAAGTCCTAGTTAGACGAAACGTCAGAAATAAAACTTCAACGGATTCTTGGCGTTTAAACTCACCACCCTACCACTCCTGTCTTCACACCTCAATATGTATATATTTATGTATATTTATGTATATATATATATATATATATATATATATATATATATATACACATATATATATTCTTTTCAACCACATTAATTTCCACTTTAATTCCATGCCATCTTGATAAAGCCATGGTCTAATTTATTGTTCACTTGTTACGTCTGAGCTGGGTTCGAGTCCTTAGCTTGACCACGTATCAATTGCCGTACATGTTTCCATCGAGATCCTCGTCAGTCTCGACCGCGATGGCATGGGATTAAAATGAAAATTAATGTGGGTGAGATGAATATCTGTACACTGGGGACCATTTAGTGTGTGTAAAACACACACACATTATATATATATATATATATATATATATATATATATATACATACATACCAACTGAATTGAACACCACAACATTATCACAGTTATTATTATTATTAATTTTTTTTACTGTTTATGTTTTCAATTTTCCTTACTAGGTTTTTGATTTTGGGAGGATAAGCAAAGAGTTCGGATTGCTCGTCTTTGTTCATCCTCTCAAAATTAGAACTCAAGTGGTGAAAACTGAAACCATTAAAAAGAGAATTAAAAATTGTGATAATGCTGTGGTGTTCAATTGTGTTTATATTAAAGAAAACCTGCGCCCTAATTATACGATATATATATAGATATAGATATAGATAGATATAGATATAAATATATTGTATGCAAATTGACGATAGATAGGGAGGCCATGGACTGCATATATGGAAACCCTCTGACTTCTAAGAATTGTCTTGAAATGTCGGGGCTGTCTTTCATATGACCTCTGGACGGATCGGAGCTAGAGGGAAAATAATGTACTTCGCAGCTTATGTGAACCTTTCCTTGAAAATTAATTTTGATGAACTTCACTGAGGGAAGAAATGGTGGTGATG
Source organism: Oratosquilla oratoria (assembly GCF_046742065.1). Taxonomy (NCBI): domain Eukaryota; kingdom Metazoa; phylum Arthropoda; class Malacostraca; order Stomatopoda; family Squillidae; genus Oratosquilla; species Oratosquilla oratoria. The sequence continues at coordinate 47,340,317 of NC_134792.1, read as the reverse complement.
AGATGTATGGGTCTTAAATTGAACTATCCCTTGTGAAAAAATCTAAATATGGAGTTCCCGCACTTCAATTGACAAATTTTAACTCTTAGTAAGAGGTAAGAATCAGAATTCCATTAGGAAAACGTTCCACCCTACAATGCCCCTTTGCCCATACAAATGCAGATAGAGGTCCGCGGGGGCGCTGTGCACCTGTAGCTGACACAGATGTCTGACGACCGTCAAAGCGATGAGGACGATATGCACAGCGACATATTGTGGCGGGGGACCGGCAGGAGGAGGACCATCAAGACGCTTTCGATGTCGACGGCGATTGCGATCCTGTCACGTGGCCACGTTCCTTCTCCAAGGAGACTTTCTCTCGGTCACTTTGATGCGAAAAGTTAATAAATAGATAGATAGATAAACAGAGAAATAAATGAAATATATAAGTAGTTAAGTGGAAAAAACTCGTAAGCAGATATCATCGTCATATATGAAAGACATACAGATCCGCGTGCGTCTGTTCCTATGCGCGAATACGCGCGCACACACACACACACACACACACACACACACACACACACACACACACACACACACACACACACACACACACACACACACACACACACACACACACACACACACACACACACGGTGGCGCGGTTGATAGAGTACTGGACTGTTAGCACGGAGGTGCGTCAGTACCTAGTTTGAATCCTGCCCAGGGCTGAAATTATTTCGGTATCGCTGCGCTTCGGGTCGTTACTGCGACTCTCGTGGGCGGGGAGTTGCGGGTGTGTGTGTGTGTGTGCAAGGTCATAGCATTACCCATAGATCGGTCATACGAGGTCTGAGCTCTCTTCCGGGAGGGAAATAGCTGTCGATCACAAGTCCAACACGTGATCCAAAGACCAAGGTGAATACACGGCTCGATGGCGCATTGGTAATGCTCGCAACCGTAATCCCAGCAGTCCGAGTTCGAATCCCGCCCAGAGCTGAAATAATTTCAGTATCGCTGCTCTGTGAGCCGCTACTCCAACTCGTGGACGGGGAGTTAGGGGGTGTGAGTGTGTGAAAGGTCACAAATTAGTCATAGATCGGTCATATATGAGCACTGGGCTCTCATCCAGGAGATCATGAATCCAACATTTGATCCAAAACCATGGTGAATCACACACTACTAGTATGTCCAAGTCAAAAGGAGAAATATATTTGCGGTTGATTTGAACTCTGACGTTGATAAAAAGTGTGGTGTTCTACTGATCCTGTAGATCGTAGCATCTGTAAAACAGTTTGCGTCCGTAGGGTTCCAATCCTTCCTCCACTTGGACACCTCCTCTATGTGCACATCTACAGGAAAGACAAAAGTCCGAAGCTGGAGGGCAGGCAAGCTCGTCTTCCTCCTCCAAGACCCTGAAGACCTAAGAGCCTCATTCCATTTCTGATGATTTCAGTCACTTGAGGTGCATCAACATAGCAAAAACCAACCTTATTGGGCCTTCACATTGTACTCACTCCTGATGTATTGGAACTGCGAATGTGTTTTTCGGTGTTGTGCACATGTCATAGATTCTATATCCTTTATGTGTTTACCCAGTTGTGTACATGATAAGAGGCCCCATTTCCCAAGGCTGACCTTAAACTGTCCCATATCATTTGGCATTTTTTCACCCATGCATCGGTAACCTTTTACGGAAGCTGTGGTGTGTATGTGTGTGTGTGTGTGTGTGTGCGTGCGTGCGTGCGTGCGTGTGTGTGTGTGTGTGTGTGTGTGTGTGTGTGTGTGTGTGTGTGTATGTGTCGGTGTTTGTGTGTGTGTGTGTGTCGGTGTTTGTGTGTGTGTGTGTGTGTATGTGTGTTTGTGTGTGACGTTTTCAGTTAGAGTCCAAATAATATTAGGTTCACTTTTGAAATAAGATAAAGCGACATGACGTCACTCGAGTTGCGCCAGTACCGAGTTCAGAATTAAATTTTGCTGTTGTCGTTTTCAAGAGAGTTAATGATGGAAATCGTAAACGGTATAGTTATTTTGTGAACAAATAAATCACAAAGAGATTCCATAACTCGAAAAACCAAGACGGGGCACATTATTCGACGCTGCATTGTCCTGGATTTATATTTTTTTCCGTGAGAAAACGGTTTTGTTATGAATGTGTCAGAATTGTGGTATTTCTTCCCTGATGTCCATTGGTCAGGCTGTCGATTGTGTGACGTGGCCAAGGGGCAGTCACGACGTAAAAGGCCAACCAGAGGGGAGCTTCGCCTACTGTTATCCGAGATCTTATCGTTCTGTATATGTCAGATGATGTTAGGACCACATCGCCAACGCCCTTGGGAGGATGCAGAGGCGGATGTTGTGTCTGTACCTGAAACGCGACGTGCCTCGTACACGTTTTCTCACCCCCCCCCTTTTGGGGGGGTGGCTGCGTTTGTGTTCGATCTGTCGACCGTCGAGGAGACACGGTTAACCGTCGTGACTCACCGATCTGTAGATTTAAGTGCCTCATCCGTTTCTCCTCCAAGGGGGGCATACGCGTCCGCGACCCCCCCTGGGGAGACCATTTCTCGGACCAACAGCAGGGTGGTGACCTTCATGGTACCTGGTTCAATGGGTACGAATATATGTATATATATATATATATATATATATATATATGTATATATATATATGTTTATATTCATGTATATATATATAAATATATATATACTTTTATATGTGTATACAAATATATATATATATATATACATTTATATTTATGTTTATATTATATATATATATATATATATATGGTTCAGAAAGTTGGGTAATGACAAAAGTAGACATGAGCAGGATTCAGGCAGCGGAAATGAGACCATTGAGAGCCATAGCTGGAAAGACGAGGAGAGAGAAACTAAAAAACGAAGATATAACGAAAACCATTGGCGTCTGTACCATCCTATGCAAAATAGAAGCTGCCTAGTTAAGAATGTTAAGATATCTAGAAAGAATGGGTGAAGAAAGAATTGCAAGGGGATGCTGGGAGTGGATGCCGGACGGAAGAAGGCCAAGAGGAAGACCGAGAAAGAGATGGAAAAAAAAATGTTGAAGAAGCCCTCAGCAGGCATGACTTGCCCAACATCGAAACTGTGAGGGAG
>NC_134792.1:47322200-47334700 GCF_046742065.1 Oratosquilla oratoria | reverse complement strand
TGCATAAACTTGCGTTTACTTATGTTAAATTTGATTAGCCACTTTTCAGACCATTGCTGTAGTTTACCTAAATATTCTTGAATATCAAATTGGTTTAAGTGATCATTTGCCATTACGCACAGTTTTGTATTATCAGCAAATTTGGAGACAGCAGATTTCAGTCTATGGTCTATATCATTTATATATACTATGAATAGAAGTGGCCCAAGAACGGAACCCTGAGGAACTTCACTCGTAACATTTTTCCATCTGGAAGTTTTGCCATTTAGAACAACTCTGTTTTCGATCGTTTAACCAATTACTAGTCCAACTGAATAGGCTACCACTTATTCCGTGTTAAGCTAATTTAATAAGTAGTCTTTTGTGGGGACAATATCAACAGCTTTTGCTAAGTCTAGATATATTAAATCTATATTGTTTCTTTTGTCATAATTCGAGATGATTGTGTTGTAGAAATCGAGTAAGGCGCGTAAGAAAGTTTCCGTCTGAATCCATGCTGGCTATTGTCTATCAAACATTTACTTTCTAAACAGTGCTCGATAGCATTTCGTCACTACCCGAACTTCTGCTCTCCTTCCTTCGAATTATCGTCCATAAATCCCTCCTTTGCCACCTCTTAAGCGCGATATTGTCCCCAAGGATAGAAGCGCAAGTTCTCGACAACGAAATACAATGCCGTGTTCTTGGGTGGCACATTATTGCGTTTTTAGACAAATGAGTAAGTGCGCACATGAAAGGGAATTGCTCCTCACACAGGGCAGGCAGAGAAAGTGACAAGATCTCCCAGTCACTACGTGTGGGATGTCTGTCCTCTTGGTTCCAGCACTCTTTGTTTTCTTGGTGTTCATGCATGAAGAGCGGTCGGGCAGGCTCTTGGAGATACGCCTTCTACTCAGTCGTCATGTAGGTCGTGCACGATTATCATCATCTTCATCTGTTGGTAGCATACACTTGGGGACGCGTCGCTTCACTCACACACCGACGCCCGTTCTCACGGTTACTCCGAGCAAGTTTCCATGCAGCCACCCTTACCATTCCAATCCTCTACTGCATTGGTCGACGTGCTCGAGTCATGAATACTGTGGGACTTCCCTTGGCCTCCTCCTCCACTGAGGGTTGTCTCTCTCTTGTGGAGATAACCCTATGAGTTGGATCAACACCAGGAAAGCGTCCCACGTGCCCATAGAAGTGGAGTTGGAGTTTATGTTCTTTTCACGCATGTCAATAGTTTCTTCGTTTGTCAAAATTACTTATACCAGAGAATGCTGGCAGACTGGAAATTCTCTTAAGTTCGCCTTTGGCAAGCAAACCGGAACTCCCAAATCAGAGGGGGATGACCCGGAGAGGCACACTGATGCTCTTCTAGACCAATTTGTTTCCGTTACTCTTGTCGCCGGCATCTTCGCCGGCGCTTCTATCCTTAAGGACGAAATCGCGCCGTTTTGTTTCCGTCTGTGTGAAACCCGTCAACTCCATGAAGATCCTTAATTTCACTTATATTTTTGTTTAATATATTTGATAAATAAATGAATAGATCTATTTATTAATTTTATTTGTTTATGTATCTATTTCTTTGTTTTATTAACGTTTTTAGGGAGAACTTCATAACCAGAAACATTAAACAGTATTCCTTAAGTGTGTTCTTTCCTCAGTTTTTGTGTTCAGTTCCATGCCAGAGGTTGTTGGCGTATACCTGTGCAACGACATCGTTATTTCTCTAGTTATCAACTCTGAGAGTTCTTGCATTTAAACCATTTAGCTTAAGGTTTCCATTGATACTTCAATCAGCTATCTCTACGGTATATTTTATTAACTCTAAAGACTGGGTAGAATTGTTCAGATATCTAATTCTAAATTTGGACAGTCCACAGTCGCCGACATTTCGAATTTCGGAAGCTTTCAAAGATCACTTTTCTATCCTTCCCTCCATCCTCCCCCCCTTCTCTCTCTCTCTCTCTCTTTCTTTACTTCGACATTCAGTATTGAATTAGTGATTTTTGATAAATATGTCCTTTGCGGAATATCAGATGAGTTTATACTGTGTTTTTAAGCTCTTTTTTATGCAGAAAACATGCATACATTGCCGTATGCAGCTAATAACAGAAAAGCTATAGCACTGTCTGGTTTTCCGTCAAAATAATATTGATTTGCCAATTTATTTATCTATTTATTTAATAATTTACTTATTTGACAATGTATTTATTTCATCTATTCTTTTTTGTGTGGAAAATTTGAGATTAAAACCTTTACCACAGCAACACCCCCACAGCAGAGTAAAATTGCTTACCGTTAGCGAGAATTGAATTTTGTAACAAGAGAAGATATAACATGCTGTGCTCTCTCTTTCTCTCTCTTTCTCTCTCTCTCTCTCTCTCTCTCTCTCTCTCTCTCTCTCTCTCTCTCTCTCTCTCTCTCTCTCTCTCTCTCTCTCTGTCATCTAGCTTCTTCGGAATAGGTTTCCACTGATTTGTGAGATATATCAATGCTGTATCACAAAGAAAGTGAGCGAGAGGGAGATAACAGCATCGAAGTTTGGGAGAAAAATGCAAAAGGAAAAATGGAGGCGGCAGAGCATCGGCCTGTGGCGGAACATGAAATACGATCTTGTCGGACCCTCCCCGTAAAATTGGACCTGGCAAGTCGAAGGCGGCGTCGCTGCAAAAGAAAAGATTTACGAACTGACTTCGTCGAGGGCTTCTCCGTAATGCTCTTCGGCTCATCCTTGAACCATGTGGCGAGAGGTTCCTGGTGGTGCAGCTTCCTTGAGAGCACCACAGTGACCTCCTCTGAAGGTCAGGCAGGGCAGTGTTCCAAAATGTTCTTTTCTTTTTTTCTCTCCTCATTGCTCCTCAGGGGGTGGGGCTTGTTAATTATGACCCCCCAAAACAGAATTTCGGTGTATGAATTTTGTCGTTCATCAAAGCAGACAGGTAATTAAGTGCGTCTGGGTTAGTTTCCCCGTCTCCTTTGTGCCAGCGTGGTGGGCATCGCAAGAACAAGGCTAATTTTGATGCATTAGTGAGGGAGAAGGACACGGGGACGCAGCGAGTGGAGGCCTCGTCTTGGGTTTTGGAAATGAGGTGATGCAAAGTATTGAAATTTCGGCGAAAAACCAAGTTTGGTATTAGAGTTTAGTGTGCGTGTGCGTGCGTGCGTGCGTGTGTGTGTGTGTGTGTGTGTGTGTGTGTGTGTGTGTGTGTGTGTGTGTGTGTGTGTGCACGCTCGGAAGGGCATTGGCAGAGACGAACCAGCAGAGGCGTAGGACAAATTGCCACCTGGAGTACCTCGTACATCAATCAGGCTGTATTTGGTCCTGGCCAATCAGGAGTCTCCCGCGCAAGCAAATAAGTTCGACTTTGTATGATGAATTTGGCCGGAGTTTGATGAATGCATAGGTGCATGTTATTATATTGAGGGCTTCAAGGAAAGTGGGGGCCATGTTGATTTGGGGAGCTGAATTGATGATAGGAAAAATATCCGGACTTTGCGTTCATAAATAATTCCGGTGCTGTAGAACTAACATGAAAATGTTGGGATGGTTTCAGTGTCTGAGTTTCTCACGGTTTCTTTTCCCAGCATCCCAGCATGACACAAATGTTATCCCACGAAAACGCTGTCGGGAAAATTAGAGATAAGTCAGCGAGATTTATGAACTTAGAGTAGAATTATGTGACAGTATTGATATCAGGGTATAATTCAAAAAAAGTGATATTCCTACACTTTGAGATGAATTTTATGGGTCGTGATTTGTTTGTGAAGCGAGGCTCCGTGTGATGTACAGTTAGAGGGAGAGTTCGTGGGTGCTTTATGTTTTGCTGTTGTTAGTCGTATTTGTACGTAAGGAAAATAACAAGATTTTACGTAGACGATAAAAAGGACCCTTAAGTATTGAGAACCAAGATTATTATTTGATCATTTGCGTTCTATCAATCATTTGTGACTTAAAAGTCATATGGTTACAGAACAGTGTCGAGGAACTTATTTTGCTGGCTGTACTTGTGTGTGTGTCTTTGTACTGTGTCATATTGGTTAACTATTGTCATGGGCTCTGAACGTCCCCTTCCATGTTAACATTCAGGCGTCGGCTACTATGGGCTACTATATGTATTTTTTTCTAAATTGATTCATTTCAATGTTGTAAACACTCACGGGTCTGTTCGTGTTTTCGTGTCTTTTTCAGTGCTTATCGGGGTTTTCTTGTTCGTTTATATTTCAGGGATGGTTATTGGCACTCTGTATTTGTTTACCTTTAAGCTTAGCGGATTTTATGAAGAGTATTTATATTTTTGCCACCGCATCTGCCAGTTTTCTTTGTAACCACCACCGCCGCCAGCACCACCAGTATCATCATCATCATCATCATCATCATCATCATCATCATCATCATCATCATCATCATCATCATCATCATCATCATCATCATCATCATCATCATCATCATCATCATCATCATCATCATCATCATCATCATCATCATCATCATCATCATCATCATCATCATCACAATCACCATTGTCATCATTATCATTCGAAATACCGCCCTCGTCTTAAATCACTTGTATGCTATCAAATACAAGAACGTGTCACTGTAATGAGCCTGTAATATCAGTTTCATTGTTGTTGAGTTGTAGAAATCGTTCCCACCGACCACTTTTCGGAAATTTTGCCGTCAAGAGTCCCAAGCATCATCACCGACATGACGTCATAAGCGCGGGAGGGAACCTCTTTCACTCGAAATCCATGCGAGGGCGAAGTCCATACGACTCATAGTTACGTAAAAAAAAAAAAAAATCCCTGCCTGTAGTCAGAAGAAAATTAATTTTCTTGTCCTCCCCCCGGGGTGTATAGGACCCCAGGGGACTATAGAGTTCCACAAACTGAAAACTAATGGGAGGTAGTGGATGGTAAACGATTCAATTCGGCTAAAGAATATCAATGCATAAAGTGTAGGACTCATACTTCGTTAGTTGATGAAAACAAAATGTGGTTCAGAGCGTTTTTTCATTTTTTATTTATTTATTTATTATTATTCATTTATTAATTTATTTATTTTTTAGGGGATCGTTCTTCCATTTGAGAACGTACAGCTACCTCCACAAGCTCTATGCATCCTAGGATGCATAGCTTCTAGAACCTAAACGTAATAACCTGTCTAGAGGTACTATAGAAACCAATTAATTTGTTTCATCCAGTCCTTAGGTACTAGATATTAATCCCATCTATACTGTATGTGTTTTACACACACACACACACATATATATATATATATATATATATATATATATATATATATATATATATATATATATATATATATATATACTTCACTCTTGGTTAGCATCCAGGTTCTCAGGTGAATAAAATCGTCTCCGCGTGTGTTTGTCTTTGTGTGTATGTGTGCGTGTGTGCGTGCGTACGTGCGTGCGGCCAGGCACGTATCGATTCCGATAACTCTTTGTGCCGTTTGCTATTGCTATGACCCGAGATGACCCCGGGCCAGGCCCGGCGCATTGTACTCCTACACCTCCCCCCCCCCACCTCCCCGGCAGCAGCAGCAGCAGTCGGGCACCGCTTCTCGATCTCGCTGGATCCACGCCAACGCCATCCCCCCCCCCGCTCTCTCTCTCTCTCTCTCTCTCTCTCTCTCTCTCTCTCTCTCTCTCTCTCTCTCTCTCTCTCTCTCTCTCTCTCTCTCTCTCTCTCTCTCTCTCTCTCTCTCTCTCTCTCTCTCTCTCTCTCTCTCTCTCTCTCTCTCTCTCTCCCTATCTATCTTTTTCCTCTTTCTCTCCCTCTCTCCCTCTCTCTGTGCCTTTCTATCTCTCTCTCTCTCTGTGCCTCTCCGTATCTCTCTCTATCCTCTTTCTATCTCTGTTTTGTGCATGTTCTCTGCAGTAGTATTTTAGGGACTTTGGTGACATCCGTCTGGCACTCGGCATCATGTGTTATGATTGGAGGCAAATCTCCTCACGAATAGAAATACGGACCCCTTTTAACTAACTCTCCCTCTGCTCCTGCTGCCGTAACTCCCGACCTCCCTCCCTCCCTCCCCGACCACCACCTCTCTCTGGGACTCCACCTTCCTCTTTGGTGCCATAGTTCCCCCTAAGGATAGAAGCACTGGTTATTGGTGACAAAACTCTCTCTCTCTCTCTCTCTCTCTCTCTCTCTCTCTCTTTCTCTCTCTCTCTCTCTCTCTCTCTCTCTCTCTCTCTCTCTCTCTCTCTGTCTCTCCCCCTCTCTGCTGTCTTTCTGTCTATAACCCGCTTTCACTCTTTCTTCCCTTTTTCTCCCCCCCCCTCTGCAGTCCCTCTTTCTCTCACTCTGTCTGTCTGCCTGTCTGTCTCTTTCTTCCGTGTCCCAAACAAAGGGACCTCCTGCCCACCATGTCTTCTTTCTTTGTAAACAGTCCACCGCTGTTCGCTCATGCGCGGGACTTACTGGTGGAGGAGGAGTTGGACCGTGTCGGACGGCGGGGGCGGCGGCGGCGGCGGGGGCCCAGTGCTGGAAACACCACGAACCTCGGAAAACAAACTTCCCCAAACAGTAGAGATCCCATTCCACTTTAAGATGGCGAAGTTTCTTTATGTATTTATTCATATGTGGATTTTATTTCTTCGTTTATTCACTTGTTATTTATTTGTTTATTTATTAATTTATCTTTATTTAGGTACTTGTTTATTTCATTCTTATCTATTTATGTACTCAGCTACACGCATTTTGTTTTCGAGAAACAAAGATATATCATCTTTTGCTCACTAAGCACAAAGAGGAAAAACCAAATTCTCTGAAATCTCAAAATTACAGACCACATATCTGGCATCATTACTGTGAAGGTGGCCACCTGGGTCACAGCCATCTGCCTACTGACATGTCTGTATTTTGTCACCCGTAACCAACGCCTCTGTCCTTGTGGAGATATTTGCGCACCGAAGTAGGCACTGTAGAGGTAATAGCAGAGGGGGTAGCAGAGAGGGTAGCAGAGAGGGTAGCAGGAAGAAAGGAATGTAGAGGTTAAGAGTGGTCAGCATTCTTCTTAGAACGGAGATCAGTCTCCAGTCATAAAAGAATCTGGCGTGACCCTGGTCCGTAGAGGTCTCCGTAGGCTATATTTGGGCCTTCTGGTAAGGTGGTATGTTCGGCATGGAGCGGGTGAAGATCTGTTACATTGACAAAAGCACAAACAAGAAACCGTTTGGTCTTTGGTGGCGCCGGTCCTTTAAAGCAGGTGATGGGCATTTATTTGAGTCTGAATATAAACCACCCGTCGATATTCAGAATATATATATAAAACCGTTGTCGATATAGATAGGGCGAGAATTTTCAGAGAAAACGTGGCATTATTGTGCTTCAAGTTTACAAATGATTTTTTTTTTGGGCTGTAAGTCGACCAACTCTTTACTGCACCCGCATACTGATGTCTCACACGACCTCTTGAGGGCGGAGACAAATACCTTTGTATTCAGGTTGATGCCGGAATACTTTATTTAGTTGAGAGCCGGATCTGGGCCAAAACAAGGGTTCTAACGGCTAAGATCCCGTTGCTGCTCAGAGTTGACAACCTCTGCTGAATAAAGCTGCCAGGAACGAAGCCCTTTTTCTTCTTCTTCATTTGTGAGTCTCCTTGTGGAAGAGGTCAATTAGATTCTGGGGCTGATTCCGGGGATTCCAGGTTTTTGGGGTGGACGAGTTTCTTCCGGACAGGCTCTCCGTGTCCTGGAGGCGTGGGATTCCCTTGCCCCTGTCTCCGAGGATAAAGGCTGCTCCTGGCTCGTGTGTGAGCTGTGGGGGCATAGACTGGAGAAGCGACGGGCGCCTTGGAAACCGGTTCTACTAAGGTTCTCCAAGGGCACTAAGGTCGCAGAGGTGCTCCTGCATTGTCTTTTTTTTTTTTTTATCTTATTTTTGTATTCGTTTATTGACATGTTTCTTAGTCCGTCAGTTTGTTTATTTATTTGTTTATTGTTATTTGTTTATTCACTGTTAATTGGGCCTCAATTCTTTCACCATGGGAAGGAGCCTGAGTATGGATAAAATCGTCACCTGCCGTCAAATAGAATAATATATATGAAGTACCTCCTCACTGTAGCAGTAGGAAGAACCTCATTGTTGTGCTGACGTCATCCAAATTCATTACAGACTTCCTCCGCTCACCAGAAGAAAGACTTCGATGTTCATCTTCGTGGCGAACTGGTTGACCGAGGAACTGTTAAATCCATTGCCACCCTGGAGGCTTGAAGAATTCAGATCCTTTAACTTTAGCCAGCGTGACTTTGGTCCGTAGGGGTGGCACGAGAGTCCCCTGAGCATTTGATGGCAGAAAGTCATTTGGCGTTAGCCAGAATTATGTTTTTAAACGTTTGACATTCGTTACTCGTGAGAATTTTTTTGGAATTCGGATACTGCATTAGGAATGCTGACGACGCCTTTCGAAAATGTCTCCGGATTTAGAGTCTCTGGTGTCCGGAATTTTCGCTGTCAATATCTTGAGATTTCCGAATTTGGGAAATTCCCAATATAGAGAGAAAAAACTGTCATATAAGGGTCAGTGAAGGTAGTTATTGTTTTTTACCATTCATAGGTTAAGTTGAGAATTTTCGACACTACTCTTTGTGGGTTCTTGTACACGCAATGGAATTATTTCTCGTTAGTGCGCAATGGTGCCAAACTCGTCCATTTGGGGAGTGGAGGGTCAGGGTGAGAGGGTGGTGGTGGTGGCATGGAGGTGAAACGGTCCCTCTTGTCAACATGGCGGGAAAGCGGAAATGGGAGAAATGCGGACAATTTCGCCCGAGACAAAGAGAGGAGAGAGAGAGAGAGAGAGCGAGAGAGAGCGAGCGCGCAACTTCGCCAGTGTGTGGGCTGGTGACGTAAGACCTTTGATTCGCGTGTGATTCCCCTGTGGCTGCATGATTCCAGAGCAGTGATTCTCCATCTGGGGTATATTTTAAATGCACCCCCCCCTCTGGGGTAGAAATATTACATCGTAGGGGGTAAATATATTATGCCAGGAAATTTAATACCAGTTTTGTGATATGCAAAACCTGGTATATATTTTATGTACATGAGTTGGCTGTACATTTTCTTTCTTGACCCAAGTTTGTTTTGCGCCGAACATTATCATCTTTATTATTATTGTCATTATTATTATTATTATTATTATTATTATTATTACTATTATTATTATATTTCACATTTATTTTATGTTGCCTATGCATTTTTTTTTTCTTTTTTTGTAAGAGTAACTGAGAAAATAGCTAAGAGTATCAAGCCCATGGGGGTACAAATGTGACGGTAGGGAAGGGTTTGTTATCGTTTTCTAAACTCTTTATAAGTGCCCTAAGGTCATATACTTCCTTCAGGTGTTGATAATTAGAGATATAGTAAATTTTATGACATTTTCGTGTCGTCACGATATTTGGAGTGACGTCATGCAGACGCACTCCAGCGTCAGTCTTGTTTTGTAACTTTGTGACGTCGCCTTTTTTGGAGTGACGTTTTAGACGTTTTGCTGCGTCATTCTAGTGTTTGGTGACGTTTCTTTGCCGGCACGCTCCTTGAAGTGACATCTTACAAATGTTTTGAAACGTTGCTCTCCTGCTTTCCAACGTTTCTGTGACTGTGACGTCACATTTAGGAACGTTCTCCCATTACGACTGGAGTCCGAGTTCCTGTTGTCCGTAGTACATAGGGCAAAGGTGGCGGTTTTAGACTCAGCCAGTCTCCACACTATGGTTAATCTGTTCTCATCTGAATGAAATCGTCTGGATTTACCCAGAACAAAATATTCAAAGTGCGTCTGCTTAGCTAAGAGTTTATTTGGTGTAGTTTTCCTCTTTCGGTATGGGGCCGTGGTGTGAGATAAAAATGAATAATAAAGATAAAATAAAATAGATTAGCCAGAACAAAATATCTGAAGTATTGTCAGTTGCAACGAAGAAGCTGATGATTGGCAAGAATTTTTTTTTTTTTTTTTTTTTTTTTTTTTTAGGGGGCAAGGGGACGTCGTACCCGATGAGGAAAATGTCATCGTTGTGAATAGATAAACTTTCTCATGCGATGTGTTTTGTGGACTTTGTGAAGGTATTTGATGATGTCATGGTATGTCGTTTCGGCTCCAGAATCTGGCCAGAAGGAGACCAACTCGAACGATCGAAATACCTCTCCCGGAGACCGTTCTCCTCCCCATGATTCGAATAGAATCACCTGGCGACAGCTAAGGAGAAAACATGAAGCAAATTGAAACCTCGTCGAAACCTTCCCCGAGGTGAATAGAATCGCCCAAAGGCGGCCATGATAAAGACACAAGTTGTCATTAGTGCTGAGTAGGTTAAGAGGATTCGTGTGTTCCCGTAGGCTGTGGAACTCGCCTCCCCCCCCCCACCTCCTGGAGCTCTTGCACTCACACACACACAAACACCCACACCCTGCAACCCCTCCCCCCCCTCCCCCCAAGGCCTTTGTTCCTTTCTGGTGCATGGAAAGCCATGTCCGGCTGGCTCCCGGATTTTGGAGTCGAGTTTGGTGGAAGGAAAGAAGGAAGGAAGGAAGGAAGGAAAGGAATAACAGACGGAAGGAAGGAGAAATATTTGGATAAAGAAAAAAAGAAGAAGAAGAAGAAGAAGAAGAAGGGACGAAAGGAAGGAAAGATGGAATGGGAGAAATGAGGAGAAAGAAAGAGGTGAAGGAGGAAGAAACGAAGGAAGAGGGGGTAGAAGAGGAAGAAAGGAGGAACAAAGGAAGAAAGGAAAGGAAGATGGAGGGAAGGAAGGAAAGGAATATGGAGTGGAGGAAGGACAGACAAAAAGAAAGACGGCAGGAAAGAGGGAAAGAAAAATGGGAAGCTGGAAGGAAAAAGAAAAAATGGAAGGCAGAAAAGAAGTAAATAAAGAAAGGGAAAATAATGTGTGAAGGAAAGAAAGAAGGAGTGGGAGGACAGAGAAAGAAGGAAAGGAGAAGGAATGGAGGAAAGAAAGAAAAGAAGAAGGAAAGGAAAGCGAGGAGGAAAAAAGGAGGGAAAGAAGGAAGACATGAAGGCTTAATTGCGGATGCCGTGTGTGTTGTGTGTGTGTGTGTGTGTGTGTGTGTGTGTGTGTGTGTGTGTGTGTGTGTGTGTGTACGTGGATCGCAAATTAGGCCAGCCAACGTGTCGAGAGATTTGCCTGCAATACACACTCGAACAGGGTCGCGCGGTCCTTCTCCTCTCTTCTCTTCTTTGTTGAGGTGTGCTGCACTCACTCACTCATTGCACGAGAAACTGGCGCAAGTGACGGCGCTTGCGGGCTTACTCACGCCGAAGGTTGCAATCCCTAAGTTAAATGTTGCATGCAACACGCGCTCACAATTACAGAGAGAGAGGAAAAAAGGGGAGAGAAAGAGAGAGAAAGAAAAAACAAGAGAGAGAGAGAGAGAGGGGGGAGGGAGAGAAAGAGAGAGTTCCTCACTCTGAAGATGTTGCATGCAACACGGTAGGTCTCAGAGCTGGAAGAGGTTGGCCGCCTGTTGTCGTGCGCGATGGATCAACGTCGCAAGGCAAATCACGTCAGTTCGTCATGGCGTCACGACCTCACGAAGGTTCGCCGGCCGCCGCCGCCGCCGGTGCCGGCCGGTCGTCCATGGCGTGCTTCGTGCCAATACAGCACATCACAGCACGGGTACAGCACAGCACGGAACGCCACGATCTCACGTCGGATGCACAACCTAGCACGGGTTTATTTACGCTGACGTCATGGCGTTGTGACGTCATGTCGTCCTGCCCTTGACATCATGGTCAACGGGAGGGCTCGGGGAAGGGGGTGCGGGGGGGGGGGGCAGAAAGCGGCCGTGTTGATCCTGCATTCCTGTCGGTAAAATGTCACGGAGTCGTAGGAAACTGCATGAAACCACATGACAACAGCAACCAGGACCTCCCCCGCCCTTCTTCCCCCCACGGGAGAATGGGGGAGGTACACGAGAGACCCTGGAGGCAAAAGAACCTCAAAAGAGACGCGTTCGCTGATGACCATGACATGACAAAGAACATCCCGGGAGGACAGGTCTTGCAGATTTGCCTTGGGCTTCGGTGGGGGTGAAGCGTCTCACGCCGGGAGGCGCTGAACAACGATCAAGGTCACCACCTTTGCTCTGGGTGCGTGGATTCCCAGGTCAAGTGGGAGTCTCCAGATATTGTTGTATTCGAATGCGGCCCGTGTTGTGCGAATCACGATAGAAAAAATGACACTGATCGTTATAGAAATTGTAGTTCTCAATAACAGATATGTGATAGAGTTCTCTATAGTGTATTTACCTTATAGGATTTTTTTTCCGTAGGGAACAAAAGGGATCTGCAGAGTGAAAACTGGAGGTTAGTTCAACACAGGCCCGCGGAGACACCCAGTCTCACTCACTCACTCTCTCTCTCTTTCTCTCTCTCTCTCTCTCTCTCTCTCTCTCTCTCTCCTTGTCTCTCATTTCGGAATTTTAAAATTTTCCATCGCGTCATTCTTTGATCACCTTATGAATTG
>NC_134792.1:47287200-47312200 GCF_046742065.1 Oratosquilla oratoria | reverse complement strand
TGATCAGCATTTCTTTTTTTTTTTTATAAAAGAATGTTGATCACTTTTAACTCTCCCTCATTTAGCCTCTCCTTGACCACCCCTTCGACTCCACTTCTGTAGTGTCCCCAAGGATAGAAGCGATGGTAACTGCTGACTGGATAAACCTTTTTAAAGGTACGACTGCGGCGCGGCGTTCTCCGTATATTCACTGTTGAATTACTGTATGATCATTTCGTCACAGATGACGTTTAAGATGGTAATCATGTACCTGTATAAAAAAAATCGTTTAGCGACAACGAAAAGAAAGTGTCGAGTAAAGGTCTTTTAAGACGCAAGTAAACAAAGACTTGAAACAATAACCCCCACCCCGATGAAGAATGAGGTTAAATTAGCTGTAACTTTTTAACGGGTAGTTAGTAACTACCCCCCTTCCTCCCCCGCCACTGCCACAGGTAATAAAAGGTCACCGTTGATTAGCGTGACCTGTTGTCTCACTGTCATGACTTGGCTTTGACAGGAAGGGGCCTTCGTGTACATATGTGTCGTGGGTTAGAAATTAAATTTGCTGCAGAAGTCTTCACTCCGTGTTAATTCACACACACGCACATGTACGCTCCTACTTACACTTGCACACACACACAAACGCACACACACACAAACACACACACACACACACACACACACACACACACACACACACACACACACACACACACACACACACACACACACACACACACACACACACACACACACACACACACACACACAAATTTAATTTTGTGTCATAAGAGAATTATATCAAACTTGGGTAGGTCACGTACTGTCACTTCGAAATGGGCACACCGATCTTAAAGTCTCGAAGAAGAAGAAGAAAAAAAATCGTCGATTATATCGTGCAAACACTTTGACTATTTTTTTTTTGGGGGGGAGGGGGCCAAATAAGATAGGCTGGTGTTAGGGTTAGGTTATCAACAAGTGGATCGACATTCTTGGCGTTGGCAGAAGCTGTTTGGTCTTCCGGGTTGGGGGTGGGAGAGAGGGTAGGTGTGTTTACATGCAATTTTATACACAATTTCTCTGGTCCACTCACTACTGGAAACCCTCATTCCTTTTCCTTCACACAAATAGTTATTTACTTTTGTTCATTTGTTTACATATGTATGATCTATAACCATTATTTGATTGTTTATTATCTATTTTTATTTGTTATGTTTGATTATTATTTTATTCTATTTTATTATTTTTTTTAGCTGCAATTGCTGTGATGTCTAAAGTACGTGAAATCTTACAGTTCCGGGATTTCGTTTTCGATGTCTGTTATTTATCTTGAGTCACACGTGTGTGATGTCCGTCAGCTGGGCTAGGCCCAGGGAGTGATGCAACACCCTACCTGACGTCACCACTAAGATGCAGTTAGTCACTGACAGGCCCTTACGGATCCTTCAATTTATTTGCGTCGCAGTAGTGATGTCATCAATGACGTCAGGCCAGCTTACGACAAGGCTAATGCAATGTCCCTCCACGTCATAAGGCAGTCGGAAGTTGTAGCTTACGACGTCGCAATGTACGACTTCGTTCTTGGATCTGACCTCAGGTTTCCTGGTGTTCAAGGAGTACCTCCCTCACTCAGTGAGTCACAACACCCAAGTTTTCGTCTTCTTCTTCTTCATCTTCTTTTTCTTGGTCCTCTTCTTCTCCTTCCTCTTCTTCTTCTACTTCACCTTCTTCTTTTTCTTCTTCTTCCTCTTCTTCTTCTACTTCTCCTTCGTCTTCTATTTATTTTTCTTCTTCTCCCTCCACTTCTTCCTCTTCTTCTTCCTCTTCCTCTTCTTCTCTCTCATCTTCCTCTTCTTTTTATTCTTCTTCTTGTTCTTCTTTTATTTCTCTTTTTCTTCTTCTTCCTCCTTTTCTTCCGCTTCTTTCTCCTCCTTTTTTCTTCTTCTTCTTCTTCTTCTTCTTCTTCTTCTTCTTCTTCTTCTTCTTCTTCTTCTTCTTCTTCTTCTTCTTCTTCTTCTTCTTCTTCTTCTTCTTCTTCTTCTTCTTCTTCTTCTTCTTCTTCTTCTTCTTCTTCTTCTTCTTCTTCTTCTTCTTCTTCTTCTTCTTCTTCTTCTATTTTCTCCTCCTTTCTTCTTCTTCTTCTTCTTTCCGTTTCTTTTTTTTCTCCTCTTTCCTTCTTCTTCTTCCTCCTCCTCCTTCTTCTTCTTCTTCTTCTTTTTCTTTCTCTTTTTTCTCCTTCTTCGTCTTCCTCCTCCTCCTCTTCTTATTATTTTTATTCTTCCTCTTCTTTTTTCTTCTTCTTCCTCCTCTTTCTCCTCCTTTCTTCTTCTTCTTCCTTTTCTTTCGCCTCCTTTCTTCTTCTTCCTCTTTTTTCTCCTCCTTTCTTCTTCTCTTCTTTTGCCTCCTTTCTTCTTCTTCCTTTTCTTTCGCCTCCTTTCTTCTTCTTCTTCCTCTTCTTTTGCCTCCTTTCTTCTTCTTCTTCTTCTTCTTCTTCTTCCTCTTTTTCTCCTTTCTTCTTCTTCCTCCTCTTCTTCCTCTTCTTTTTCTTCTTCCTTCTCTTCTTTCGCCTCCTTTCTTCTTCTTCCTCCTCTTCTTTCGCCTCCTTTCTTCTTCTTCGTCTTCTTTTGCCTCCTTTCTTCTTCTTCTTTTTCTTCTTCCTCTTTTTCTTCCTCTTCTTCCTCCTTCTTCCTCTTCTTCTTTTTCTCCTTCTCCTTCTTCTTCTTCTTTTTCTACTTCCTCTTCCTCTTCTTCTTTTTCTCCTTCTTCCTCTTTTTCTTTCTTCCTCCTCCTCCTTCTTCTTCCTCGTCTTCTTTTTCTCCTTCCTCTTCTTTTTCTCCTTCTTCTTTTTCTCCTCCTTCTTCTTCTTTTTCTCCTTCTGCTTCTTTTTCTCCTTCTTCTTTTTCTCCTTCTTCATCCTCTTTTTCTCCTTCTTCTTCTTCTTTTTCTCCTTCTTCTTCCTCTTTTTCTTCTTCTTTCTCCTACTCCCTCTTCCTCTAATTCCTTTTCTTTCTCCTTCTCCTTCTTCTTCTTCTTCCTTCTCTTCCTCCTCCTCTTCTTTCGCCTCCTTTCTTCTTCTTCTTCTTCTTCATCTCCTTCTTCTCCTTTTCTCTTTTTCTTTTTGTTTCTCTTTATCTTATTTTTTCTTTATCTTATTTTTTCTTTTTGTTACTCTTCTTTTTTTCTCCTTTTTCTACTTCTTCCTCTTCTACTTCTTCTTTATCTTATTTTTTCTTCTTCTTCCTCTTTTTCTTCATCTTCTACTTATTCTTTTCTTCTTCTTCTTCATCTTATTTTTCTTCTTGTTTTTCTTCCTCTATTTCTTCCTCCTTTTCTTCTTCTCCTTTTTCTACTTCTTCCTCTTCTACTTCTTCATCTTATTTTTTCTTCTTGTTCTTCCTCTTTTTCTTCTCTTTTTTCTACTCCCTCTTCTTTTTCTTCTCTTCTTCTTCCTCATATTATTTTTCTTGTTTTTCTTCCTCTTTTTCTTCCTCTTCTTTTTCTACTTCTTCCTCTTCTTATTATTCACCTTATTTTCTTCTTCTTGTTCTTCTTCCTCTTTTTCTTCCTCTTCTTTTTCTTCTCCCTTTTCTACTTCTTCCTCTTCTACTTTTTCTTCATCTTATTTTTTCGTCTTGTTCTTCCTCTTTTTCTTCCTCTTCTTTTTCTTCTTCCTCTTCCTCTTCTTCCTCTTCTCCCTCTTCTCCGTCCTCCTCTTCTTCGTCTCGTTCTCGTTCTTGTTCTTATTCTTCTTTTTTCTTCCTTTTTTCACTGGTAGGACCATATCATCTGAGTGAGATATCTTGACTGTACCCACACTCATACACTGACTGGCCCACCTCCCTCGCTGGTTGGAATAGACTGCCCCCGGTAGCATGAAGGAAATGCAGAGTGCCTCCTAGTCCATAAGGATTTTTCGTCTTAAGCTGAGCCCTGTTTCCATTAGAAATTTTGCTATGGTGACGCCCCCCCTTGATCTGAATAAAATCCTGTGGCAGTAACCAGAAGGAAATGTGTAGAGTACGACCCCATGTCAACAGTAACGTCCCCAATATGATTAAAATCATCTGGTAACAACCAGGTTGTTTAGCGTTTGTAGTGTCGTTAGATCCAAAAACATCTTTTTCGTTTCCTCCTCTTCTTTCCATTCTTCCTCGTCCTCCTCTGTTTCGCCCTTTTAATTTTACATCTTCCCCCTTGTTCGTATACTTTTTCCTGTTCATGTACATCTTTCTCTTCCCTCCTTTTTTATTATATTATCTTTCTTCGTTTTTTCTTCTTGTTCTTTTTCTTCATCATCCTATTCTGTCTTGTACTCTTCTTCTTCTTCTTCTCTTCCTCTTCTTCTTCCTCTTCATCTTCTCTTCTTCCTCCTTCTTCCTCTTCCTCTCCCTCATCTTCGAGTTCTGTAATGCCGCGAGGAGCGTGATGATGACACCATCATATTAGGCAGCTCGGATCAGCTTTGTTGTTGTCCTAGTCCCGCTTCCCAGGTTGAGGGCGTCATGAAGTTAATAACAATGAGGCATACAACGCGAGATTGGCCACAGGGATAGAAGCGCTGTTAGATTACTGACCGACCATAACAATTATTTCCCTCTTATGCGGCCTTGCCCTCATGTTGTTGTTGTTGTTGTTGTTGTTGTTGTTGTTGGTGGTGGTGGTGGTGGTGGTGGTGGTGGTGGTGGTGGTGGTGGTGGTGGTGGTGGTGGTGGTGGTGGTGGTGGTGGTGGTGGTGGTGGTGAGGTTGTTTCTTGCTCAGAACGACCTCGGTGTCCGCATGCCTCTGTGCTTCTAAAGGAACGAAGGTGTGGTGAGTTTAAGGCGCGCCCCCTACAGGCCTGCATGTTTGCTTGCTTGCGTGCGTGCCTGTCCGCCTGCATGCCTCGTCTGCAGTCAAGGACGCCCCTAGGTGGTGGTGGTGCCCACCAGCTACGTATGACTGGTCCTCGCGTGCGCGCTCTCTCTCTCTCCCTCTCTATCTCTCTCTCTCTCTATCTCTCTCTCTCTCTCTCTCTCTCTCTCTCTCTCTCTCTCTCTCTCTCTCTCTCCCTCTCTCTCTCCCTCTCTCTCTCTCTCTCTCTCTCTCTCTCTCTCTCTCTCTCTCTCTCTCTCTCTCTCTCTCAATATATTTTATATCTTCCTTACGCCGCCGGTTGTACTGGCGGAGGCGCTGCAGGGCACCCGAGGATGTTACTCCATCGGAGGACTTTGGTGTTCCTCCCGCGTGCAGGAGGCCAGCTGCTGCATGCCTTAGGCTACTATAGGGTCGAAGTAGAAGGAACCTGTAGTGTTCCTCAGATGACATCCCATAAATCGTGACAAAGATATCGTCTACGGGCACATTTTCATGGGCGGAGGAAAGAGAGAGAGAGAGAGAGAGAGAGAGAGAGAGAGAGAGAGAGAGAGAGAGAGAGAGAGAGAGAGAGAGAGAGCTTGGCAGCCTTGGCATACATGGCTGGCAGTAGCAGTAGGGGGGGAAATCCGAAGTAAATTGTGGGAACTTTTGAATGAGGCGGGGGAGGGAAAGGGGGCCGGAGGGGAAGATTAGGAAGGACCATGTGCCTTGACCCCCCCCCTTTCCCCTGTCGACCACAGGAACTTCCGACCGACGCAATTTATATTTACGCTTGGGCTAGTGATGCGAAAGTGCGTCTGGAAAAATTCGTATTTCTTAGAAAGAGTTCGTATTTAGAACATCTTATAAAGAGAATGTCCTTTTCTACGTGAGTATGGTGGTGTACGGACATCACGAGACGCAGAGGTCCTCAACTTGTTTCCCTCGTGTGGCCAAGGCTTATGCATTGCTATTCTTGAACCTTCAGGCGAAGACCGTGTCAACACTTAATCTAATCGTTTCAACACTTAATCTAATCTAATCACTAACTCCCGCAAGTTTTCGGGTCCCAAGGGGACCCCTGGACCACACGTTGAGAACCACTACCTTGGCGTGGTACAGTAGTGCAGCGCGCAGCTGGAGATTACAAGCGGCTAACGTGAGGAATTGTAGTCTGCCTGCGTCAACAATCTTCAGGTGATTCGGTTTCGAAACGCGAACATCCGAAGCCAGGGTTCGAGGCTCGCTGGATACAAATGTACATATCAGCGAGATGGGGAGGTTAGGTGAGGTCCTTCTCGCTTGTGGAAGTAGGAAAAGCTACCCCACCGGAAGGAGGTGCACCAAACCCATGATATAAAGGAGGAGTTTAGAGAGAAAGAGAGTTGGAGGGGGAAGTGGAGGCAATTTCTCTCTCTCTCTCTCTCTCTCTCTCTCTCTCTCTCTCTCTCTCTCTCTCTCTCTCTCTCTCTCTCTCTCTCTCTCTCTCTCTTTCTCTCTCTCTCATGCACACACACACACACACACACACACACACACACACACACACACACACACACACACACACACACACACACACACACACACACACACACACACACACACAGAGAGAGAGAGAGAGAGAGAGAGAGAGAGAGAGAGAGAGAGAGAGAGAGACTTTTAAAAGAGGCGAGGAAGGGTGCTTCACGCTCACGCTTTGTCGTGGACTTCGGAGGCTGCATCTCCCCGCCAGCGATGAGAGTTGGGCGACATCCTTCATGAGGGGAGAGAGAGACCGCGGCTGGAAATACACACACACATACACCCGCACCCTCGCGTCTTGTTCTCATCGTCCTCGTCCTCGTTCTCTCCTATTGCTCCTACTCGTTCTCATTCTCGTCATCCTCGTTCTTGTCCTTGTCCTCCTTCTCGTCCTCGTCCTTGTCCTCTATCTCATCCTTATCATCCTCCTCCTTGTCTTCCATGTCCTCTTCCTCTTCCTACACTTCTTCCCATTCTCCTCCTTCTCCACCCTCTCCCCTTTTCTCCTCCTCCTCCTCTTCTCCCCCTACTCGTACTCCTACTCCTTGTCCACCTCCCCTCTTCTTTTTCTCCTCTTCCACCTCCTCCTTCTCTCCTCCTCCTCCTCCTCCTCCTCCCCCCCCCCTCCCGTGCCACCATGCCTTGGGTGAGGTCCGTACCCAAGTTAAGCTCCTGGAAGTCCGCTCGGTCACCGAGTAGTGTCTTTTGGACCTCAGCGTCGAGTGCACATACATCGTGACGCATAGGTTATGGCGTGATATAGTATGACGTCATAGATCTCAGCCGATAAGAATGACGTCACCATAACTGTTAACCCCCCCCCCTCAGAAAGCGCGGGATGGTCCGGGCATCTGACCCCTGTCTTACGCCCCCCCCCCCACCACCCCTCTCCACTGGGTGGGTGGGTGGGGCATGCTTCCCCCTCACTTCTGACTGTCACACGCACGGAGGCCCTCATCTCCCTCATACGCTGTTTTCTTTTCCTTTACCT
Organism: Oratosquilla oratoria; assembly: GCF_046742065.1. Classification (NCBI taxonomy): domain Eukaryota; kingdom Metazoa; phylum Arthropoda; class Malacostraca; order Stomatopoda; family Squillidae; genus Oratosquilla; species Oratosquilla oratoria. The sequence continues at coordinate 47,304,872 of NC_134792.1, read as the reverse complement.
GATGGTTCCTCCCCCTTCTCCTCCTCCTCTTCCTCCTCTTTCTCCTCCTCGCTTCCTCCTTCAATTCCTCTGCCTCCTAATCTTAACCTTTCTTCTCATTCTCCTCCTCCTCCCCCCTTTTCTTCTTCGTGTTCTCTCTTCCACCTTTGTATCACATCAGAGCGTCTCTCCACTCCAGTTTTTATTGTTATCAACTGCTTCTGCCTGCTCCACCGTGTAACCTTTCCCTCTTCGCCTTTTTCTTCATCTTCCCTTTTACTTTTTCTTCCATGTCCTTTTACAGTTTATTTTTTCTTCATTTTTTCTTGTTCCTGATTTTCTTCTACTACTACTACTACTACTACTACCACTACTTCTTCTTCTCCTTCTCCCTTTTCCTTGTGGCTCCTCCTCAAATTCTTGTTCTTGTTGTTCTTCTTCTTCCTCTTGCCGCCCAGCTCCACCTCTCTCTCTCTCTCTCCACTCCCCCGGCACCACCTGCCTCCACCCAGCCTCGCTCTGCCGCTCAGCGTCCACATTCCATCTCATGTCCCGCTGTTTCTCCACCTTTGTCCTCCACCTGTCCCCCTTTTCGTCCCCCTCCATCTCCCCCTCTCCCTTCCCCCTTCTTCTCCCTCCTCGATACCGCCACCACCGTTATCAAGTCCTACTCGAGCAGCGGCGTGGCCATCCGATGACCTCAGGTCACCTTCGTCAGCTCCTTTCCAGTTGTCCTTCTTCACGTCCTTCAGCTTGTCCTTCAGGTTTCCCAGGGTTGGCCTTCAGAGGGATGTACCGTGGGTACTTCTTAAGGTTCTTCGTTTGCCTTTTTGGCCCTGTCCAAGCACGTTGGGCAAGGGTGACAGAGATCCAATTGAGTTCCTCCTCGCTTTCTTTTCTTAGGTCTCCTTTGTGTCCTGAAGCTGATTGCAAGCTGCTTGCCACCTCCACCCCAACTCCCGACCCACCCCCCAGGCGCCCTTCGGGTGTCTTTCATATGCCCTTCCCTCGTCCTCTCCAGTTCGCCAGAGTATCTTTTGCTCTCTCTCTCTCTCTCTCTCTCTCTCTCTCTCTCTCTCTCTCTCTCTCTCTCTCTCTCTCTCTCTCTCTCTCTCTCTCTCTCTCTCTCTCTCTTTTTCCCTCCCGTGGCGGTGGTCTCGAGTCTCCCGCCTTTAGGTCTCTCTTTCTTTCTTTCTTTCTTTCTGAAGTTTCCAGTCGATCGCGAGCAGGCTGGCAGGCAAGGCAAGCAAGCAGGCAGGCAAGGAGGTAAGAAAGCAGGCAGGCAAGCTGAGAAGCAGTCAGGCAGGCAGACTCCCCCGTGCATACCCCCGATGCACTGGCAGACCCCTCCCTCCCTCCCTCTCTCCCTCCTCCTCCCTCTTGCTCTTCGTTTGCCCTCGATGACCCCTCCCCCCCACACCCTCCGCATCTTGCCCTCTTGGTGCGGGAGGACGGGTGGGTGGGTGGGCGCGGGTGAATGTGTGCGTGTGTGTGAGTGTGTGTGCGTGTGTGTGTGTGCGCGCGCGCGTGCGTGTCTGTGCGTGTGTAGGCGAGATTCGGTGCGTTGCCGTGCAGTGTGTGCAACTGCGGATGCTGCGAGACCCGAGCGGACCCGAGCGGACCCGAGGTGAGCTGAGTCGAACCGAACCGGGGGATTCCAACTGGACGCGTTCCAGGCCCGCGCCACTTCGGGGTTGCAGGAGGGGAGGGTTGGGGTGGGGGGAGGGGGAAGGGGGATCTGCATGGTGGAGTTCGACAGGTCTTGGGGGGAGGGGGGAGTACAAGTTTAGGTTGGAGAGACAAGGCAGGTCGAGGGGTGTTAGGGTGTGTGTGTGTGTGTGTGTGTGTGTGTGTGTGTGTGTGTGTGTGTGTGTGTGTGTGTGTGTGTGTGTGTGTGTGTGTGTGTGTGTGTGTGTGTGTGTGTGTGTGTGTGTGTGTGTGTGTGTGTGTGTGTGTGTGTGTGTGTGTGTGTGTGTGTGTGTGTGTGTACGCGCTGCCGTGTCCTGCATTGGGTAACCGGCAGTATCGTGCACAGGACAGTCAACCCGACCAAGGCACCCTCCCCCACCCCCCACACACCTCCCCGCCCCATCTCTCCTCCGGTCTCCCCAATTCTTTACTCTTTAATTGTGTCTCTCACCCCTTTTCGCCCTCTCCAAAAATTATTTTCATTATAATTCCCTCTCACCCCACAACCCCACTCCCCCTCTCGCTTTCAATCCCCCCTACCCCTTCCGCTTGTCCCCCACAGCCCTTCCCTCCCCCTTCCCCTTACTCCTTACTCCTTACTCCTTGTCCCAATCCTCTCCTGTTGCAATTCCTTACCTTCAGCATAGCATCATTGATAAATATCTGCTTTGGCAACCTTTGTCTCCCTCTACTCGGTGCTCCACCTCTCTCCTGTGTCCCTCCTTCCCTCTCTCCCTCCCTCCCTCCCTCCCTCCGTCCTCCCTCCCTCCCTCTTCCCCCACCCCCACACCCATAGAGGCTCCCACACCCCCACACCCCCAGCCCCCCCCACTTGAGCCCGCTGCCCATTTCCTGGAAAGTCAACCTTCTCTCCCCGACATGGCATGGCGTCCCAATGTCCGGAGGTCAGTTTACTTTATCTTACCTTTATTTTCCTTTACTTTCCTTACGTTTCCTTGACTCAGTTTTCCATAACCTGCCTTTCTTTATCTTTCCTTAATTAACCCAACCCTGTCTTAACTTGCCTTGCCTTTATTCACTTTGCCTAACCATACATACCTGTACTTTTCTTCCTCATCCCCCCTCCCCCCCATTGTCCTCCTTGTTTTTCAAGCTCTCTTTCGCACCTCTGGAATCGGCGCACCCTCCTCCTCCTCCTCCTCCTCCTCCTCCTCCTCCTCCTCCTCCTCCTCCTCCTCCTCCTTCTCTTCTTTTCTCCCTATTGTTTTATTCTTCTGTCTCAACCCTCCCCTCCACCTCGTCTTTCTCCTCTTCCTCCTCTTCCTCCGCCTCCTCCTCCACCTTCTCCTCCTCCTCCTCCTCCACCACCCCCCTAGCCTCCGCTTCCTGCTCTTCCTCTGTATGTTATTCTTTCTCTTCCTCCTCCTCCTCCTCCTCCTCCTCCTCCTCCTCCTCCTCCTCCTCCTCCTCCTCCTCCTCCTCCTCCTCAACCCCTCTCCCTCCTTTTCCTTTCCTCTCTTCAGGTTTCATTTTCCTCCTTTGCCATCCTTCCATCCGTTTCCTCCGCGTTCTCCTCCCCTCCTGTTTCTCTTCCTCCCTTTCTCTTTTTCTTTCGCATTTTCCTCTTTCGCCTTCATCCTATCCGTTCCCTCCTTCCCCTGTCCATACTCCTACTAAACTTCTTCCTCTACGCCCCTCTCCTCCTCCTCCTCCTCCTCCTCCTCTTCCTCCCCCTCCCCCTCGTCCTTCATCCATGCTTCCACTCGTCCTTCTCCATCTTCCGCTCCACCACTCACTCCTTCAGGCCGGGCCATCGGCCGGACCCGGGCGAGGTGCGCGCGCAGCCCTCAGAGTCGACTTCTACTGCTGCTGCTGCGTCCTCCGCCACCACCGGTGCTGTGGTGCACAATGGGTGGTGGGGGAGAGGGTGGGAGCGGGATGGGAGTCATCGATGGGGGCAAGGTGATGGGAGTGTGGGGGAGAGGTAGTGTGTGTGTGGGGGGGGGAAGGGGAAAGCCTTACGTGGTGCATTGGCAGGAAGAGGAGCTCCCCGCTTATCGAACTCAAAGGAGGACCTGCTCCTAGGGGCCTCTCTTCGGTCTTGGTCACTTGGGTGTCTTTTTTTTTTTTTTTTTTTTTTTTTTTTTTTTGATGAGCTGGGTCATGTTCTTTTTTTCTCTCTCTCTCGCTTGGTGTGTTTAAGATGAGTATGCTTAGTTCCTCTGGGTCGGGTAGGGCGGCGTTGGGCAGAATTAATTTTGGCGTCGATACTGGCTGGTCCAGTCGTCTAATTTGGCGTTCCAGCAAGTTTTGTATGGTGGTGGGGTTGAACTTGCTCAGCCATGTCGCTTGGAGCGGGTTGTGGTGGTTGTAGTGGTGGCTATAATCACTATGATCACTTTTATTACTATGGTCATTATTCATCTATTTATATATTTAATTATTTATATGTTTATTTACTTGTTTGTTTTGGTTTATCTCTTTTTTTTTTCTCAACCTTTGCATCGTCATAATTTTTTGTCCTATTCCTATTTTCGCGAAAACTTCATCAGCGCCGTGTTCCATGCTTCTTGAACGAACCGCCAATATTTGTGTCTTCAGTTCCCCTTCATGAATCGTCGAAGGGGTCTGGTGATTTATAATCGGCAAAGAAATTATTCGTCATAAAGATTCTCAGCTTGGCTACTGGTTTATGCGCCGTATATTTTTTGTGATCAACTCCAAAGTCATTACCAATTCATTCACCCACTCGTTACATAGCGACTCAACGGCACTGCTGCTATATAAGCAATTCCTTTGCATCGATATTGCTTAATTGACCTCCGGGCTCTGATCGTCCAATTATCTTTTATCTATTTCCAGGGAGTTTGCCTTTCTCGGTGCTGTTGCACCATTTAAGTTTGCTCTTGCTATTGTCTACGTGATCTGCAAAAATATGCTGTTCATGTTTGCATTGTGCTGTTGATGGCTAATAAAGGTGATTCTCTCTATCTCTCTTTGTCCCTCTCTGAGGTTACCGCTTATTTCTTCAACGCGTTCTGATGGTTGTCTTGTTCCTTTAAATGACCAGTTGTTCTTCCCCTGAAGAAGTAGCGGCTGGTTCATCGACGTAGACATTCATCGACGTAGACGTCTTTGCGGGATGCCAACTAGTGTGGGAGAGTTTTAAGGGAAAGTATTCAATGCCTTTTTCTGATTTGCTGACCGGTAAAGAAAGCGAGAGTGCTAGTGTGTGTGTGTGTTTGGTGCTGGATATGTAAATAGTTCTCGTGGATGCGTAAAATGTTTGTTCACTATAAACTTTTTTATTTATTTATTTATTTATGTTTATTTATTCATTCATATCTTTATTTGTTTGTTTGTTATGTTGTTTACTTTTATGGAGAGTGCTTATGTGTCTTGTGACGCTGAACAAACGAACAGTAGCGCGGATCAAGATTGTTGTTTGTTTATCGTATCAGCTGATCTAATCTTAGACGACATGACGTAGGCGGGAAGGCAGTGGCAGAGCAATGACTGGAAGAGCCAGCAGCGACTACAACGGAATCAACAGGAGCTACTACTGTAACTGTTGTCGTTTTCTGTTGCTGCTACAACCGTGGCAGCCGGTTCTTCGAGTGTCGCTTTTGTCTCTTCGAGGTCTCCATCTGCTGTTGCTATCCCTGCGTTCTGCCCCTGTTGCTTCTTCTTCTTCTTCTTCTTCTTCTTCCTTCTGCTAATGACAGCGTAGCTGCGGGCAAGTTGCGGACGAGCAGGAGCCCGGTCGGCCAACCTTGGCTCCTCTCCAAATCCTGAATGCCCGTTGGGAGGATTCGCGGGCCCGAGTGATACGGTCACATTGCTGTCAAGAACACTGCATGCTTGGGGAACACGGGAAGAGAACACTGTTCTCGAGAATACGCCTTCCAAGAACATTTTGAGTTCCAGGGAAACAGGACTAAGGAATGCATACTTCAGAGAGCAGCAATATACATATATACACAATCTATATGTATATATACGTATATATATGTGTATATATATGTATATATATGTATATATTGTATATATATATGTATATATTGTATATATATGTATATATTGTATATATATATATATAATATATATATATATGTGTGTGTGTGTGTGTGTGTGTGTAAATATGTATGTATGTATGTGTATATGTATGTATATATATATGTATATATATATGTATATATATATATATATATATATATATATATATATATATATATATATATGTATGTATGTATAGTAAAGTGAAATGAAAATTGAAACGTCCGCTCTGTCCTTGGGATTAATTATTATAGCAGAGGGTGCAGTGTCGTTTGGAAGCTGTCAAAGTAGAAGACCTAGGAGGTACGAGTGAAATGTTTGATGTCGTGGTAGATGGACACAGTTTACGGAAAAACTCAGATTCAAGAAACATAATTTTCCTTCATTTCGTGCGAGGACACTGTGTGTGAGTGTGTTTGTGTTTGTGTGTGCGCGTGTTCGTCTGCATATGTGTATGTATATGTGGTTTGCAACAGAAAGAACTGCTGGAACGAGGGAAGTGGTGGGTTTGGGGAGTGGCCAGAGGGTGGGGGAGGGAAAGGGGGGGCCTTCTCCCTCGACTGTGGAATCCACAAAACTGCACTTAGAAAAGGAGCTTGCCATATTGTATGCCCTTTGTTAAAAAAAAATCTGCCATGCGTTAAATTGAGGAATGTTTAGCTTCGGGTTAGACCCCCTCCCCCCTCCCCGGCTCCCCCTCCCCCTATCCTCTTTATGTAACTTCCTTCCCCCTCACCCACCCACCCACCCACCCACCCCCGTTACAGAGATTCAACCCAGCAACAACGATGGAACTTGCCCTTGATGCTATCTATAATTATAAAGTTGAGGAGGTTACACCAAGGCGTGCTTAGATACAACTAAAGCCTTTGTCGTCCCGGGACATCCGGGGTGGATGTCGGGCGCCGGGGGTCCGAGGAAAGGACCGGTAGTCCTCGTGCCGACGAGCTGGGAACGAAACCGAAGGTGGCACCCTGATGCAAAGAAAGCAAAACTGCCGAACTTTCCCTGGCAGTGGTCGAGAGGGAGAGGACCGGCTCCCTTATAAGGAGAGCGCACTCGGCCAACTTTCCCTGGAGGCATACCGAAGAGCGAGGAGGCGAGGGCACAAGTTTTTCTTTTCTGCAGGAGTAAAAAGTAAAAATGAGAACCAAGATTCCGAAGGATTAGAATTTGAGTTCGTTAATTGGGAAGAGGAAGTCAGGTGTCGTGGCGAGAGGAGTGTCTCCGGGCTCAAGAGACTTCTCAGCCGGACATTCATTTGCAGTCGTCGCGTTGAATCCAAGAGCGTTGACTCTGAATGCAGATCCTCTTGAATGGAGACAGTCGTAAAGGGCTTCCTTGCTCACTCGCCCTCTCGTCTTCCAGTCCTGCCGGGCCGTTCCTGGAAATGTCTTGGTCGATGTCGTTCTGGAATCCGTCTGATCGAGATCCTGAGGGCCAGATTCAATCGACTACGGCCGGAGGCGCCTTGCGGTCCAATTTTCGAGCCTTCAGCACGAAGCCTTGACCCCTACCGGATTCGGTGGTCCGTGTGCCGCCATTCCAGATGCCGTCAGGCCATTTTATTCATCTCCGTGGCACCCCGTTGGTAAGGAGGAGAAAGATCACTCTCTCGATGGTCGAAATCAGCTACGATTTTAAAGGATCTACAGGACGTCAGTGTGTGTGTGTGTGTGTGTGTGTGTGTGTGTGTGTGTGTGTGTGTGTGTGTGTGTGTGTGTGTGTGTGTGTGTGTGTGTGTGTGTGTGCGTGTGTGTGTGTATGTGTGTGCGTGTGAGTGAGTGCGTGGTGATGAATAAAGACGCCTGGTTGTAGGAAGACTAAAAGGGAAAGTGCCATCCTGTACGGAAGGAATTGCTCGATATTGCCTTGATCTCCCTCCCTCGGTACCAAGGGCGATCACCACTGCAACGAATGGAACAGTCTGAGGGCAGCCAGAATAAAATTGCCACCCGGTACGCAAGGTTAGGTTAGGTAAGTTGCAGTTTCGCCTGAGAGTGCTACAGAGCAGTCGTCGTAATGTCACAGGCCCGGAATTTAACTTCCCGTAAATGTTTCCCCCGAATGCCTGTTGATCGTAACCTGTAACCTTCGAGGCGGACCTGTGGAGATTGAGGTGCTTCGAGAACGCCTGGAGGTCGAGGTGCAGCAGTTTGTTTAGAAAAACCCAAGACCAGTTGGCAACCCGCTCCCCGAAATCGACCCTAGAACCGTTTCTATTGGCCTCTTGGCGCTGGGCAGCAATCAAAAATACATTTAGCTATCTTTATGCGATGCAAGTAATTTGAGGAGAAATTAAGCTCTTCGTTCTTTGCTATATGTTCGTGTACTAAGATTAGAAATTTGAATTCGAAATGTGTAGCCTCCTCCTCCTCTTCCTCCTCCTCCTCCTCCTCTTCCTCCTCCTCCTCTTCCTCCTCCTCCTCCTCTTCCTCCTCCTCCTCCTCCTCCTCCTCCTCCTTTTCCTCCTCCTCTTTTTCCTCCTCGCTACCCTCCCCTCCCCCTCTTCCCCATTCTCTTTTTGCTCCTTCTTTCCCCCACCTCTCTTTGCTCCTCCCCCCTCCTCTTTCTCCTCCACCTGCTCATTTTCCTACTCCACCCTCTCATTTTTCTGCCCCACCTCCGTTTTCTCTCCCTTTGTCCTTTTACACTTCCTCCTCCTCCTTCCCCTCCTCTTTCTCTTTCTTCTCCTCCCCCTCCTCTTTTTCTCCCCGTCCTTTTCTCGCCCCCTCCTCTTTCTCCTCCTTCTCCTCTCCCTCCTCTTTCTCCCCCCCCCCGTCCTTTTCCCTCTTCCTCCCTTTTCCTCCTGCTCCTCCTCTCTCTCTTCCTGGTCCCCCTCCTCTTTCTCTCTCTGTCCTTTTCCCTCCTCCTCCTCCTCCCCCTCCTTCTCCCCCCGTCCTTTTCCCTCCTTTTCCTCCTCGTTTTCTTCCTCCTCCTCCCCTCCTCTTTCCTCCCCCGTCCTTTTCCCTCTTCTGTTTCTTCCCCCTCCTCCCCTCCTCTTCCTGTCATTCCAAGTGGAGAACGACACGATGTCTTGCAAGATAACGACGCTCGTGATTCCGACTTCTTGTGATACACGGGGCTTCCGGCTCTTCAACATTCTTCGGCTCTCCTGAAGAACCATTTATTCTTCGGTGAATCGCGGATTTGTGTGCCCAGGAGAGGAAGCCTGGAGCACGTAGACCAAACACGAGGAACTTAGTCGCACCTGAGCGACTCCCGGCGTGAGCTCCTCGCCTCTTTAGGGGAAGATGTGCGAAGAGATTCTCTTGTCCAAGGTTAATCGGGCTTGGTTTGTTTATCGTCTAAGCTGAGGGTGGGGATGGGGGGTGAACTCGCGGTGGGGGTTTGCTGAGAGTAATTACGAGTCAAGTGCTACTTTCGTTAGAGAATTTTATTCAGAGAGAAAGAAGAGAGAAAGTCGCCGCGCTGAAAGTGTTTAGGCTATTTAGATTGATTTACTTAAGCTCTGAAAGCCGCTTACTTAGATAAGGATGAATTGGCCCTGTAGTCCCGAGTGAGTGTGTGTGTGTGTCTGTCTGTCTGTCTGTCTGTCTGTCTGTCTCTGTGTGTGTGCCTGTCTGTGTGTGTGTATCTGTGTGTGTGGGCGTGTATGTGTGTGTGTATCTGTGTGTGTGGGCGTGTATGTGTGTGTGTGTATTCATGTGAACAGTCAAGGGTGAGATTAGAGATTGTGTGGTGGGTGGGTAAGGGGGCTAAACACGTGACCACCCCCTGGGGGGCGGCTGATTCATACCCTCTGGCTGGCCTTATTTGAAAGGGGTGGGTGGGGGCTGGGGGGAGCCACATCGAAGGTTCCTCCTACCACAGGAGGTCTCTTGGTCCACCTTCTTGGGAAGAAGCGCAATTTCCTGGGGATCTCAACGGGGCGGGGCACGAGTGACCAGCCTCTTCCAATGCTGAGGGAGCTCCATCTTTTTATCGTTATCGTTGTTATTGTCCTTGTGATTATTTTTGCTATTGTTGTTTTATCATTATTTTTTATTATTATCATCATTATTAATCATTGTTATAGTAATTATGTTGTTAAATTATTCTTATATTACTGTTGTATTATCATTTTCATTATTATCACCACCACCACCATAATCATCATCGTTGTCGTCATCATCATCGTCATCATCATCATCACTATCATTATCATCACCATCATTATCATCATCGTTGTCATCATCGTCATCATCATCATCATCATCATCATCATCATCATCATCATCACTATCACTATCATTATCATGACCTTTATTACGATAGAGGGTAGGAGTGGCTTTGGGCCTGGACCGGAGACCAGGCACAGGCCTCTGGAGGCCGCTCCTCTATGAGTGAAGCCGATGCGCCGAGTGACGGGTTGTCGATGGGCTCTCCATCGGTGTTGCGGTGCTCTGTGGGGTGCTCTTCTCTCTCCTCGCCGTTGGAGGTCTTCCATGGGCAGGCATCCATGTTCAAGTTGAGAACTGTAGCGATCTGAGGATTCAGGCATCAACAAATAAAAAAAAAAACAGTATAGGAACAGCTCATAGAACCTCACTTCACTATGCTTTCTATGTTTAGTCCCCAGAATAAGGTGTCATTGAAACGATCTACACTGATACAACGTACATCTTCCCAGAGAAAGTAATGGAAGGGCCCTGTGATCGTTGCCAGCAGCTATAGGGTTGCGGTTTTGTTTCCAGTGAAACCTTACGTGATGATTATTATTAGAGAAGACATCTGTGAAATATAGAATCAGTTAGACTGAGGGGAGCAGAATATCCTTTGGAGTAACCCAAGAATAATTTTTGAACTAAAGTTTGTGGTAACTTGATATTTTTTGGAATTCATTCAGGAGACAAAAACTGTCGTCAGAGAGGAAGATAGTGTGGAGAAGTGGCGGAGAGTATAGTGGTTTGCTAGATACCAGAAGTTCTACGAGGTGCTGACAGCAAGGTCCAACTTATCTTGCATTTGCGTTTGTCATCACCCGCTGCCATCGGCCACAGCAGGAGGACGGTCAGCATTAAACAGAAATGTTACATAAACAGCAAAAGCAAATAGGTTATCAAATGAATTGATCATTTAATTAATAGATAAAGACTTATATTGAAATGAAAAATAAAATTAGCCTAACTTGCAGCGGCGACAGACGGTCATCATCAGCAAATCTGCCAGCGAGCTTTAGAATCCAACTGTAACGTATTTCTTCCCGGTGTCACCCACTCCCTCCTCCTGTACCCCCTCCCCCTTCCCCTTCCCCTTCCCCTTCCCGCCCTACATCCGCTCCCCCCTCACCTCGCATGACCCCGCCCACTCTTGCCCTGTAAAATCTCTCCAAGTGGCTCACTCTCTAGATTTCGTTTTGGCAAGGGCCAGGCGCACTTACTCATCATACCTAGGGTCCCGGACCACCAGAACCTCTTCAGCCAGGATCCACGACGCTACTGTAATTAAATGGGCAGGCCGCGGCACTAGCGTGATCCGTACAGTGTTTGCTGTGGAGAGCTACAGCGTCTCTCAAAAAGTCCACCCGCCACCCGCCCCCCCTTCCTCTTCCTCTTCCACTCCCACAGAGATGTTCTCTGCTCTTTCTTTCTCTCGTTCACGCACTCCGACCCGAGACGCAACTTGCGTGACCGCACATTCCCACGCGGGTTCTCTGTCTCCTCCCCCCATGTATGTCTCTCTCTATCTCTCTCTCTCTCTCTCTCTCTCTCTCTCTCTCTCTCTCTCTGTGTGTGTGTGTGTGTGTGTGTGTGTGTGTGTGTGTGTGTGTGTGTGTGTGTGTGTGTGTGTGTGTGTGTGTGTGTGTGTGTGTGATTTAATCCAATCAGTCTCTCTCATGTATGTTCCTTTGTCTTTCTAAATTCACAAAATTCACATTGTATACGCATGTACGCGCATTGAGAACGGCAACTGAATAGAGCGGATTGATGTAACTAAGGGTTCCACCTTCCTGTGTTTTTCTTACCGGGAAGAGCCAAAGCATGCTTTGACTCGGCTAACCCCTTTTTAGGGGGGAAAATGCCATTGGTATAACTGACTCAGCCACTCATTGGTATAATCTCCGGGAATGCAAGCATGGCCTTACATGTAGCACCTTACTGACGGCTAGTGGAAGTCATCGAGAGTTACGGGATTCGAACCCGGGTGGAGGCCTCCAAGCCACTCGCTCGTACATAAAGAGTACAAAGGGTGGGAATCTTTCCTTCCTACCCGTGACGGCCGAGAGACGGTTGTGACATGACGCCGTCACGTGTTGTCACGTAAGTCACGTGTCCGTCGTCACGTGGCGACAAGTCATCAGGAAGACGTCATCCTCTTTGTTGGCGCCGCCGCTTCAGAATGTCATTCCCCAACTCCATCTACAAAATTCCCCTAACACAAATGAACGAAATGTTTATATTCATTACGATGTTTATAAACGGTGTGATGTTCTCAACATTGTGTAGAGATTACGAGAAATCCGTAGTCCAGGAGTCTGAATTTAGAAATTTGTAGTTCCTGTCCCCAACCCCCCAACCCCCTCACTCCTTTTGGGGCAAATGCCTCCCAGGTTGTAGTTACAGGGTTGTCTGCAACAATTCTACACACTCTGCAAGCATCTCTTAAAAACTCCCTCTTCCACTCGTACAAAGATTAACTATCTGTCTGCCTGTCTTTCCCTCTATCCATCTCTCTCTCTCTCTCTCTCTCTCTCTCTCTCTCTCTCTCTCTCTCTCTCTCTCTCTCTCTCTCTCTCACCTATCTATCTATTTCTCTCTCCCGATCTCCTTCTCTCTCTCTCTCTCTCTCTCTCTCTCTCTCTCTCTCTCTCTCTCTCTCTCTCTCTCTCTCTCTCTGTCTCTTCTGCTCTCCTCTTTCTTTTTCTTTCCCTCCCTCTCTCTTTCTCTCTCCTTCTCTTCTCTCTCGCTCTCTCCCCCCCTCTCTCTCTCTCTCTCTCTCTCTCTCTCTCTCTCTCTCTCTCTCTCTCTCTCTCTCTCTCTCTCTCTCTCTCTCTCTCTCTCTCTCTCTCTCTCTCTCTCTCTCTCTCTCTCTCTCTCTCTCTCTCTCTCTCTCTCTCTCTCTCTCTCTCTCTCTCTCTCTCTCTCTCTCTCTCTCTCTCTCTCTCTCTCTCTCTCTCTCTCTCTCTCTCTCTCTCTCTCTCTCTCCCTCTGTGTCTCTCTCTCACGTGTTCTCTCCCTCTCACGCACGTCGACTCGAGACGCAGCTTGCGTGACCGTATATTCCCACGCGGATTCTCTTTCTTTCTCTCTCTCTCTCTCTGTCTCTCTCTCTCTCTCTCTCTCTCTCTCTCTCTCTCTCTCTCTCTCTCTCTCTCTCTCTCTCTCTCTCTCTCTCTCTCTCTCTCTCTCTCTCTCTCTCTCTCTCTCTCTCTCTCTCTCTCTCTCTCTCTCTCTCCTCTCTCTCTCTCTCTCTCTCTCTCTCTCTCACTCCACCTCTCTCTCTCTCTCTCTCTCTCTCTCTCTCTCTCTCTCTCTCTCTCTCTCTCTCTCTCTCTCTCTCTCTCTCTCTCTCTCTCTCTCTCTCTCTCTCTCTCTCTCTCTCCATCACCTCCTTTTTGTCCTCTATCTTCCTCCTATTCCCTCTCCTCTTTTTATGTCAAATACTACTCACGCAAGTTGGCGTCACACACACACACACACACACACACACATACAACGCACACACACACACATACACACAAACACGCAAACAGGTATCAGAAGCAACGTGTTGATATTTGGAGTAGTTGGATCATTATCTTGTGTGAGGGACACAGGCGGGAACAGTAGCCGGGGCGAGGGGAAGGGATGGGGGGGTGGGAGTTACTCTGAAGGCATTATAGCCTTATCATGCTCCTCTCACTATTTCTTTTATGTCGCCACTCGGGCTTTACGATGTGTAAGTCCAGCGACCATTAGCGTGTCGTTCTCTTGTGAAGCGAGCGCAAGCAGATGTGCGAGCCAAGTCTGTGTTGACAAAACAAAAGCCACACCACTAGAATTGCATTTTAAACGTTGGGACCCCGCTTCTTCTTCCTCTTCTCCTTTTTTTCTTCTTCTTTCTTTGTATGTGTGTATGTATGCGGTTACCTTAACTTTTTCTTTTTCTTTTCTTTTTTACGTCTACGTATGGATAAGACGTACAAAAGTACTGCCGCACAATTACGGCTAGGAAGAAAGCAATTATGGTTTTATGGTACTGTTGCGGCTTCTGCTCTCTCTCTCTCTCTCTATCTATATCTCTCTTTATCTGTCTCTCCCTGTCTCTCTCTCTCTCTCTCTCTCTCTCTCTCTCTCTCTCTCTCTCTCTCTCTCTCTCTCTCTCTCTCTCTCTCTCTCTCTCTCTCTCTCTCTCTCTCTCTCTCTCTCTCTCTCTCTCTCTCTCTCTCTCTCTCTCTCTCTCTCTCTCTCTCTCTCGCTCTCTCTTTCTCTTTCTCTCTCTCTCTCTCTCTCATGCTTGGTCGCTCGCTCGCTTGCTCTCACTCTTTAGGAAATTTAGAAATTATGGTACACTTACCCAAATCTCAACCAGTATTTTCATTATTATTATCATTATTATTATTATCAGTACTGTTATCATAATTACCGTTATTGTTTATTATATTTACTATTATTGGTTTTATTATTTCTTACAGTAACATTGTTGTTATAATTATCATTATCATAATTGTTATAAACATTATAATTATTGTTATCGTTAATTGTCTTTATCATTGATTGTATTATTTCTATTTTCATCGTTGCTGTCAGTGTCATGTGTGGTCGCTGTTCACCACCATACCATCACTATCGCCATCAATACTGTTACCACAACCCCATCGTTACCTCATTTATCATTATCATTATCAGTAATTATAGTCATCAGCATCATTATTATTATTTTTGCTAAACTAAGTATCGTCATTCGCCAATTAGGTTTGGGACTATTTTTAGAGCTGGAGAAAGGCCCCTGGATGTCACTAGAATGAATATGGAGCAGGTTACAAGCAAACGAGAGAATCTTGATAGATTTTTATCCGATTAGGTAAATGGTTTACCATCGGCAGGATATAATTTACAGGCAAAAGTTAGGACGAATGTACAGTGAAAGCAGTATAAAGAATATATATATATATATATATATATATATATGTGTGTGTGTGTGTGTGTGTGTGTGTGTGTGTGTGTGTGTGTGTGTGTGTGTGTGTGTGCAACACTGAATGGGTCCCAGTGATTAGAGATACATTTTTATCAACCACAGTGCACTTTAATTCTAAGCCATCTAGGCGCATGCAGAAATTGAAACGTGGTACGCCCGAGGACTCGAACCCATGCGGCGAGAACGTTACCAGTGCCGTAATGACTGTGTGTGTGTGTGTGCTTATGTGTGTGTGTGTGTGTGTGTGTGTGTGTGTGTGTGTGTGTGTGTATGTATGTAAGAAAAAAAAGGGGGGGGGTGAGGAAGGAAAAAGGAAGGAATAGCCGCTTCGGGTGTCCTCGTAACCGCAGGCATGTTCTCGAGTGACGTGGTCGAGGCAAGGACGCGACGACGCCGCCGCCCGAGGTGTAAACAAAACGATCCAATCTAAATCTCTTGTCAGACATCCAACAACGCCCCCCCCCCCCCACACACACACACCATACACCCGCCTCTCGCGGGCGGGGGCCATTGTATTCATTTGCGCGAGTGACAGAAGACTTATCTTCGGAAAGGAAGTAAAATGTCACGGGAAGAGGTGGTCGCTCTTCGAGGGTGTTCCTAGTGTTGCGAAGTGGGACAGAGTAACATGTTTAGATTAACGTGGAGTCATTTATTTTATTTTATCTTATGTATTTTTTTCTTCGTAAGTTAGCATCTGGTCCAAGCATCCCGTTTTCTTCGCAAAGTTCTTCCATTTTCTCCTTATATCGTTTACTGTCATCATTATTCTGTGTAACGCAATCGGAATATGTGAACAGATTTATTTCTCTGTTTCTTGGATTTCCTCCTCCCACACCCGCTCCCCACGAACAGCTCTTATCGCTCTTCCACGACCTTTTCGAGCATTTCAAAGATGACCTATGCATTCGACGTCATTTCAGAACATTTCTCCAGTTATTTCAGCCACGCCGATTCTGCTCGTGTTTGTGTGCGTGCGTGCGTGCGCGCTTGCTTGGCTAAATATATTTATCTTTGTGTTATAGGATAGTCAAATGCATAACATGTCCCGGACAGTGTGTGTATTTAACTATTCATGTATTAACTTAGAAATGTTCATCGAGGTGGTCATCCATTTTGTAGTTTGCATCTGTTCGTGTGGCTATGTAGTTACGACCATTATGCATATGCTGATGCGGTTTTATAGTTATTGGTATAATGTCACTGCCGCTTTATAAATGAGTGATATTTGTTTCTGTAGGCTGTCGCACACACACACACACACACACACACACACACACACACACACACACACACACACACAATTTTTTTGTTAAGCATTTGCTCTTTTTTCGATGTTTGTGCAGTTTGCAAAAATTCGGCGCGGCCCACCTGCACGTGTGATACAACTGATATGTGGCAACAGCGCACGTGTGTCCATATGTCATTGTGAAAACAACAGATACTTCATTTTCCAGCCTTAGCATTCCCGTTTCCTGGAGTCACATGCGATGTTGCCACATAAACCACATCTCACGACTTGGTGGATCAGGCAGAAGTCTTGCCAGCTCTGTAACTGTCTCAATACGAGAGCCTCCTCTCAACAGAATTAAATCGTTTGTTCGTAGCCAGAAGAAAATATATAGCGGTTTTTTTTTCTAAGAGTTAGAACATTACTTATTTTTATTTTTCATTTGTTTTTTATTTATTTGGTTGATTGACTGTATTTTCTGCTTTGGCATTTTTCATTTTCATCTCGGTTTTTCCTGAATTATTCTGCGAAATAGTTATCTGTTTCCTACAGTGCCATTTTGTTCATTTGTCATTCCGTTTGATAAGCCATACCTTTTCCGTTTGTTTTCATAATTGTAGGTTATGGTGAAGTCTTATTTCTCCCTTTTTATATGAAAATAACATGAATATATGTACAGTATAAACACACATACACACACACACACACACACACACACACACACACACACACACACATATATATATATATATATATATATATATATATATATATTACTGTATATACATTATATATATGATTATATATTATATATATATATATATATATATGTATATAGATATACACTGTATATACATTGTATATGATATATATATATACATGTGTGTGTGTGTGTGTGTGTGTGTGTGTATGTGTGTGTGTATGTATGTATAATGTGTATACGTATGTATTTGTGTGCGCGCGGTTCCCGAGCTCTATACCTGTTGCCTCCAACATATCCAGTAGATTATGACTGATTCTCTGGTTGCAAGCAGGGCGCTGCGCTTGAAAATTGTTCTTGTTCTTTGTTGTTGTTGTTTTCCTGGCGAGTTTTGCTCCCTGACGGCCGAGCCCACCGTCAGGGGTGTGAATGTGCACGATGTTGGGTCATCTCGACTCAAGAGATTTCATTGCACACTCTTCAACATGTCGACATCGTCACATCACAATATTAAAATCATTGTGACGTAATGCGTATGGAGAATTTAATCGCGAAAATATCGTCCAAAGCAAGAGGGTATATGGAAGGTTTTATTATAAGAAGGCAAGACAAAGGCATTTGCCGTCGGGATTGGCAACCCTGGCTGGAGTGGAGGGGGCGGGGCTTGAGCGGGTATTCACCAGCAGTCGCCCTTCCCGAGTGTTAGAGGGTGGACGTGCTTGCCTCTCTCTGAACTGCTATAAACATATGTGTGTATATACTCTGTATACATGTATTTTTGTATAGGCAGTTCCCCTCTCCCGTCAGCTCCTAGAGACGTAGCTTGGGCTGTGCACTAAGTAGAGCACTGACGGCTCGGTGGAAGAGTGACAAGACTCGGAAGTGCATGAATTGCTCACCTTCACACGCCGCGCGCCGAACGAACGAAATAGAATG
>NC_134792.1:47212200-47279700 GCF_046742065.1 Oratosquilla oratoria | reverse complement strand
TTTCTTTTTCATTTTGTGTACTAAGACTTATTTTTTCATATGTGAATTTTTGTGCTTTCCTAGTTCCTTTCCTAGTGTATTATCTTGTGACATCTCGTACTATGCCTGTTCCTTTCCTAGTGTATAATCTTGTTATTTTTAAACCTCTTTGTAACACAACTTTTTCTGTATTCCCCTGAAGATGTGAATTACACGAAAGCGCTTGGGAATTTCTGTTTTCTTCCGATTTCCTTAGTGGTTACCAGCAAAATTTGTGGGTCATGTGTTGTTTTAGTGATCTTTCTGCATATATATATATATATATATATATATATATATACATATATATATATGTATATATGCTGGGACATTGTGACAAATTGATGAAAGTGGAAAAAGAAGTCACAGGTCTAGTTCCGAGTTTCTGAGTTTATTCCTGACCGGTTTCGCTCTATGCGTCTTAAGAGGAAGAAGCATAGAGCAAAACCGGTCAGGAATAAACTCAGGAACTCGGAACTAGACCCGTGACTTCTTTTTCCACCTTCATCAACTTGTCACAATGTACCAGCATTTGTCTCAAGATGGAAAAGACAGGCATGGCGTCACCGAGGATGAGTTTACTCTTAGGAGGAAGCTGACGAGTATTCAAAATAGAGACAAATTCCTAAAGGACTGCCTAGAAGAACAGGTCCTACCCAGATCAGCACCGAAACACCTACTGTACACCACCCACACAAACCCTTCAGCACATTCCTCTGAAGAAGCATAGAGCGAAACCGGTCAGGAATAAACTCAGGAACTCGGAACTAGACCCGTGACTTTTTTTTCCACCTTCATCATGTATATGTATATATATATATATATATATATATGTATATGTATATGTATATATACGTATATATATATATATATATAGTATAATTTATGCATGAAACAATAGCTGGCATTATCGCTGCTAATCAACGTTGATAAGACAGCCAGCCGAGCTGAACAATCAATATATAGGGTAAGAGATAAAGAATGCGGAATGCTGATAAATCTCAGGTTGGATAACCTTGTGTTAAATTCTTCATTCGTAGACTGATGTGTTCAACACTCAATATACAGGTCTCTAGCGGTTTCTTGTCGTGACCTTTCCAACGAGTGATAAAGTTCGCATTCTTCAAATGCAGTTGGTACTCTGTATGTGTGTGTGTGACGTCACGCCGCGTCACATCGTGACGTCATTAGTTGGGTGGTAAGGTGATGTTCTTGCCCTTGAAATGCGTTGCTGTTACCTTCCGGAGGTACGTGAGTCGTGGATGTATGACGGTGTAATGATACATGTTCAGGGAGCCGGCACATAAATACACATGACTATGTTGCGTGAACCTGTGCTCAGAAGTAATTCACAAAATTATTAAGTCACATCTATCTGGTCGTATGAGAGAAAGTGTTTCTCCAAAATATAGTTGGTGGGATGTTTTTGTAATATAGTGTTCTGTGCTGATATTTTCCTTGGTGATACATCAAACTGGAAAACGTCCATTGCAGCGTCGAAATGACGTCACGTCGGACGGAGATTGTTACAGAAACGGCGGGAAAATAGAATTTCGCCTCAATGTGGAGATGAGAACGGCTCAAGTGTCGAGGGCGGACTTTGTATTGTTGACCGGGGCTCCTCCTCCTCCTCCTCCTCCTCCTCCTCCTCCTCCTCCTCCTCCTCCTCCTCCTCCTCGTCCTCCTCCTCCTCCTCCTCCTCCTCCTCCTCCTCCTCCTCGTCCTCCTCCTCGTCCTCGTCCTCCTCCTCGTCCTCCTCCTCGTCCTCCTCCTCCTCCTCCTCCTCCTCCTCCTCCTCATGGAGAGGCAGCAAGTGCGACCCAGAAGCCATTGTTGCTCTGTCGCTGAAGAGGCAGAGACGAGAGCTGGAGTACAGTAGGTCGGGGCCACAAGGAGGCAGGTCGGAGTGAATTCGAGGCATTTAGATTACCTACCGGTAGTTGCTAGGTTCACGGATCCTCCTCTTCCTCCTCTTCTTCCTACCCCTCCCCCTCCTCCACTTCCTTCTTCTCCTCCTCCTCCTCCTCCTCCTCCTCCTCCCATTCCCCCTCCTCATACTCCACTTCCTCCTTCTCCTCCTACTCCACTTCCTCCTCCTCTTACTTCTCTTTATCCACCTCCTACTCCTCTCTTACTCCTGCTCCTTTCCCAGTTCCTCATCTTCATCCACCTCCTCCCCCTTCTCATCCTTCACCTCGCTTTCTTCTTTCTTGCCCTCCACTTACCTCTTCCTGCTCTACCTCATCTTCCTCCTACTTTGCCTCCCCCTCCCCTTCCTTTCATCCTCTTTCTCCCTTTAATCCTCGTATACCCTCTCCTCCTCCTCCCTCATCTCGTCTTCCTCATGCTCCGTCTCCTCGCCTCCTTCTCTTCCAACCACCTCGTCTTCCTATTACTCCTCCTCCCTTCCCTTTCTCATCGTCCTTCTCTAACTCCGTCACCTCCTCCTTCATCCTCTTCCTCGTCCGCCTTTACCCCCCCCCCTTACCCTCTTACTCCTCTTCCTTCTCATCACGGCTCTTGCAAGATCACGGACGGGAAGGAGGAGGTACTACAAGGGAATCGTTGAGGAGGAGGAGAAAGGGGTGGGGGGAGCATAGCCCGACTTTGTGCCGTACACGGGGCAAATCCGCGTCTACAAAGGAACCCTGTGCTGCCGACCATCAGGGCGCGTTTTGGGTTATATGGTCAAGGAACCCTGCAGGAGGGTCTCTCGCCTCCGATGTGGCCGCAGTGACGAGAGGCGAACGCAAAGACGGGGTCCTGGGTGCCTTTCCTCGCACTCCTCAGGTCACTGACACAAACACACACACACACAAACACAAACACAAACACACACACACACACACACACACACACACACAAACACAAACACAAACACAAACACAAACAAACAAACAAACGAGCGCGCGCACACACAGACAGGCCTGTTGGGTTGGCCCGTCTTGCATCACCCTAGTCTAAAAGGCCTGTTCATGTGTCAGGCCAAGTGTAGTAGGCCTTGTTCCTTTGTATGCCTAATAGATATCACCGTTCTAAAAGCGGTATCATACTGGTCTGTTTTTCCTCTAACCTCCAATTGATCGGCGGTACCGCCCACCTCCAAAACTTTTTTTTTTCGCCGCAAAGTCACTATTACAAACTATTTTGTTTTCTCGACGATTTACATAGAATGTCATTTGATATGATGGAGGAAAATTAATTTCAGTCAGCATATCAGATTTCTTCCCGAAAGCTGCAGGTTTCAAATCTGTTCCAACAGTCGGAGGGAAAATAGCCCAGTGTTATAACGTCTGAACTCCTCCTACATTTGAATAAACAAGTTCCTCCAGGATTTCTGATGCGGGGCAGTTGCGGTGTCTTGTTACAACAGAGCTGTCCCAGAAAACTGTCGCATATGGACACGTCTTCTCCAAGCACTTGGAAACTAAAGCTTTGATTGTGATAGAACGTGCCAGCAAAACGCCAAAGAACTCCTTTCCTCCTGAACGTGCTGGTTCCTAACTCGGGCCAAGTCGAAGTGCGTCTGTAGGGGTCGTTGTCGAACCGGAGGCGCACTTGACCCCCAGCGGCTCGGCTCGGGTCACCAGGGTCTCGAGTCCCGAGAAAGAGCGGATCACGTCACCAAGTAGGGTCACGAAGTTTACTCGCTGCACGCGTTCGTGCAGGGCGACTTTTTATGGATGAAAGTGGTCTCACTCTGAGCCCTTAGGCTTTAGTCATTTTGTTTTGGTTTGTTGCTACGCGGTTTTATTCTACAGAGGGAAGGTCGTTGCATTTTGGCAATAAGATGAAAATATATAAAAACAGTCAATGTCGTTCACGGGAGCTGTGGACATTTTGAATGTCACAATTCATTTCGTCATACACTTTAATATATTTTTTTTCTCCAAAATATGAGACGTCAGTATAGTTCGGTCATATGAAAGTCCAGTTTTGATATAATGGATTTGCCCAAAATCAACTTTGATATGACAAATTCACATTCATTTCATGTATGTAATATGTGGCTTGTCGGTAGAGCCCGTTACAGAATAAATACAAATCTCTTCCTTAACGGTGGGCTGGCTGGCTGGCTGGCTGGATGTACTTTGCCTTGGGGTTGCACTGGTAGAGCTGACCTAGCGGTACTCAACGAGGTCAAATTTATAAATAAATAGGTACATAATCAAGGGATGAGGTTAAGTGTCGCTTACGTATTTGTATCAGAAAATTTATAGACATCTCAACTTGGCAGCATAAAATTAGTTGAACGATATATTTTTTGTTTGTGGGTGTATGTGCATACTATACATACATACTGCATATATGTGAGCGTTTGTGCGTGTATATGTTATGCATGTGTGTGTGTGTGTGTGCACGTGTGTATGTGAGAGCGCACGTGTGTGTATGTGTGTGCATACGTGTATTGTTGTGTGATATATTGGTGGGAATAACACTGTAAGGAAATTTATCCTTAGCGTCTTTGGTTTCCATCCTGAAAAGGTCGCCACTATCGTCTCAATCGATTTCTGAGAAGTTCGATTTTTGACAGAAATAAAGGTAATGTTGTCCTCGGTTGAAAATCTACGTTGGTTCAAAAGTTAGATACCAAAATATGTTAAGGGTATATTCCATTAAAGTGTTACTTTCACTGACGTAAATTATAACAGTAAGCTTTACGACAAAAAAAAAATGTGGCAGGACTTCAAGTACCGTAGACTCGATCAAGCCCAGCACAATACTGAGCTCTTGTTTACAAGGTAGAACGAGAAGGGCATAGCGGACTTAGCTTTTGCCTCGTCAGGTGCTAACACTCCTGAAGTATTAACACGTGTTAGCCCAAGGTTTTCTTGGAAACAAAAAATAAACTTTGGTGTGAGCTACGTTTGTGTGAGAATTATGATTTTATAAGATTTATTCGTTTTACACCCAAAGTGAGTGTGTGTGTGTATTTATTCGTTTATTCGCTTGTTTCTTTGTGGGAAATTCGAGAACACTGTGATGAGCCACGTTACTCGAAGACTTACGAGATCGGAGAGGAAAGCATTTCCTCAAGGACCACCTCGAACAGTTGTTAACGTCGAGCATGAGCCCCTCTGTCTACAGTTACTCCTTTTGAGAGACTCCTCAATAGATCGTTTTTCGCGTTTAAACACAACGGAACGTCTACTCTGGCGTGAAGAATGGAAGACGATTCTACAGCCGAGTTTCCGCCTCCTCTTCAGAGTCGAAGAAATTTTGCCGGGACGAATGTGATGTTTCTATGGGCACAAAACCCGAGTGCAAAGATAGCACGGGTAGATTCCTAAAAGTAATAATAATGACGATAATAGTGGTAATAGTGATAATTGTAATAATAATAGTGATAATGATAATGAAAATAATAGTAATATAGTGATAATGATTAATAATTGTTATAATAGTAACAACAACAGTGATAGTAATAATGATAAAAGTAGTAATAGTAATTATAATAGTAATTGTCGAAAGTAATGGTAATTGTAAGTAGAAACATTAAATACAATAACGATAATAGAAATAGAAATAATATTAACAATAATAATAATAGTAATAATAGTGGTAATACTACAAATAATATTTTGCTTAGGTGTTTACAGAAGTACATTTTAAGCCTCGAAGACCTCCTTGCGTGGCTGTACGGCGCCGTCAGTCCGCAGGTGCTTCTTTGTCTCGATAGCTTTTGTTCCCGGCTGCTACTGTAGGCGGACGCCCGGAAGCTCGGCGCCACAACAGAGGAGTAGCCAGCCATGTGTAGCGCCCGTCCCGGCCAGCGCAGAGTACCCATCACTCCGCTATAGAAGCTTCGACATTCCGCCGAGGCGACATAGTAAACAAAACACACGGAGAAGTCGGCTACCCGGGACGACGATCCTAGTACCTTATCTCGGTTTACCCTAGTATTTGGTCAAGTAATCGAACTGGCCCTCTCCAGGTTAGCTTCTGCGTTAGGGGTCTGTTAGAGCCTAAATCGCTTGCCCAACCTCCCCACGCCGTTAAGTCGCGGTGATTGCCCACAGCCCCATTCCTTTCTGGGAAGGATTGTTTATACTGGAGCCTTAACGTTGTCTGGCCTAACGTGGGGGGTTGGCGGGTCCAGAACGCCGGGACGGACGACCTACACGTTCTACACAGCATAAAAGTAGAGGTCTGCGTGGGTTGCCAACAACTCAACCCTTGGGGATGCCCACTATTACGCAGTAATGTGTTAGTGTTAGTGCGGTTTTTTTTTTCTATGTATTTTAGACCTTCCCGTTCGCCTCTCTCAAACAAATTAGTGTTATAGAAAGAATATTAAATTCAGTTGACAGAGTAATAGCTACTGCAGTGTCCTAATTAGTAGCACCGCTATTTGTTTGTTATCATGGGAGATGATAACCAGTTTTGGAGCATGCGTCTCTCTATCTATCTCACTCTCTCTCTATATCACTCTCTCTCTCTATCTCACTCTCTCTCACTATCTCACTATCTCACTCTCTATCTATCTCTAACCTTTTTTCTCTCTCTATCCCCTTTTCTCTCTTGCTATCCCCTTTTCTCTCTCTCGATCCCTTTTTCTCTCTCGATCCCTTTTTCTCTCTCTCGATCCCTTTTTCTCTCTCTCGATCCCTTTTTCTCTCGATCCCTTTTTCTCTCTCTCGATCCCTTTCTTTCTCTCTCTCGATCCCTTTCTTTCTCTCTCGATCCCTCTCTCTCTCTCTCTCTCTCTCTCTCTCTCTCTCTCTCTCTCTCTCTCTCTCTCTCTCTCTCTCTCTCTCTCTCTCTCTCTTTCTCTCTCTCCGTTTCTCTTTCTCATTAGTCTAGTGATTGGCCAATGTGGTAGTAGTGACACTCGTCGTCTTCGCAAGGGTCGGGAGGCATCAGACTTAGTTATGACGACATGACGTCATGGCAGTAGAAGGCGTCGTCGCATATTCTTGTCCACAAGGTTATTGGCTCCCTGAGGACCCCAGTTATCAACCTCCCCCTCTCCCTCCCGTGCTGCTCTCTACCTCTTGAATACGTTCTCCATTTATGATATGCATGACGGCTTTTGCCATTAAAGACCAGTTCTTTGTTCCCCGTACGACTTAGTATTCCGTTCGCCACCTCGGTAGGGGGCGAACACACATGCGCTGACTCGTACTGGCCTCGCTTGAATTGAACCGCCCGACCTCTCAAAGCCATATGTCTTGGAAGTTCTCAAAGACGCGCCATCCTGCCAGACCTCAGCCACAAGAGATTTGTTAGTCATACGACAGGAGAACCACGTAGGCGATGATGGTAGTCCCTTCCCCTCCCCTCCCCACCCCATCCCCGACCCCGCTTCCCCACCACTCCCCGTTCGTCAACCCATCACAAAGTAAGCTGAGGCGCTGATCTTCAAGGGCAGCAGCAACAGCCACACCGTTAAGTGCGGAGTGCAGCAGTGGCGGGTCTAAGGAATGCGGGCTTCCCTCTCCTCCCCCCCTCCTCTTCCCCCCCTCCCTTCTCTTCAGTGCACCATCCGCCATCACACGCGCACGTACACACACACACAAACACACACACACACACACACACACACACACACACACACACACACACACACACACACACACACACACACACACACACACATACCGGTCACACCTCTTGCAGGCTGATAAGGAGGAAACGTCGCGGGTGTTGCGGGCGACTGCATTGTTAAGCCTTTTTTTCCTTTGGCAGATGGTGGGGATCGGTGTTCGGCATTTCTTCCTGTGGAATTTGATGATTAATTGTACTGACGTTGTTTCAAGAAGTAGGAGGAGGAGGAAGAGGAGAATGCTAACCGACCCAAGGTGATGTTATATACCGATTCTTGCCCTCAAGGCCGTGGAGGTGCAGGTGCTGTTGCCCTGGTCTGCACCACAACCTCAGGAGGTGCCCCAGGTGTTTGCTCTCCATCTGTAAGAACGACTGTCGAGAACGCTGAGGCTGGTTGCCTGCCTGCCTGCGCTCTCAGGTCTGATGACAGGGCGAGCCTGTGGCATCAGGGATGATAACGTCTTATGACGGCAGAGGTCGTGACGTCATATCGCTATGGGTTATGACGTCATAACGTCATGGATTATGACGCCGTAACGCCAAAAGTCGTGACGTCTTTACGCCAGAGGTCATGACACAATAACACTTCTCTCCCCACTCTCTCCTTTCTCTCTCCTTTCTCTCCCCTTTCTCCTCTCCTTTCTCCTCTCTCCTTTCTCCTCTCTCTCTCCTCTCTCTCTCTCTCCTCTCCTCTCTCTCCTCTCCTCCTCTCTCTTTCCTCTCTCTCCCTCCCTCCCTCCCTCTCTCCCTCTCCCTCCCTCTCTCCGGTCGAAGGACAGAGCCTGAGGGCGCCCGTTAAGTCCTTGGCGAAGGTCCTCCTAAGAGTATAATAGCCGTTTAATGGTCGAAAACATCCTCAAATTGTAGGTTACATCTTTCCCCAGCCCCTAATTACACGTGTGGTTCCTGGGCTGATTAAAATCGCCTGTCGCCAACCGTGATCAAATTCATAGAGGACGTTATTGAAGTCGTCACGCTATATTTTGTTGACCTTGGTAATGACCTACGTTTGCATCTTTTGTATTGTCTAGCGCGTGACAGTCTAATTATTCATTTATCTGTTTGTTTGTCTTCTTAGTTGTTTACTTGTGTGTTTGTTTATGCTCTTGCGTATTTACTTATTTGTTTGTTTATTTGGATCCATCGATTCTTTGATATCCAGGCTCACCGCTCGCACTCTCGAATGAAGAGACCCATTGAAGTTACAGTTGATCCTCCCTGAGATGTAACGGATTAATCGAGGCGGACCAACGGCGGTGCCGCTGCTGAGGCCAATAAAACCATTTAGTGCTAACCAAAACAAAGACTTTGTTTTATGGCTTGGCCACCTGGGACTTCTCAACCGGTGCGTCCCCGGACACCTGGTGGGGGCCCCAGACACCCAGTAGGCCTCCGGACTCTTGGTGGGGGGGTCTTGGCCCCCCCACAGTGTTGAAGGAGACCGTTCTAGGGTGACCTCATTGTGACCCAGTGGGTTTCCGCTCGAATGCTTTGAATCGTCTAGGGGTAAACTAACCCTGGGGCTTAGGAGGGTAATTTGTTAAAATCTGATCACCAATTTACAAATATCTGATCACTAATTAACGACGTATGATAACCACTTACCAAAATGAGATCACTGTTTTACAACTGGGATCAATTATTTACAAAACGTGATCGCGAACTATGATTACCAATTTACAAAACAAGGTCACTTATTGACAAAACATCGCTAATACACAAAACATGATGACTGATTTACAAAACATGACCACTAATTTACAAAACACGATCGCTGGTGTACAAAACACGATCACAAATTTACAAATAGAACCACCGGCACCTCAGTGCAATACCCCAGAAATCGAGCGAATACCTCCATCATCCACACAATTCTCTGCTGGTAAGAATACGACGACCACCAGCCTCTCTCTCGACGACCTTTAGTGTCCAACTGTGCGTAGGCTGACTTCGTGCTGCACCAGTGGATTGTATACCTGATCGACAACACATGCGCTTCTATCCTGAGGGACACGATCGCGAAGAAGAGGTGGAGCTGTCGAAGTGGTGGTCAAGGAGAGAGATTTAAGGAAGATGGCGGTAGCAGGACGGAGTTAGATAACAAAAATTAAGAGTTATATCGTCTTTCTTCTTCGAGTGGAAAAGGGTCTCTATTTGCGAAATAATGTTGCGTGTCTCGGATCCCCAAGGGTGTCACGAAAGTTCCCTCCCCCCCCCCAAAGGCGTCAGGAGTGTGAGGAACACACACTATACATGTTGCAGGGCGATATCATTATTATTATCGAAAGTCTTTAGTCTGGCTCTCGGTTGCCTGCCTTACAGAATTACCTGTCTCTTATCATAGTCGAATCTAAGAGGAGGACGCCAGGAGGCACTGCACTGCAAAGCTGAAAAGACGAAATTCCGTTCGTCGGTCGCCGTCACGGAAGACTTGGTGGAGTGCGTGGGAGATCTCCGGAGTTAGCTGGAGACGTGGGTCTTCTCCCCGGAGACCTCGCTCTCCCCCTTCCTTCTCCCCCCCCTCCAACCTCTCCCCAATCATGATAAACGTCCTGCATTCGCGTTCCTCTTCGTCGCCCTTCCCCGCCCTCGCCCTCGCCCTCGACCTCGCCCACGCCCTGGGGTGAGGGCGAGGGCAGAGTAGCATCTGGTGCAGCGGGAGTACTGCCTCAGACAGGTAAGTGGGCGGAGAGGTCGACACGGCGTCAGCAGCAATGGCTGGAGGGCTGGCTGGCTGGCTGTCTGGTTAGCTGGGTGTCTGGGCATTGGCTGGCTAACAGGTTAACTGTGTGACGGACTAACTGGCTAGTGACCCTCTGGTTGTT
Source organism: Oratosquilla oratoria (assembly GCF_046742065.1). Taxonomy (NCBI): domain Eukaryota; kingdom Metazoa; phylum Arthropoda; class Malacostraca; order Stomatopoda; family Squillidae; genus Oratosquilla; species Oratosquilla oratoria. The sequence goes on along the minus strand of NC_134792.1, from coordinate 47,269,309 downwards.
TGAGTGTCGGAGTATCTAGCTGGCTGACGATCTGGTTGGCTGGTTGTCTGAGTGTCGGGATATCTAGCTGGTTGACTGCCTGTCAGACTGTCATCCTGGCTAGTTGTCTTCCCTCCTACAAGCCTGTCAGCACACCGCTCTGTCTGTCAGGGCCTGTCAACCGTAGATCAGGGTTCCACAATTGGCCTCATCGGCCGAAGTGGGAAAGGGAGAGGATTTGTTTCGACTTCAGGACTTGTCGTGTGTATAAAGATGGCGCTGGACAAATATAGATTTAAGAAGGAAATAGGCAAGAATTGGTTTACTAATAGGGTGGTCAACGAATGGGATAGAATTAATAACCATGTAGTGAGCGCTGAAACTATTGGTTGTTTAATGAGAAGGTTAGATAAGTTTATGGATGGGGATGACAGGTGGTAATAGACATGGAACTGCCTAGTGTAGGCCTTATGGTCTCTTGCAGTCTCCTTCATTCTTATGTTCTTATGTTCAGTATGTAATATATATACTGTATATATATATATATATATATATATATATATATATATATATATATATATATATATATATATAAAGGGGGTAACTATCGATACACTCCTCTTTCGGATCGGGATACGTCGCCGCAGCGAAGTTCTGTAAGTCTAAACACAAGTGTAACAGGCGAACGCCTTAGGCGGAGGTGCAGCGTCAGTTGGTGGGGCACCTACAAATACCAGACTTTTTTTTACCCAGGTGAGTGGGCGGGCCATGGGGTGAACGAGGGTGGAGTCGACCGGGACCCCGTTCACACGGGAAATTATATATATATATATATATATATATATATATATATATATATATATATGTATATATATATATGTACATATATATATATATATATACATATGCGTAAATAACCACTATATTTACGCATTTGTGAACACACGCTCCTAGTGTTTTTATTGTATATACATATGTGTATATGTGTGTGTGTATGTATGTATGTATGTATGTATATTAGTTACCCCATTTGCCTCTCTGGTGCCCTTTACATTTTTTCTTCTGGTTAATGCTCCACGGCCTTATTCTCCCTGAATTGACTTAAATGGTGCAATAACAACCAAAATGAAGTCATTAAGGTCATCGCTGTAGCAGAAGAGGGGAGAGGTGTTTACACCCGTTGAGGAGGAGCGCCTCTTTATATATTTGCACCGGCCACCGCCAGGAGATTTTGTTTAGTTGAGAGGAATTGAAGTGTGGCCTCAAGTGGTCTCCACCACCAGGTGGTGGCGGAGACCCTTCTGACGACGTTCTTCACGAAGTCGAGGACCCGGTGGCGAGGCCGACGACGTGACGTCACGGTAAACGATTTAGATTTGGGGGAGAGTGGCTTATTGTCAAGTAGTCTTTATCATTAAACTCAAGCCAGTTAACTAAGGGCCATAGTAGTTAAGGTCGTTATGCGAGTGACCTATGGCCGCGAGGCGCCTTCGGGCTCTGACCAAGCGATCGGAAGATCCTGTCTCGTCTGGTCACCCAGAGCAGGTGACGTCACTGAGGAAGACAATAGAATCGTGTTTGATCTTGTGACTCGAAGAGGAAGACGGCTGAGGGTGACCATAAGGCTTTCGGATGCCCTCAGGGCACCTCGCCGTGACCCTGAGAATCGCCCGGCCTCCCGGTGGAGAGCAATGGAGTCGGTGAAGTAGAGAACAGCAAAGTTGACACGACGACGCGGTATCCTTCCCGCCCTACACCAAGGCTGTCTCCACACATAAAACGACAAAACCCTTTTGTCTGGAGACTGGTCCCCAAGTCCCTATGTTATTATTACGTGATCCGTCTCGAAGGGCCAAAACATGCGGGCATGCCCCTCCCAGTGGGCGGAGCCTGTTTTGTTTACATACTGCCTTGCCTGTTGAAGGCGTAGGCGTGCATGGAGCCCCAGCACATACGTACCTACGCACCACCTCCTCTCCTTCCACGGGCACATACCAGAGACCTGCTGGTGTTGCTGCTGCTGCAAGGGCAGGAGGAAGAGGGCTTGGCCCTGCAACAACGCCCACCTCAGTCCATATCTCATCCGCATTGTGGTGCGCAGATCTCCGTCTTCCCTGCTTCTCTCTCTCTCTCTCTCTCTCTCTCTCTCTCTCTCTCTCTCTCTCTCTCTCTCTCTCTCTCTCTCTCTCTCTCTCTCTCTCTCTCTCTCTCTCTCTCTCTTCTCTCTTCTCTCTTCTCTCTTCTCTCTCTCTATCTACCTTTCTGTATCTATTTATCTGTCTTTTTTTTCTTGGTCTCCTTCTGTGCATTGTTGGGGAGCTATTGTTTGCTTATCGCCTCCTGGCCGGCCTCGATACAGCTGACTCACGCCCTATGCAAACCTCGACCAGACACGCTGGTCCGGCACTTTGTAAACAGCACCCCTCTCTCTGTGTATATATCTGTCTATCTACCTATCAGCCTACCTATCTATCTATTCGTCTATATATATTTTTTCTATTTGTCTGTATCTCCCCACCCCCAGTATAGACTGTCAATTGCTCATTTCATGTAGTCAATATTTTAAGGGCTCAGTGACATTCCTAGGGATCAAGTCACTCGTACTTCTTTTACGAATGGGGATTAACCTCCACTTAAAATGAATGATGACGTCTTAACGTGTACTATCCCTTCGTTCTGCTGCACTCCAGAATATCTCCTTCACCACTTCTGTGATTCCTCCTTGATGCGATAGTGACCCCCAAGGATAGAGGCACCGTTTATTGCTAACAAAATAACTCTCTCTCTCTCTCTCTCTCTCTCTCTCTCTCTCTCTCTCACACACACACACACACACACACACACACACACACACACACACACACACACACACACACACACACACACACACACACAGATACATACACACACACACACACACAGATACATACACACACACACACACACACACACACACACACACACACACACACACACACACACACACACACACACACACACACACACACACACACACACACACACACAAATTGAGTCTATACAGAGGAAAAAAAAATTAATATGGTGGATGGAAACACTTGGATTAACATCTTGGGAAGAGAGAAAGGAAAGAGGAGATTTTTTTATCGGCTCGTATAAACAGGAAGGATTCCTGCAGTGGCAGGGAGGAGACTTAGATGAATAAGAATGAAGAAGAATGTCGGCAAATTCGATGCATTGCCATTGGAGATGGTGGGTGCCTAGACTCTCTAGTTTTAATCTTGGTTGCGGTTATTGGAGACGTCCAAAATGTTAGTGGGCGCGTGACGCCTTGTGAGTGCACAATAATAGAGTTCAACACGTGTGTGTGCGCGCGCGCACACACACACACACACACACACACACACACACACACACACACACACACACACACACACACACACACACACACACACACACACACACACACACACACACTCGTATACACAGAACTGACAACAACCGGTGTGTGATTGGAGTGGCTTTGCGGTCGTCCTTTGAGCGTTGTGCTTTTGTTTGGCGAGGGCGTCGTCGAAGTGGAGACCTCGCCCCGCTTCGCCAGGGGCGTCATGTCTGCGTCAGGAAATGCCTCCAATCCTCCAGGTAGACTTGATTGGCCCGCCGGTGTTCTCCGGCTCCTCGTGGAGAATTCATATCAGAATCGAGTGTGCTTTTTTGGGGTTTAGTATGCAGGAGAGCTGCGCTCGTCGTGAACCCGTTATGGGAATCTTAAAAGTAAAAGTACTGAGCATGGGGAGAGATTGGGGTAATTGTTTGGTCCGGTTGTGATACGGGTGACGAGTAATGTTTCGGGTAATGATTACGCTCACGTGGGTAATAATTCTTTCCTGGGTAATTGTTTTCTTCATTTAGGAGTTGGATATTGCTCCCTCCTACTCCCACCGCCCGGGTTGAATGCTGCATCGATCAGTGACGTAACAATGCTTTTGTTCATTAAATTCTATCCACGTTGAGTTTGGAGAGTTCTTTGTGTTTTGATGCGGAGCTGCGAGGTGGCAGCACGCGCGTGTGTACACAAGCATGGCGGGAATTAAGGTTTCGAGTTCCGTCGCCGAGCGGAACGGAGGAAGAAGAAGAAAGAAAAAAAAACGAGTGAAGCCGTAATTGTGGCCGAATAGGTCGACTTCCAAAGTGACATTCGCAACATTGCTGCTGCAAAGTCGACCGGAAAGTTGTGGATTGTCGGACATGTTCCAAATGCTCCCCCACCCCGGAAACCCACTCGGAACCGTAGGCGTCTGGAAGTTTTCTGCCATACCGAGAGCATATACAGACATACACAGAATCACATATACACTCATCGGCTTGCTGTATACGCGCGTGTACACACACACACGTCACAAACTCTATTCAGCTAACCGTTACGGTGCATATCACTCATTACCAGCCTTCATGCTAATCTCTTGATCTTCATTTGTTTAACTGACATTTCCGTTATTTTAGGCTCCAGCGATTCCCCCCTCCCCTCCCGTGCGCACTCAGCTTAATTGTTTAGGAAATCCAGTGCCTCAGATTAATCGTTTCTTGATGACTTCCTCCTCAGATTGAACGAAGATTTATTTTCTTCAATTTGTAACAGGTTTGTCAGCACTTTCTGTTGTGGGTCTCCACCGTTCCTCCTGGACTCCACAGTCCCTCCGTGACTCCACGACTCTTCGATGCGATGGTGTCCCATAAGGACAGAACCTCGAATCGCGGCTTGCGGTCATTCAGAAGGAGTTTGTGACATGTTACTAGGAACTCTCTACAGGACTTCGAGTTCTATTCCATGATCACAAAGGTTCTCCATAGAGCACTTGTTTCTCTCTCTCTCTCTCTCTCTCTCTCTCTCTCTCTCTCTCTCTCTCTCTCTCTCTCTCTCTCTCTCTCTCTCTCTCTCTCTCTCTCTCTCTCTCTCTCTCTCTCTCTCTCTCTCTCTGTCTCTCTCTCTCTCTCTCTCTCTCTCTCTCTCTCTCTCTCTCTCTCTCTCTCTCTCTCTCTCTCTCTCTCTCTCTCTCTCTCTCTTTTTTTTAATTTCAGTCTGAGCTCCCAAAAACTGCAGTGAGGTCGGTGCAAATGGGTAGGTAAATTTCCGGTCATTATCCTCATGCGCCTTCTCTGCGCAGCTTTTTCTTGCGCTGTCAAAACTGAGCGGAAAGAAAATTTTATGTAACGGAATGGACAGGTCTTGGAAATTATGGTATTTTTTGGTATTTTTGCTTATAGCTTTTTTTTTCTTCTTTTTTTTTTTTTGCGGGTCACCTTATTATGCAGACCTGATTTGTTCTTTGTTTTTATCACTCGTTCGGAACTATTTTCTGCACGAGTCACCTCGACCTCTCCCCACTCCCCTCTCCCGGAAATAACGGCCACAGTGTTATTAAAACCAAGGGAAGGAAATTTCTTCACGCAAGAACAGATGTCTACCCCCAAAGGGTCATTTCCTCAACTTCGGAAACCTTCTTCAGTTGCGTAACCATTGTGCTAACTCGTAACCTAACCTAACCTTCACTGACACGCTGTCAAAAATCATCTGAGCACATGCCACATGGGGACAACCACATCGGTGGTGGGTTGTAGAACTTGACTTCGCCCAAAGTGTGGTAAAAAACAGCCAGGGAAGGGACCTGAACTATGGGAGGATGGACCCGTTGACAAAGAATTCTAATTCTTGCTCTTTTTTTCCACATTTTGGTTGGAGGCCCTGCTTTACGGTCGACTACACGGGTCGATCCAGTTGGTTGATTTGATCCCATTTTCTTATTGTTTCAATCGCAGAAGAAATGATGGAGGGCTAACTGATACCAACTCAAGCACACCGAAAATTACCTGGGAAATTGAATGTTCATTGGGGTCTTGTGAAAAGGGAGACTGTGTTACCAATGAGTGCTTCCCTGGGACAGAGAACTGAAAGCCCTTTTTTGGTCACGGTGGCACAATATGCCGACAGGAGACCTTTCGGGCCATAACGAGGTCAGATGCAGAAAAAGAAAAAATAGTTCAAGAAAGAAGTTGCTTCAACTCTGCTCTGTCTAGCCTTATTCCATTTTCAAAGAATCTTCTATTTTCTGTGATTGCACGAAGATACACACACACACACACACACACACACACACACACACACACACACACACACACACACACACACACACATATATATATATATATATATATATATATATATATATATATATATATATGTGTGTGTGTGTGTGTGTATACATGTAAAATGTGTGTGCGTGCGTGTGGCTGTAGTGTGTTCGTCTAGATTTATGAAAACAGAAAAAAAATTAGATAACATATTTTTTCTTTCTAATTCAAACTCGACAATATTTTTATTCTCTAAACGCCGAAGTTGTAGATAATCTTTGCTCTTTTAGTATTTATATGTAAAGTGTGTATGTGTGTGTACATGCATATATATATATATATATATATATATATATATATATATATATGTGTGTGTGTGTGTGTGTGTGTGTGTGTGTGTGTGCTCATTAATCCCTGTATGTGTGGTGCACTTTCGTGCATGTGCGTATGCTCATTAATCCGTGTGTGCGTGTAATTATAGATAGCGTCTCCTTAGAAGGGGAAGAGTCTTTATCAGCTGCATCTTCCGGTGATACGACACCCGGTTGTGCGTGCCCGGTACGGCCCGCGCGCCACCGGGTCGTACCCGAGATCCGGGCTGAGCCGGATCCCCAGACATCCCCCGGATCAATGGAAAGATGATGACCGACAAGTGTTGACATTTGGTTCTCTCATTGCATTGGGGAGGGCTCTGATGCACGGGGACAAGTGTCCTCCTCAGTACTGCATATCTCTCTCTCTCTTTCTTTCTTTCTTTCTTTCTTTTTCCCACACACGCGACAGCTGGAATGTTTTATTAAGGAGGAGTCAAGGACGGCAGTGTTCTTGTGTGAGAACCAAGGCGGGGGCTTCGCCAACCTGACCCAGTGGGCAAGGCTGAGACCGGGAACCCGGAGGAGGGTGGAGAGAGGGGTGGGGGTGAGAAGGGGGACAAGAACTTGCGAATTGGGTTACCGTACGTCCACCGCAGATGGGAGATCTTTTGGCGACCTCGTGCTGTATCGGGTGGACTTTGCCGAAGGAGGAGGAGGAGGAGGACTACTGTTGCTCGGAGACAACCCTGGACGGGAGAGCGTTACCCGGCGTTATCCGGATTTTTTTCTATTAAACCCCGTACGAATAGAAAATGTTGGTGTTAGCCAGAAGAAAGACTGAAAAGAGAACGTCATCATGTCGAGTCGGGATGCCATGAAAATGAATAGAATAAAATGGCGGCAGCAGGAATACACAAAAGAAAGCAACTGGTACGGAAAGGGTTACTCGAGACTACTTCAGGCTGAGACCTTCGTTACTGAGTGGTTGGGAGGGGGTGGGGGGTTCCACATAGATAAATAGAATCCCCGACGGCAGGTACAACAGGAGAAAAAAAAAGGTGCCATTTGGTAGGTTGAGACGACATGACGTCATTAGTAGTTTATTTACAATAACGACGACGACAACAATCATTACCATCACAACAACAGCAACAACAACACTACAACCATTTTTACTAGTGTCGCCAACATTGGCATCGTTACCACCATTTCTGCCACCTATATCCACCACCACCTGCGGATTTTTTTTCCCGAGGCTGTCTTCCTGCTTGCACTTGAGTCTTTCCCCTATTTGCCGGAGTCTTGCGTGCTCAAGACGATTAAACTGCATCCGTCCGTGTTCATAAAGGGAGGGGGTGGGTGGGCGTTGTGGGGGGAGGAAATAACCATCCTACGGTGGGAGGGGGGTGAAGGGAGCAAAAGCGTTGGTAGGGGTGAGGGGCGGGGACCTTACACCGCACCGTCGCTTTTGCCACGGACTCGCGGTTCCATAGTTCTTATCGAGTCACTTGGGGAAGTTGTAGGGAAGAAGAGGGAGGCATCTATCCTTTCACGGGTTTCTATAGGGAGAGAATCTATCTGTGTGTGTGCGCGCGCGTGTGTGTTTAGGGAGAGAGGGAAGGGAGAAGGAGAGTGGAGGGAGGAGGGAGTGAGTTTTGGCACTTGGGGAGGGAACCACTTAGTGAGTGCTTATGACATGCCGTGACCATGAGGGATTCTTTTCATGCGTCGGAGACGGGGGTCTCATAACGGGAAGAACATCAAGTACAGGCCAACCCAACTTAACCCAACCATGGCCAACCCAACTTAGCCCAACCATGGCCAACCCAACCCAACCCAACCCAGTCCAACCTACCCGCTGCAAAACTACAAGCATGTACGTAAAGGAATATTTCCCCAACCAACAACAAGTTGCCTGCATCACCCTGATAGAACCACAGCAGACGCGAGCGAGCCGTTCCTATGCCGTGTCCAGTGGTCCAGAAGTATCCTGTGACCAAATCTTTTGTCTACTTACCCAACCTGAGGAACTTCGAACCTCTTAATACCTGACTTTAACAAAAGAAGATGGAATTGTGAACTATTGTCTCTTCGAAAAAAATTTGCAGCCCTGTTTGAAATGGTGAGGGGACCAGCGACATTGCACTCCCTTGAGGACGGCTAGGCAGGACGGGTCAGTGTGACAAGAGCCAATCCTGAGCTAATCAATGGAGCATCTTAAGTCAAGCGAAACACGAGCTTGTTCAGTCGTGCGTTCACGCGCGCGCGTTCCCGTGTGCGTCTAAACGCCCCCTGTTTGTGTATGTATGTGTGTGTGTGTGTGTGTGAGTGAGTGAGTGAGTGAGTGAGAGTGTCTGTTTGTCTGTGTGTGTTATCTGATAGTCTTATATAATGTGTTTTTTCTTGTAGAGTCTCTCTTGCGAATAGTTTTATGGTGTTTTGCTTCGTGATTTTATACTTAGAGCACATATCACATTTATCGACAGTCCTTTCGTAGCGGTTATGCTTTATCCCGTTCATATGAGTTCTTATCTGCTTCAACGGGTTGAAGGCTTTTGCTAACTCGTATTTTCTCATCATCTTCACCCATGTACAGTTGCTCTTATGGTTCCCCGCCAGGTTTGTTGGTGTGGTCAATAGGTTTTAAGTTTTTTATGCTGACAGTCGCTTCGGATCGTTGTCTGACTTCTTTCTCCCGTTTCAAGTTCCTTTCTCAGTCCACAAGTGCCACGCATTCTCTCTCTCTCTATCTCTCTCTCTCTCTCTCTCTCTCTCTCTCTCTCTCTCTCTCTCTCTCTCTCTCTCTCTCTCTCTCTCTCTCTCTCTCTCTCTCTCTCTCTCTCTCTCTCTCTCTCTCTCTCTCTCTCTCTCTCTCTCTCTCCAGTAAGGGCTAAATTGTATGCGTGAAAAGTAGGAAGATTAAAGAAATTTACAAGATTGTGTGTTTGTGTTTGTGTGTGTGTGTGCGTGCGTGTGTGCGTGCGTGCGTGCTTGTGTGTGTAAGCACACATGCCTAGCTGCGGTTTCATGCTTGGGTGTCTACCCGTTGAGCTCAATAGACTTGCCAGTTATAAATTCCTGAGATGATATGCAGCATTGTCACCGCAGACCGCTAAAGAGGCGTAGTTCGAGAAGGACAATTGCGATTTTTCTTATCTTATCGCATATTGTGACCCTGGACAACATTTCCCAGATTAGAGTTGTTATTATTTATCTCTCCAAAATGGTATGTACGATCAAGGAAAGGTCAACGGGTGTTAGCTTGTATGATGTGATTGTTCATAGTGTACCTGTCCAGGTCCTCCCGAACACCCGTAAGAGCGAATTTCGTATGTTTTGAGAAACATGGATAGCCTTTGGGAGCCCATAAGAGCGAAATCCGGGTATTTTGCGAGGAGAGGGTAGACCTTGAAGACCTGGTCGTAACCTAACCGCTTATCGTGATTGTCAGCGCTGTCAACGACCGTACACGTCACATACACCGCAATGGTGACGTCATCGCCTTGAGTCGGTGGAATCTCGGTCGTATGTCGGCGGACGGTTGACGGTTGACGGGGGTCAGGCCAAAGGGTGACCTCACACGGGTGATCGCCCCCGGGAGGAGCGGGGGCCGGCGGGGGGGGCCTTGTACTGAAGACCTACGTCAATATTTATAACACACACACATGCACACATACGCACGCGCGCGCACACACACACACACACACACACACACACACACACACACACACACATATCAGTATCGCTGCGCTGCGAGCCGTTATTCCAACTCGTGTGTGAGGAGTTGTGTCTGTGTGTGTGTCTGTGTGTGTGTGTGTGTGTGTGTGTGTGTGTGTGTGTGTGTGTGTGTGTGTGTGTAAGGTAAGGTAAGGTCGAGGGTCTCGGTCGATGAAGATCCTCTCCCTCCACTTCTTCAGCTGAATCGAATGGTGGGGGGGAAATGGTGAGTAAAACGTGTCACGGTGCCGCCGTCACCGTGATTAAGGTGTCGAGGTCGCTGCTTGAGGGCTCTTGGGCCACAGCGAAAGGAACCTTGAGGACAAGGGGGAGCAACGCTCCCTAGCGACGCGAGCGCGCGCGCACGCACGCAATGAGGGGTCACGGGGAATCTCTCTCTCTCTCTCTCTCTCTCTCTCTTTCTCTCTCTCTCTCTCTCTCTCTCTCTCTCTCTGTCTCTCTCTCTCTCTCTCTCTCTCTCTCTCTCTCTCTCTCTCTCTCTCTCTCTCTCTCTCTCTCTCTCTCTCTCTCTCTCTCTCTCTCTCTCTCTCTCTCTGTCTGACAAATTTACCAGCATAAAGACGAATTGACAGGATTGAAGGGAAGTTGCAGTCCAGTGATACTGCTCCTGGTTGACAGAAATAGAAATTGTTAATTAGATTAATATACATTATGTATGGGGAAGAACGATCACATCCTACTTGAATTTGTTGTAGGCTACTGAGCTCAGAGAGAGAAAGAGAGAGAGAGAGAGAGAATCGAATATACGGACTCAAGCATAAAGGGCAAAGGTGATTATATTCGCTTGCAATGTCTGCAGAAATGGTGAGGTGACCAGACGCGCGCGCGCACACACACACACACACACACACACACGCTTACACACACGTGTGTGTTATTATTATTATTATTATTATTATTATTATTGTTATTATTATTATCAGTATTATTATTATTATTACTATTATTATTATTATTATTATTATTATTATCATCAGCATTATTATTTTTATTATATTATTATTATGCGTGTATTTGTGTGCGTGTGTGTTACAAGTGTGTGTGTGTTACGAGTGTATGTGTGTGTGTCTGTGTTACGAGTGTGTGTGTGTGTGTGTGTGTGTGTGTGTGTGTGTGTGTGTGTGTGTGTGTGTGTGTGTATCACCTACGGTAGTTTTACCGAGTGGTATCTTATGGGAAGGGGAGCTATGCTCATGGTGTCCTGTCTTTGTACCTCGCAGTGTCTAGTTTGCTCTTAAATTCGTGTATGGTTTTTGCACACATTATTGTTTTATCCAGTTTGTTCCAGATATCCACCACGCTGTGTGGAAAACTCTGTGTGTGTGTGTGTGTGTGTGTGTGTGTGTGTGTGTGTGTGCGCGTGCGCTTACCTGATTATATTTACCTAATTGTAGTAAACAGGAAAGGAGCAATGCTCTTTGGATCCCGTCTCCTATTCTCTATTTATTTTTTTAATCCTACCTAGCCTCAAATTCATGTACAGTTCCAAGCCTACTAGAGGCATGAGTGGGCACGACTGACGACCCCAGCTGGGCGAGGCGAGACCCGGAACGACCGGATGTAGGGTTGAGGGTAAACTACAGATGTGGAGCGGTATTGGACTGTGTGTGGGGGGGTGGGGATTTGGGTGGATGAGGGCGGGAGGATTAGTGAGGATGGCCACGGGCGGGCAGGAAGGATTCCTCGGAAGGACGGGGTCACCACCTGGCCTTTGAGAAAGGATGCTTCCTCCCCTCCCCCCTGGTGCGAGCCAGTCACCTTGGTATTGTGTCCCGCATTCCCGCGCGGGGCGGATGCGGGAAGTGTCCGCGGGAGGCGCTGGCGTCGTTGGGCGGTCACGTGACCCGACGCTCTATTATCCGGACTCTGTCGATGCCACAAGGGAACGGAGTGATCACGCGCAGAGACGAAAGTGACATTGGATGCCAAGAAGAATTTTAACGAGCTTAATGCCTGGACGGCAAGGCGCGGTTGTCTGGTAGTGAGGTGATGTGACCGTGAAGGGTTGGGGGGAGGGACAGGAGGTCCTGATTAGAGTGAGGTTGTACGATTAGCAGAAGGGTTGAGAAAGGATCAAATTGTGAAGGGATTACTGCTGACCCGTGGACAAGGGTTGGGTTGGGGACAGAAGAGGTAAGGTGGCCGATTGGCGTGGCGGCTTCTTGACGATTGGTGTCTCGTCTAAATTATCCTCACTGTGCGTGGAATGCTAGAATGATTCCGCCTCATGGAACTACGCATTGGTGGCTAGGAGGAGGGATGACATCGGTTACGTCGACCGTGTGCGTGTAGAGAGAGTCAGTGAAAGTCTTTTTGATACTTAGGCCTAGTCATGAGTAAGTACTGTAGGCAGCCATAATGAGACTCCAGTGTTGATAAGTGTCATGACAGTTTGTCTCAAAACGTGAAATATATCTCCTGGGTTTATATGGGAATTTATAGAAGTACACAGGATCTCCCTATGCTTTGGAAGAAATGCGCAGTGCTGATTAGTCCAACTAGTGGAGTTGTGCAGAACAGTGACCGAAAACGCCAGCATTAAATCTGCAAAGCCTTTCATCTATTGATCTGAATTCTCTCATGACTCTCATGCAGGCTACTGGCGCCATGATTCCTGTCCTCACTCCAAATATTATCGGCAGTCATCACCATGTTTGGGGGTAGGGTGGGGCGTTGGACTGTGATACTAGGAACTGATCGTAGTCGACAAACAGTAATCGTCACACTAGAACTCTCTTCCCCCTGGTAGAAGGTGGTGAGTTGTCCTGGTGTTGAGTAGGTGGTGGCGAGTCGGTGATGTTAAGTTGGCGGTGTTGAATTGTCCCTTCCCGCCCTTGGGATTTTTCCACCTCTGACTTGGACTCTTCCAGAGAAACATTACCACGACACCTCTTCCACACCTACACATGACTTCTGGTTGCTGTGCCTTTCCTTCTTTTCTTTCTGGATTAGCCTCCAGCGTTTTTTTTTTTTTTTTCAAGTTCCTTAAAGTGTGCAAAGAAAAACACGCCTGCATATGCGGTTATTTTTAGATTGGTCGCTGATGGAGACGGGCAGTAGTAAGTAAATCCTGACACCCCACGAGTCCTTGCACATGGAGGAAGGCCTCACGTGCACAAGTAGGCAGCTTTTATTTTTATGCGGTCGAGGAAGCTGCGTGGGAATCCGTGTTATAATATCGTGACTTATATCCCCAAGGATGAGATACCACGAGGTGCAACGTCAGTGAGAAGCTGCTCCAGTAACCAGAGTCTGGTTTCAGGTTCCTTGGAGCCCTTTCAAGGCCGAGATGTTTTCATCAAGACGCCCCCCTCCTCCACACCCCACCCGCACTTGCACGCACAAACACACACACACACACACACACACACACACACACACACACACACACACACACACACACACACACACACACACACACACACACACACACACACACACACACTAAGAGTGAATAGGCCTACACAGCAACGCGTTCCATGACTGTGGCCAAGCTTTCTCCACAATTACCATCTGACCCTCACCCTCGTGGCCATGACTTATGGTGTCCAAGACCAGCCCACGTTATCAGCACTGACCCATACCAGCAGCAACACTGACCTATTCCGATCGTATCAGCACCAACACAATGTCATCAGTACCGACAATCCAGACCTCCATCAGTGCGAGACTACACTCGCTCCGAGTGCATTGTTGCGTCCTTTTCTCTATTTCCCAACAGTGCGTGGAAATAAACAACCACTCCCTGTGGCACAAATAGGTTTACATTGTTTTTAGTTACTTTTTTTTTAAACAACTGTGTCCGGTTACCACTCATTATTCATTGACGAAGGGCCACTTTGCATCAACGTGCCTGTGGAAGAGGGGCGCATGGATGACTTCTCACGTCACGGGGATTATCCCCGCCACCCCACCCGAGCACGAAGAAAGACTTGTCTGTCCCTGAAAGGGGCTGGCCTGTGGAGGTCAGCAGGGACAAAATCAAGTGCCATTTACCCACCCCACGCCTCCACCATCTGCCCAGAAACACAGTTGTTGGGTGACCGATCAATGGTTTTGTGAAGCCAGACCATAACGAGGCTGGATGCAGAAAGGGAACTGGAATAGAATGATAAACAATATTGGGTAGCCAGCCAGCTATACAAAATACCAATTCTTCCTTTTTTTCCCTGAAGTTTCAGGTCTTTTTCTTCCACTTTGGATATCTTGCCCCTTTGCTACGGCAGCGTTCGATAAATTGAATTAAATAATCTGGCATTTTCTATAGCTTTTCACGCCCTAGCTGGAGTATATATATGTATTATTATTAATATTGTTATTATTATTAGTATTATTGTTATTATTATTGTTATTATTATTATTATTATTATTATCATTATTATTATCATTATTATTATCATTATTATCATTGTTATCATTATTATCATCATTGTTCTTATCATTGTTATTGTAATTATATGTTTTTTATTGTTTATTTTTATAATTATTTTTTTAGGTATTTGTTAATCCATTCATTTAGTAAGCCAAGCTAACTGACCGTTACACATTGGCAGGCGTTCAGAATCAAGGGAAGTTACCTGCTGTGTTTGATTTGTCTTTTGTTACCGTATCAATTGGAATAAAACCATCCGTTTTTTCTGTGGGGCGGGGGGTTGGGGGAGCGGTTGTTTATCATGATTTGCTTTGACTTTGTTATTGCAAACTCTCAAACCTGACCCTTGGTGCTACATGTTGCTGGGGTTGCCCATGCACTCTTACTCTGTTGGTTGTAAGGCCGGACCGCCCTTCACAGCTTTCACTATGCCTCTCTAGATGGTTCTATCCTCTACCAATTCTTTCGAGTCCTTTCTTGGTACCACCCTCTCCATGTCCTTTACTCCATCCATCTATCTGTACCTAGGTCTCCCTACTGGTCGTCTGCCCTCTACTCCTTCCATCACCTTCTTTGGTTGCCCATGCACAGTGATATAAATGTCAAGCTCCATTCCTCGTTAAGTGTCAAATTACCTAAATGACGACAGGGCAGACCTTAAGTGGATATTAGATTGTACCCTGGTGTACAAGGTACAGCCCATCCAGCCGTGTAATTATTATCATTCGTATTTCAAATTAATTGTAAGTTCATTGACTTGTAAATAAAAAGTAAAAGGCTATTTTACTTTATCTTAATTTCATAAAGTGATTGACATTGGTTTCCAACCCAAATGTTGTAACCTGTGACATTCTGTGAATGAGTATTTGCATTCATAATGATGATTGGTATTTGTTGACCTGATTTTGGCTGCGTGAGGATTGACAGGTACTTCCAGCTAGCCGCTAAATTTGTAAAAGGTTCTCATGCCAGCAATGGTAACAGGTATAATAAAGTATGCCATGACCATCCAAGCACAACCTTTGATCAACGTATTAATGTTCATTTTTCTTTTGCAGTGGTACTGACCGAAGAAGGGCACCACAAGAACGATACTGGAAGTGATCCCAGAAGAGGCAAGATGGCAGTGTATGAACAGAGGTACTCCTCATGCAACCAAGTGGGACCAACTTCCTTCCAGAGGTTGCCACCAGACGGGCATGAGTTCCCAAACACCTTCACAGAATCCCTTCCAGACAAACTGTCGAGGTATAATCGGTATGCCAAGTTAGATCTCAACACAAGTAGCCACTCGGGGTACAGTGAATTGAGTTCACAGTTTTCGAGATCAGCGCCCGGCACACCCACAAGCCCACCCCCAGCTCTACCCAAGTCTGCTTCCCCGTCATCAAAAGCCAACAGCATTGCAAGCAACAGTTCCTTTGACCGTGATGACGAAACCCTGGAGCAAAGACATTCCAGCTCTTCGTCATCTACTACAGACGAAGCAAGACCAAAAGATTCCGGTTCTTACAGAACCTCTTCGTCCAGTTTTTCCTCAAGATGGCGAAGACAGGATGAGAAGAGTGGGAAGAGTGTGAGAGACAAGATTGCCATGTTTTCTACAGAACAGCCATACCCGAAATCAAGGAAGATTGAGGACATCCAGACGCCAGATAAAAATGGTTGTGGATCTCTCAAGCGAGCTTTTACAGAGGATGACGTCAGAGTCGGGAACTCATCTAAGATATCCCTCGCTCGAAGTCAGACGCTGAAAAGCAATGGTTCCAGCGCCTCGTCGTCATGTCTGAGCAAATACAACACATTTAGCTCCATGATTGATGTCAGCGCGTCGGAATCCAAAGAAAACGTCAGACCAGTTTCTGCTGCATCCAGTGCGGCAGACATTTGCCAGAGTAGCTTAAGAGAATCCTATTCAAAATGTGAGCCAGTTCGGGAAGAAATGGAGACTCATCGCATCACCAAAACTGCTGACGACTCCAGAGTTTCAGGTCTTCATTCCAGGTCACAGAGTATGATCGACATTGGTAAGCCATCGCTTACCAAGCGCCACAGCATCGGGGCTTATGACAGACCAAGCGTTTATAAATATGGTATCGAGAAACCTGAAGACCGGGAAAGGCGAACCTCACTCAACAACCTCATCGAACAGCGGCGAAAGAGCATCAGCAAGCTTCGTGGCTTGGTCATACCAGAGAGCAAATGTCAGACGGAAAAGAGTTCCTTTGATTTGCCCAAGATTTCGAGCATTCCCCCCACCGCAGCCTTGAAAACAATGTCCCTTCCCAGAAACACCAAGTCCAGCAGTAAACATGACTCCGTTCCTAATACAGTCTGCAATGAGTCTTCAGCTGATGAGAGTTCCAGCTCTCCTGCTCTAAGCACTCCCCCATGGAAAACTCAGCACGGTCCATACTCTCTGACCAAATATTCCCCTTCCTCCAAACATAAAAGCGTAACAGAATACCAAGATCAAGAGTCCGCATTTACCCCCAATACCCTTCCTAGTCCACAAACTTCTTTAAGGCGAAACGTATCTGCCTATAGTGACTGTTCCTATTCCTCTGCTTCATCAAGCCTAGACCTCTCATTAGAATACGGAGACAGTAGGTCTGCCAATGATAATGTATGTAATCCAAGTACATATCAAAGCTACATGATTGAAGCCAGGCTGGGGAAGACCGAAGACAGCGACAATGACTCGGCTGTGAGCTCAGCCCAGTCCTACTTGTCACAGGATACGTCTTCATCACCCTCTGTCTCCCCAACTCCAGAGAAACTGTACAGAGGCAGCAGAACTCCAACGCAGAATTCAAAGAAGGGTTTGCTGTCAAGGATTCCCTCTGAGGATTCTGACGGCCATCGCGTGTTAAAGCCTGGAAGTATTGAGGCCGAAAACAGGAGAAATGTTCTCAAGTCAGCCAAATGCAGTTCTGGTCGTAATAGTGACGACCAGTCTGGGCCAGATATTATACCCAAGGTGCCATTAACTCCAAACGAGAAACACGAAGAAGTCCCATTTACTGAAAAGCTGGACTCTGATCTCCGGAAAAATAAAGCCCATGTGCCAAGACAGGCTTCAGCGGACTCCACGTCGTCGTCGTCATCACGCCGATCCTCCCAAGACTCATCCAGGAGGAACTCACGTGAATCGGTTATTCATGTTCCCAAAACTCAGGATGAAGCTATCAAGGTTTCTGCAGAGCCTGTTTATTTTGATCAGCACGGTGACATGTACAAGGAGGCCCAGCTCAAAGTCGCCTACATGAACGAAATCTCTGATGAATTCGATGAGTTGTGCAGTGACAAGGTGGACAATGTTGTGAACGAAATCCCAATTACTGTGGCAAGACATATCAGAGATGAAGACTCGTATGAAAACAATAAGTCATATGGAGATATAGGGGTATCCTGGAAGAGAAAAGATACAGGTTTGGGTAATATACTGGAAAAGACTAATTCTCATGGATCAGACTCCTCCACAGAGCTGCTGGGGGATATACCTACATCCCCGACCAAATCCAGTCGACCAAGAGGCTTCAAAGCCCTCGCGGAAAGCTGGCAGCAGAGGGCAGAAGAGGATGCGTCTCCTCTTCCCACAGCTGCTCCACGAGAGAGACGAACTTCTCGTCCCACGTCCGTATACGAGGAAGGGGAGAGCTTCATCACTAAGGACAAGTATTCGTCCATATCGAGTAGAACTACGGTGACAACGTACGAAAGTGTGGGTGACACGGAGAGCAGGAGGATAAAGGAAACCTTTGCGGAAGAAGAGAGCCAGACATCCCGTTCTGCTTCGAATCTCGATCTCCCCCGCCACGAAGGACACGACAGGAAGCTGTCTATGCCTGAGTACAGCAGCTCCGGGATCAAGATGCGGGAAAGACATGACGGGAGCATCCCGTCCCGCCCTACAAGTCTGATTGAAGGCAGCAAGAACCTCAGTGCTCTCGAGGGGGAAAACCATTACCTTCCCCCTAAGCCCCTAAGCCCAACAGCATCGTCAGCAGACTCCAGGGAAGACTTCTTGGATAGTACGGACTCGGGGTCTCTCTCGAGAACGGCCAGCAAGGAGGTCTTGGAAGCCTTCTCCCGCGCACGAGTCTCCGTTGTCGGGAACAGTCGGACTGGAGCTGTTTTCACCCCAAAGGTCTCTGATATCATGAGGGCCTTCGAACGCCACGACTTCGGGAACAGGCGGAGTGGTGTCGGCACAGGCACATCTCATCCTCGAATGTCCTCCTTGGACTCGACCGCCAGCGAAGACGGTTCGGCATTGTACGGGTCTGTGTCCTCCTTGACCTCCGGACAGAGGGATCAGTACGGTTCCATCACTTCGCTGGCTTCTTCCACGTCTCTCATCTCACCACAGGTACGTGCCTTGCATTTACTCATGTTTATATGCAAACAAACATGACTACACCCCCTCTGTCACATATTTTTTTGGCTTCTAGAGTTATGAGGAGTGAAAGTTATGTAATGATTCATATACTTTAGTCCCAGTTGTGTGAAGATCTAAAGATAGGCTTAGGGAAGTAATAGGGAATGGTACTGGTAGCAGTAATTGTCCAAACTAAACTGAATGATACGAACTCATGTCACACACACACACACAAGCAAACTCATTTTATTATTATTTTTCCAATCCCAACTTATTTATGTTTTTGTTACTGCCTTGTTCTGCACAGGAACTTGCACAATTGATTGACGAGGCTAACCAGTCCTTGGAAGAGTCGGGCACTCCATCACATGAGATCCTGGTTGTGGTTCTGCACCGAGAAATTGTCTGTCAAGGTTCCATTGGCATCACCCTAGCAGGAGGTGCCGACTATGAAACAAAGGAAATTACAGTAAGTAGAAACACACAGATATATGGGATAGGGGGAAAGCTGTTAAGAGCAGTCAAGAGTTTTTACGAGAGTAGTAGAGCTTGTGTTAGGATTAGAAATGGAGAGAGTGAATGTTTTGAGGTAAAGGTGGGACTTCGTCAGGGATGTGTTATGTCGCCCTGGCTGTTCAATCTTTACATGGATGGGGTGATGCGAGAGGTGAATGCAAGGGTAGTGGGTCAGGTGTTGGAGATGATTAAAGAAAATAGAGAAAAGTGGGAGGTGAGCCAGCTGTTGTTTGCTGACGACACTGCGCTTGTATCAGGATCAGAGGAGGGATTGAGGAAGTTAGTGACAGAGTTTGAAAAGGTGTGTGAAAGAAGGAAGCTGAAGATAAATGTGGGCAAAAGTAAGGTGATGAGATGTACAAGGGGAGAGATTGACAGCAGGCTGGAAGTGAGCATTAAGTGTGAAAGACTGGAGGAAGTGGATAGTTTTAGATACTTGGGTGCAAATGTGGCAGGAAAGGGAGGAGTGGGGGTGGAGGTAGAATGTAGATTGAGAGAAGCGAGTAAATGCCTTGGTGGATTGAAAAGTGTAATGAGAAATAGACATCTGGGAATGGATGCTAAGAGGAGGTTATATGAAGGAGTGATTGTGCCAACAGCATTGTACGGGGGGCAGAAACATGGAACATGAGAGAGGAAGAGAGAAGGAGTTTGAATGTGTTTGAGATGAAATGTCTGAGAAGTATGATAGGGGTTACTAGGCTGGATAGAATGAGAAATGAGGAGGTGAGGAGGAGAACAGGGATGGAAAGGAAACTGGGAAATAGGGTTGATGAAAGAGTGTTACGATGATTTGGACACATGGAAAGAATGAGTGAAGAAATATTAATGAAAGAAGTGTGGAAGGCAGAGGTGGAAGGAGTGAATATGAGGGGGCGTCCTAGGATGAGATGGATGGATGGGGTGAAAGGGGCTTTACAAAAGAGAGGAATGTCTGTAGAGGAAGGACAGGAGAGGACAGAAGATGGGGTGAATGGAGAGGGGTTGTGTATAGATGAGGCTGTGATGCATGAGGGGGAGTGGGTGGGGGATGGTGGGGTGAGGAAGCATGTATGAGAAAAAACAAATTGACGCAGCCCAAAGGGATTTCTCCCCGTCTTCTCCTTTTCTGCATGGAGGGTCTTGCTTCTGACCCAGGGCAGTGGACAGGATGCAGGGAGGTGCCAATATAAGAGGGAGGGAGGAGGGTGGAGGGGAGTGGAATATACTGTATAGGAAATGGAATGGGTGGGAGTGGTTTCTATGCCTTTTTCTTTTTTGGCTACCCCCGTGTAGGGGGAAAAAGCCTTTGGTATATGTATGTATGTATGTAGAAACACACAGATAATGCAGGCATGGTACACAATGATACATTTACAGGTAATGCAATTCTTACCATTCATATGTTGTAATTGGTTGTACTTCCCTCATCATTCCTGGAGAATCTGTAGTTATTAGGAGCTTCATCAATTCATTTAGTCCAGAAGGCAGTGCCATTCTGTTTCCATATTCAAAACATGTATTTATCAACTCATTACTATTTCAGGTACACAAGATTATTCCTGGCAGTTTGGCAGATCGTGATGGTCGCATCCAGAGAGGAGACAGAATCTTGTCCATTAATGGCAAAAACTTAAGAGGGGTGACACACAAAGAAGCTCTGACCATACTCAAGGTAATTTTGGAGTATTGCATGGATTTTTATGAAAAGAAACCTGAATTATTGTCCTTTTTTCTAATATATATTTTCATAATAAGTTTTTCTGGGACTGTAAAAATTTTATTACAAATAATTCAGAATATTCTAAGAGGCCAATATGAAATGGTAAAGAATTACTTAGAACTAGTGACACATTTGTGTATATGAAATTAATGACAATAAGGTATACACTGTTTATGATTTTTTCCTCTTCATTCCACTTTAATCTTTCCCTGTCCCTTGGTACTTTGATGGTAGCTTTATTTCTATCTTAAATATTTGCTGTAGGAATGTTGTACATACATAACCACCAAAAGGCTTCTCTCCCTTGCAAGGAGGAATCCAAGCATACACACACCCAGTACCCATTGCAAAGATATATAACATGAACTTTTTTTTATTATTATTGCAGTCCCCACGACCTGAGGTTGTTTTGGTTTTATCTAGAAGTCGTTCAGTAACTCCCCAGGAATCGGGATTGTCTGACGGAGATGCTGTACTAAGTCACCGCACAGCATTCATCAATCATGTCACTACTCCAAGGCCACCTAAGATTCTTGAATCCCCTATGGATAGCAAAAGTTTGGTCTCAGGTATGAAGAAGACCTAGGTTTTGTATTTATGCTTCGTGTAAATGTGTAAAGGGTGTCAAGTATGAAAAAGACTTCCATTTTGTGTTTATGATTTGTGTAAAGGTGTAAAGGGTGTCATTAACTGAGAAAGGAATGTGACTTTTTTGTAATTTCTCAACCAGATGCTGCAGCCTTGGCAGTACCCAGAGGCCCTCCCATGGTAACGACACTGGTCAAGGATGGTGCAGGTCTTGGTTTTTCATTAGAAGGAGGGAAGGATTCACCTCTTGGTGACAGACCTCTGACGATCAAAAAGATATTTAGTGGTATGTAAAAGAAAGCTGTTTCATTAATTGCAGTTACTTTAAGGAATTAGTTTTGAAATAAGATTCACAAAATTAATTTACAAGATATAAATACAGGTATTTTCTATTCTTTGACATTGTCTTCCTAAGTAATGATTCATTGATACCTCTATTTTTACTAGGTTAGTATATTGGTTATGATCAGTGATAGATTATTAGTACTGTATTGTTTTCCATTATTATCTATATCATTACTGTTTATGGAAATCTGTTGGTAATTTTTATGTTCTTTTCTTTTTCCCACTTAAGGAGGGACTGCTGACAAGAGTGGAGTGCTGAGGGTGGGTGATGAACTAGTGAGTGTCAATGGTGTGGATGTCACAGCAATGGCAAGAATTGAAGCATGGAACTTCCTCAAGAAACTACCAGATGGAACTGTAACTCTCATTATTCGCAAACTTGAAGAGCAGTCAAAGACGGAGTGATGGAGTTGAAAGTCCCTTGGAAAACAGACCACTGTATTTACTTCTCACATAGCATTTTATGCCCGTTTTTTTGTACATATTTCAGTTGGTGCCAATGATACTATTTACTTAAAGCAGATAGAGCTTGTCTTCTCTAGTGGGAACAGTCATATGATAGTCCTTTAGTGCTAGAACTTAAGAGTTATGTATGATATTGTTTTAAAAGAATGATAAATGAAATATTGAATTATAGAATTAGCAGTCATTTTTATTACAACTATTTCAATTGGTTATTGTATTACACATTGTTGAATTTTTATGCTTGAATTTAGTGCCAGTCCTGGTCAATGTAGATTTAGTCATAGTAAGTCTGTGAGAATAGACAGAACTATAATGTTTGTTTTTATAATTCATCTGGACCAAGTCAGTGATAATCTTTTTCATTTGTATTATCTTTACAGTAATAAGTTTTCCAAGAGTAATTATTTATCATTAGTGTAAGACAGAATGCTTTTTCTATGACTGATGAACTTACCTTCTGAGGGAGTTTTATAATGGAGACAGGAAAAGAGGACCTTTTGCAAAAGGAAAAAAGCCCATTGATGAAAAAACAGTAATGTATGTAGATAATGTAAGTGCATACATACACATCTGTATGACCAGAGAATAAGAGACAGAACTCTACTAGTGTAACTCCCTTCATGTATACTATAATTAGGTAAATCATAAAAATATTGTATATACATGGAGACCAGTGACATGTGTCTGTAAGTGGCGGTCTTGCAAGATGAAAATCAAAGAGAAGCATCAACAAAACCTGTCAACCCCTCACCTATATTTACACTAGATTGGGCTCAAGATCACTTTTCATCTTCAAGTGTATTTCCTCCACCTCTTCACATAAGGAGAGCTGACAGCTAGGGACTCCTCCCCTCCTACAACTTTCAGCAGGTGACAGAAACATTTCCTCACCAAAACAACACAGACACCAGTCGAAAGTTTCTTCCCAAAGAGGCCTATGGGAGGGTCTGAAGACCATATCCAACTACTGTGGGGATGTGGGTTTCCAGTCAGTGAAACTCAAAGCAGCAGTCTAAAGTTTATCCCCAGAGATTTATGGGAGGGCCCAAGTACCATTGCCAGTTGTTGTGGGAGAACGAGTTTCAAGTAATTGAAAATCAAGGCAGCAATGATTATCATTGTTTTATACATACATATATATATATATATATATATATATATATATATATTTAAATATATATATATATATATATATATATATATATATATACATATATATAGTAGTGATTATTGCTTTGTTCTTGTTCTTACCACAATTCCTTTGGGTTTATCTCTCCATCTATTTAATGCATACTACACTCCTTCTAGCATGAAAATAATTGCTTCTTTTCGTGTTATTTCCCTTTTCTTTTTCATTATCTCATTCATTTTCTCCAGTGTACTTCCTCTACCATTACTCTGTGTCCTGCACCAAAAGATGTTATTTCTTCTATGTTTATCTCATTCCCTGCATGCATTTCCATATGTCCTCATATATTTCTCTCCCTCCTTCTGGTCTTGTTTCATCTACTGTTTAGTATTTTGGTGTGTGTGTGTGTATTTACAGATATGACACAGATAATGTGTTTAAGCACTTAATCAATCTATTGTACCATTTAAAGCTCAATTTCTAAGCTCTTCTTTTATATTTCTGTTTCATATTATTCTTTATTTCCCCAGTTCTTCTGTACTGAATTTTTGTAGCATTCATGCAGTTAGTGGCATTAGCCACTAGTTTTTGACTGTTACTCTAAAGGATACATTAAAAGGCATTCCATTCAGTAATTTTTCCATTGGTCAAAATACCAAAAGTAATAGGTATGCTGGTCATTGTATGGAGTAAAATATTTGGTACTGGTTGATGGATATGACTGCTCAGAACATATGTTGCTGGTTACTGAATTGGCTTTATGCATATATATATATATATATATATATATCTGTATATTTATGCATATATATGTATATATATATATATATAATGTATCTCTGTATATATATTTATATTATATATATATGTATACATATATATGTATATATATATATATATATATATGCAGAAACTTTCATCCTCATTCCTAGTTTCCAGGGGTTAGAAGAAGTCTCCAGGTCACTGTTTAAACTTTGGAATTGTTTTCCAAGATTTTTACTTTTCAAGTTGGAAAAAGTTGGAAAGAAAACAAAGATCAGAATGCTTTTATACCCGACAGTCTCAGTAGGGATACATTGCAGTCATTAATGCTAGAGCAGTAAGGAAAATGGTTTGCATGATGTTGATATATGAAGACATGCACACTAGTACAGTATCCATTTGCTAGGTAATGTCCTGTTGCTTTCATTAAGTAAAGCATTGTGCAATAGCTGGTTTATAAGTCCTCTAGGTTTATAGTATATATATTTTTGTCCTAATGAATATGTACCAATAGTAGTAATGAGTGATTTTATTATAAAACCCATGTCTGGAATGGCTTTCCTATGCTGTATAGATAATAAATTACAGTTGTGGGAATTTGTGTAAATAGCAAGTTGATGTAAATTATTTTATATAGTTTCAAATGTCTGCTTATTTCTCACACAGTCCTACATTTATGTCTGGATTGACAGATACTGGATCAGCATAACACTGCAAGGAAATAATTTTCCAAAAATATCATGCCTTTTCATTGTTCTTTTAAAAGACAGTTTTGGCTTGAATTTATTAGTGCATAGCTTGAACACCCCCATTTATGTCTTTTTATTACCATTACTTGGGTCAAAGGCAAGAATGGGGCAGCTGAGGATAATCTTCGTCTACTGCTGCTATGGTTAGGCTAGATTTTGGTCTGAATAAATATTGTAGTTGTCAGTAGGCTCATTCTTTTGTCTGGCTTTGTTTTTTCAATGACTTTTAAGCAGTGTGGTGATCATATTGATGATTAACTACAGTGTGTTGCTCATACAGTATCCCAAGCTGCCATAAAGTTATGCTGTCTGCACTTTTGCACCTGAAGTACGGGGTAAAGGTTGTGTGATGTGTGAACATTGCTTTATTGGTGGTTAGTGGGTTGTATGCATTTTTCCTTTGATATACTGCATTTATCACCTTGCCTATGTTACACACCTTATTAACTGAATGAATAAAGTAATATTGTGGGATTGTAAAAAGCTGGATTATAATGAGCATGTAGTGCAA
This sequence comes from Oratosquilla oratoria, assembly GCF_046742065.1. NCBI lineage: Eukaryota > Metazoa > Arthropoda > Malacostraca > Stomatopoda > Squillidae > Oratosquilla > Oratosquilla oratoria. The sequence goes on along the minus strand of NC_134792.1, from coordinate 47,243,650 downwards.
CTATAAATTAATGATAAGTAGTTCTATCATTACTGTGGATTCACATGAGTATATATATGTATGTATATATATGCATATACAAACAATCACTGAATTAGGTGAATACATATGTATGCAAAGTGATTGTATATCAAGATCTGTCAGAAGAACTCTTCACTGTCATGAGAATGGGTTCCAACTTCCCAGCATCCATAGGTGATGTGATTAATCTTCTCACAAGTGATGAGAATAGTGGAGGGTAGCTAGTCATTGACAAATATGTATATATCTCATCTGTCATGACCACTAATTCTTCTTTGGCCTTTTAATTCCTGTACTTTTCCTTTACATCTTCTAAAATTGACATTGATCCTCGGTCTGTTGCCTTTGATCTAGAGTCTTTGCCATTCCCTCACATCCACCACCATGTTTCACTCACTCTGGATAAGCATAACCATCCTCCTGTCCCTGCATCTAGTGTTTTCCAGTTCCTTTCATCCTCATAGTGTACTTGCACATTCCATTCATCATTTTTTTAAATCTCTCATTTCCACTGTACAGCCATTTGCATGCATTTTGTTTTTTCTTTTAATATGACATCACACTTATACACATGTACTCGCACTCCTCCTCACATACAATGTCTATGCAAACCCCCACTTTTTATTCACTCCAACATGTATATACCAGCCTACAATCATGCATTATCTTTGAAAACAATTGCCCTTGCTACATATGTGTGTGTGTGTATATATATGTACATACACTCATGAGTAAAGTATGCAAATAATTGTGAATGTTCCAAGCTGGACGTTCAAGAATTTGAGGCCCAGTGATTCAGTTACGAAATACAGACAAGTGGAGTGCAAGATCAAATCCTCCACCTACTCAGAATTAATATCCTTTGTGTGCACTACTACAGACTATCAATGAGGCAAGAAGATTAACTCCATCATCACTTTCCCCAAGTTAAGAGTACTATCCTCACAATGGTTGATGTTAGAAAGACTACCCATTGTAATGGGAAAAAAAGATGCAGCAAAAGGAAAATATATGTATACACATCTAAATGTATTACATATTTCATAATGATCAAATTATACACATGTTCTGATGTGTAGAACATTTCACTGGTACTATTGAGGTTGTTTGATGTTAAAAGCATTTAAGAATTGTTTGTCCAATCTGCTATTACCTATAAAGGGATTTGACAAGCAATTGTTTATATTTTAGTCATTCTTTGGGATGTAAAGGACTTGAAATTGATCTTTAGATTATGAAAAGGCTATTTCCTATCATTTTACATTTATAGCTTCAGTGTGCTTAATAAAATGTACATGTATGAAGATGCAACGGTACAAGCTTTTGGTATATATTGGTCATTCACCACAATTGCTTTGGATTATGAAAATATCACTTGTAATGCATTTTAGATTATTTTGTTTGTGGTTGTTTTGTTGTAGAGTACATAAGAACTTGGCTGAGGATATAAATGCATTAATGTTTTATATCTTGATTTAAGGGTAATGGAAGTAAAGCTACAATATCTACATTTGAAAAGCAAAGGAATGTTACTGTATTATAGACCATGTTGAAGCATAAATTTCCTATCTTTAGAGTAGCAACAGAAAAGGAACAACTGAATATTGATGCAAGAGGAGATTGAATATTTTACTGTAGACAGGGATTAGATTATAAAAGCATTTTCCTATAACTACACCTCATATATATATTGTACTAGGAGAACTTAATAATCTTGATTGTGATGAAGACCAGGATGTTTTTCTTTATTGTGGCCTTACCTAAGTACTTAGTATGATGATGATCCCAATGAACTTTTGCTGCATTTATTCAGTCTGTAGATTAGGAAACAGATTTGAGAAAATTTATATGTAAAGTTATTGATATATAGAATGTTTTACCAAAGTTGTAAAGACAGTTTTTGTTGTGTTTTGGAACAAGTAATTGCCATTGGGATTTTTTTTTATATATATATCTATATATATATATATTATGAATTCTTCAAAGCCCAAATATATGCTGCACCATTGTATGTATAAGGACTTAGAGTTGGTGTGGATACATGGGGAAGACCACTGACTGAGTGGGTGTGATTTTGTGAACCTTAACTTGGTAATGGTCTTGTTGCAATATATGATATGCTAGGACATTTTGATCTTCATGATTACATTTTCATTATTTTGTATTGTTATTATTATTATTTATTTAAACATGAAATATATATTAATGCTTTTAAATGCAAATATCATTATGGTATTGCTTTGGGTATCAGATTTCATACTGTGAACAGAAGTGCCTATGAATGTTTTAGGCATTATCTAAGAAGCTTATGTGATTATTATTATGTTGCCTAAAGGGAATGGAATTATCTATGTCTTGATAGATGAAGTAATGCTCTTTTGTAAATGGTATTAATCAAATAAATAGCTTCACTATCCTTGTGTTTGAATTTGAGCCCATTCTGGGGACCAGGCACCAGTCTTTGGGGTTGCACCCTTGAATGGAATTCAGAGGGTGTGGAAAGCTTTCAGCATTTAAGTATCAGTAGGCATTTCTGTCACTGAGTAAGGTGTCATTTGTCGGTTTCCACAGTATAGATCCTCCACTCTCAATTAGAAACATGACATTCAGCTGAGAAGTCAAATACATACATACATATACCAAAGGCTTTTTCCCCCTTACAAGGGAGGTAGCAAAAAACAAGGCATAAAATCCACTCCTACCCATTCCACTCCCATTCACCCTCCTCCCTCCCTATTATCTTGGCTCCTCCTGGATGACAGATCATCACTGCATCTCACCCACTACCCTGGGTCAGAAGTGGTGTAACAAGACACAGCACATCCACAACAAGGCCACTTCATTTAATTGGCGACCCCCTCCATCCCCTCATGCAGAAAAAGAGAAGACAGGGAGAAATCTTTTTGGGCTGCATCAAATTATTATTCGCACATACTCCATCACACCCCCATCCATACCCATTCCCTTCCATGCATCACAGCATCATCCATACACAACCAATCTCTGCTCACCCCTATCTTCTGTTTTCTCCCTTTCTTTCTCAACAGATATTCCCCTCTTTCCCAATCTCCCTTTAACCCTATCCATCTATCTCATCTTTGGTCACCCCTCATGTTCATTCCTTCAACCTCTGCCTTCCACACCTCTTTTATTAATTTTTCTTCACTCATTCTTTCCATGTATCCAAACCACCCTTATATTCTTTCATCAACCCTATCTCCCAACTCCCTTTCTACCCCCTCTGTCCTCCTCACCACATTTCTCACTCTATCCAGCCTAGTAACCCCTACCATACTTCTCAGGCATTTCATCTTGAACACACTTAAACTCTTTCTCTTTTCCTTTCATATGTTCCATATTTCTGCCCCATATAGTGTTGTTGACACGATCACTCCTTCATACAATCTCCTTTTAGCATCCATTCCCATATGTCTATTTCTCATCTACATTCTACCTTCACTCCTCCCTTTCCCACCACATTCACACCCAAGTATCTAAAGCAAACCTTGTTTCTTAAGTCTCTCTTCCAATTTGCTGCCATCCTGTCCCCTTGTACGTCTCATCTTACTTTTACCGCCATTTATTTTCAACTTCCTCCTTCAGCACACCTTCCCAAACTCCGTCACTAACTTTCTCAAAAATATAATAGGCACAAGATTCAGACAAGATAAAGAAAAACTCATTACAGTTTACAAACAACTTATGGTAAGCAATGAATGACATTTTACTTGAATATGCCTCATGTTTCTTGTCTATCTCAATCAATAAGGGTTTCAGTACAATACATTGTCCTAAAACCTCCAAGTACAATGAAATTAGGATAGAATGATGAGGATATTTTGTTTTGGATACTTCATTTCAATGTATTAAGAGGAGGTCTTTTCTGACTTTTTTATGACATTTTCTGATGTTACAGTATATCTAAGTAATTTTTGGGAACTGATATAATAGTGCAACACTGATTGGAAATCATGAAATCTGAAATATTTCATATTGGTAATCATATATAAATCAGATATACAACATAAAACAACTTGGATAAAGAGAAGCAGTACTACTCTGGAACTTTGTAATACAAAATAAACTGTATTCTGATGAAGACTAAAGTTCATTAATTAAAATTTCTGAAAAATAGGAGTCCCATTTGATTTGGGATCCCTCCTTACAAGGGAGGTTGCCAAAAAACAAAGGCATAAAACCCACTTCCACCCATTCCCACTACATACTCCACTCCCATCCACCCAGCTCCCTTCCTCTTATCTTGGCTCCTCCTGGATAACGGGTCATCCCTGCATCTCGCCCACTGCCCTGGGTCAGAAGCAGTGTCGCTAGACACAGCACATCCACAGCAAGCCCACTTCATTAAATAGGCGACGCCCCCTCTCCGTCCCCTCGTGCAGAAAAAGAGAAGACGGGGAGAAATCTCTTCGGGCTGCATCAAATTATTTTTTCACACATACTCCCTCACCTCCCATCCCCCACCCACTCCCTTTCATGCATCACAGCATCATCCATACACAACCATTCTCCATTCACCCCTATCTTCTGTCTTCTCCCGTCCTTCCTCAACAGATATTCCCCCCTTTCCTAATGCCCCTTTTACCCCTTCCATCCATCTCATCCTTTTTCGGCCCCTCATGTTCACTTATTTGACACATTTTTTTTACTAATCTTTCTTCACTCATTCTTTCCATGTATCCAAATCATCCCAATACTCTTTCATCAACCCTATCTCCCAACTCCTTTTCCACTCCCGTTCTTCTCCTCATCTCCTCGTCTCTCACTCTATCCAGCCTAGTAACCTCTATCATACTTCTCAGGCACCTCATATCAAACATTCAAACTCCTCCTTTCTTCCCCTCTTGTGTTCCATGTTTCTGCTCCATATAGTGTTGTCGGCACACTCATTCCTTCATATAATCTTCTCTTAGCATCCATTCCCAAATGTCTATTTCTATTTACACTTTTATAATCCCCCAACGCATTTACTCGCTTCTCTCAATCTACATTCTACCTCCACTCCTCCCTTTCCCGCCACATTAGCACCCAAGTATCTAAAACTATCCACTTCCTCAAGTCTCTCCCCTTAATACTCACTTCCAGTTTGCTGCCACTTCTCCCTATTTACATCTCATCACCTTACTTTTATCCACATTTATCTTCAACTTTCTTCTTTCGCAAACCTTCCCAAACTCTGTCACTAACTTCCTTAATTCCTCCTCTGATCCTGCCACGAGTGCAGTGTCGTCAGCAAACAACAACTGGTCTCTCTCCCACTTTTCACCAATTTCTTTAACCATCTCCAATCCCCGACCCATTACCCTTGCATTTATCTCTCTCACCACCCCATCCACGTATAAATTGAACAGCCAAGGCGACATAATATATCCCTGGTGAAGTCCCACCTTTATCTCAAACCACTCACTCTCTCAATTTCCGATCCTAACACAAGCTCTACTACTCTCGTAAAAACTCTTGACTGCTCTTAACATCTTTCTTCCTATCCCATTTATCTGCAGTACATCCCACAGTGGTTTCCTGTCCACTCTTTCCCAAACCCATGAAGGCCCAAAAAACATCCTTACCTTTTCCTGATTTTTTTTTCACATATCTGTATTACCACAAAAATCCGATCCACGCAACCCCTACTTTTCCTAAAACCACACTGTTCCTCACCAATTACTCCCTCAGTTCATCTTCTAATCCTCTCAATTATGGGAACAGAAGGAGTAATTGATGAGGAAAAGTGTGCATTTAGGAAAGGTAGGGGTTACGTGGACCAGATTTTCATGGGAAGACAGATATGTGAGAAAGCTTTAGGAAAAGGTAAGGATGTTTTTTGGGCCTTTATGGATTTGGGAAAGGCCTATGACAGGGTAGACAGGAAGGCGCTGTGGGGGGTATTGCAGATGTTAAGAGCAGTCAAGAGTTTTTACGAGAGTAGTAGAGCTTGTGTTAGAATCAGTAATGGTTTGAGGTAAAAGTGGGATTTCACCAGGGATGTGTCATGTCGCCATGGTTGTTCTATTTATACATGGACGGGGTGGTTCGAGAGGTAAATGCAAGGTAATAGGTCGGGGATTGAAGATGGTTAAAGAAATTTGAGAAAAATGGGGGATAAGCCAGTTGCTGTTTGCTGACGACACTGCGTTTGCAGCAGGAAATTAGTGAGAGATTGGGAAGCTGTGCGAAAGAAGGAAGTTGAAGAAAAATGTGAGTCAGTAAGGTGTTGAGATGTACAAAGGGAGAATATGGCAGCAAATTGGAAGTGAGTATTATGGGAGAGAGACTGGAAGAAGTGGATAGCTTTAGATATTTGGGTGCGAATGTGGTGAGAAAGGGAGGAGTGGGGGTGGAGGTAGAATGTAGGTTGAGAGAAGCAACTATAAATGCCTTGGGGGATTATAAAGTGTAATGAGAAATAGACATTTGGGAATGGATGCTAAAAGGAGATTGTATGAAGGAGTGATTGTGCCGACAACACTATATGGGATAGAAACATGGAACATATAATAGGAAGAAAGAGTTTAAATATATTTGATATGAAATGTCTGAGAAATGTGGTAGGGGTTAATAGGCTGGATAGAGTGAGAAACGAGGAAGTGAGGAGGACAGAGGGGGTAGAAAGGGAGTTGGGAGATAGGGTTCATGAAAAGGTATTGGGATGGTTTGGACAAATGGAAATAATGAGTGAAGAAAGATTAGTAAAAGAAGCGTGGAAGGCAGAAGTGGAAGGAGTGAACATGAATGGGCGACCAAGGATGAGATGGATGGATGGGGTAAAAGAGGCACTGGGAAAGAAGGGGATGTCTCTTGAGGAAGGAAGGGAGAAGACAGAGGATAGAGGCGAGTGGAGATTGGTTGTGTATGGATGGTGCTGTGATGCATGGAAAGGAGTGAGTGGGGGTGGGGTTAGGGAGTATGTGTGAATGATATTTTGATGCAGCCCGAAAGGATTCCACTCTGTCTTCTCCTTTTCTTTATTGGGGGATGGAGAGGGGGCGTCGTTGATTGAATGAAGCGGCCTTGCTGTGGATGTGCTGTGTCTTGCTGCATTGCTTCTGATCCATGCAGTGTGTAAGATGTAGGGGTGACCCGTCATCCGGGAGGAGCCAAGAAAAGAGGTAGTGAACGGGAGTGGAGTGTGGAGATGAAATGCGTGGGGGTGGATTTGTGATTTTGTTTTTCGTTACCTCCCTCTAAGATTTTGCTTGTGTGCAAACTTTGCCTTCTCCGAAAAGTGTGTGCGCTCCCATGGCGACGAAGTAATTCCGTTTGCAATGGAAGCGCTAAAGTTAGAAGAAGAAAAAAAGCAATAAATGGTTTGATCGTTGGCAAGTTACCATACTTTTAGAGAAATTATAAGTTGATGTTTGGGTGGACATTCTTCATTGGTGGATTTTAATATAATTTTAAAACCTTGTGTTCGCGCATTTTTTTATGTGCGCTAGTTATAAAATATATGTGCTTGCGCACATGCAGCTCGTTGTAAGAGGGAAAATGACCTTGGTATATGTATGTATTCCTGAAAATGGGGCCCCTATTGTTCAAAAAGGTTTATATTCATATTTACGATAAGAAGATCTAAGAAAATATGAATAAAAGAATTTGTCTATAAATGTTAAACAAACCTAGCCTAACCCAGCTAAAAAAAATTTACCTTTTTTATGATTCGTGAAGGGAAGAAACAAATTTTATTTCGTGCCCTTTGAGATGCAATTGCCGAACATTATGTTTTTGCGTAATATAATTTATAATTCTAACTTTACATAAATAATTCATAATTTGCTTTGTTAATAAAATTGATATATAGATAGTATAGTTTGTAGTATTTTTCTAATATGGAACCATTATTCATCAAAACAGGAACATCTACTGTTCAAAAGAGGCAATTGGAGCCCCTGTTCTTCAAAAGCTCCGACTCATTTCCTGAATTACAACTTTCATTGTATATCGTCATGGTGTGTGTATGGGGGGGTGTTTTCTTGAAGAGTGAGCATTTGTCGTGTTTTTCATATCAAACGTGCCATTTTAGCATAAATAAATAAACAAAATATTATACTCGATGGTATTTTGATGTACCATCCGTCAGTAAAAGTAAGTGGTCGGAAAGACTATTCACGAGTACCTTCTTAGAGTGTGTTTTTCTCTTTAATCTGCATCATGCTAAATCTTAGCTAAACCTCACTTATTGGGATATACATTTTTTTTTTCCAAAGTTTGAGTATCAATTTTTTGGTCTTGATCCCTGCCGATCTATTTTCGATTAACAACGAAATAATATACATTTTCTTTCAAGTCACCCCACATTCAAAGAAAACGAACTTTAGGACTAATATTAATTTAAGAATTCACAATCGCAATTTTCATATCATGTTAGTTTAGCTTTAGCTGTATGAAATTGTTATATTTCCGGAAATTTATAATATAAATTCAGGATTAGATATCGGTTACTACTGAAATATATGATGGATATAATTAATGTACAGTAGCGTATTTAAGCGCGGGAAATTTATATTAATCTACCGAGTTAGCATCATAAATACATTGACATTACTTAAAAATAAGTTCTACTTTTTCACCACAGTTGTCCTGGTTATGAGATATTGAAAAAAAAAATCCATATTAAGAAGGTAGTAAGATAATTTCTATCAACTGAATCCCAATATATCATCAAAATATATATCAATCATGCCAACGATACAAACAGTACAATAAGGATCAAAAGCAAGAAAAGAGGTCATATGTAGACTTATACGTTCCTGAATAAAGAGAGCTTCTAGAATTTGCAGGGTCTTGTTGTATTTTTGCAGTGGTCTTTCATAATTGTTCAAGTCAATGGCTGTTGCACCAAGTGACGATGTGAATCCATGGAGTACCAATTCGAAAATAGAGGGCAATTCTCATGGTGAGTTTAGCTATAGATAATTCGATATATGAAGAAGGGAGGGAGGCATATTTCTCTATCTTGTACGTGTATTCGTGGATTAGGTGCGCTGTTGTTGAAATAACGAGAAGTCTTTCAAACAAACAGAACTTGTAAAGTTGCGTGTGCGAGAGGCGCCAAGTATGGCCCTAACAGATGAAAATATATGAAAAACTAGCAGCGCAAGAAGACTGACAAGCGGAATAGCCTCTAACAAAACACAGCTAGTGACCCTATCTAGCAGACACCGCTATAGATATCATATACAGTTGCATATGAATTTTATACTTTCTTGACATCTCTACAATAATGAGTGATGTTATGAAATGTTATTATTGTTACTAATATCATTATTGTTATTATGATTGTTGCTGCGGAATTTAGTTATGTGATTATATTATATGATGACACAATATTTATAAAAAAAAAATCCGCCTGTAATGATCTTATTGTTATGAAGGTGTCGCTGAATACAATAACATGCAAATTTATGACGAATCTCTAATATTGAGATACATCTTCAATCTTCAAATATTCTTCATATCAAAAGTATTTGGAAACTGTTATCGGGTTTGTCAAACATTACTGGTAAGTAAATATATTTTTTGTTGCATTTATAGTGAACAAATACGTTCTCCAGGATTACGACTGAAAATGCAGACAAAACGAGTTTACTATTTACTTGGTTTTGTATGTATTCAATGTGAAAACAAAGGTACAGGCATTGGACCAACGACATTCGCGCGCAAGCTAGTTGTTGAGATTTCATTGGTGATGGTATCGGCTCGCTTGGAAACAATTTCGATCCAGTTTGTTTCACTAGAAATGCAATCCATTTGAACTGTAGATATTGGCAGGTATCGACACGTCGTTAGATGAAAAAAAAAATAACCAATGACTCATGGTTGCAGAAAGTATTAATTTTATTATGTGTGAGTGGTTGTATATGTACAATAATAAGAATTAACGAACACAAATAACCAGAGGCCCGGTACCACATCAACAACATCGCCATGGTAAGTAAATAAAATAATGAACTGTGATAAAAACGAGTAGATAAACCCAGCCACGTGTATATGATTTATTTGTCCACATTTTATATCCACTCTAAACAACACTGACCTTTGGGAAATAATGAATTACTTAAAATTACATTTGTCAATAATTCCATCGTCGACATGGCCACTATTGTAAGCAAATAATGGAATTAACGTATTCTATGTACCAAAGTTACCGCCAAGCGATTTTATTCAACATAGGGAAATTGTGCCTTCCTTTTCATTATACATAGTGTTTGGATATTGTAATAGTTGAAGATTGTTACTAGATGTTATCATATTAGACTATGAACTAAGAATTGTGACCATTTTCCTTATAAGCATGAGGGCGTTTGTTATTTTCAGATTGTGTGGTTCCTGGTTCCGAATGTTGTCTAGACTACAGGTTGTCATCGTACACTCTTATTGTATTTATTTATTCATCTATTTATTTTTGTATTTCTTCAGAAGTGCACACCTACACGATATAGCATTATAAATTTAAATGTTAATTTTGTAAATTGTAATACATCAACGTAATATACATTTTTCTTGTCGAAAGTTAATAATATATAAAAAATGCTTAAAGCAAATACACTACCGAACGAAGCTGCAATCATAGGATCGAGACACCATGTTTGTCTAGTCCCGCTAAGAGCAAATAGGAGAGGGTACTGAAGCCTGGAAGACGCCTTCTACTTCCGTCAGTACCTCGCACGGTACATATTTTCTATTCCAATACTACGAAGCTAAGGTTCATGTATTTCTTCACGCTATGCAACACCTACACACCCCGCAGTCCGATCGGATAACAAAACCGGCCTTCAGCATTCCTGATGACGGCGACGACCCTGATGACATATAGAATTACAGGAATCGCATTACTAAATGCAGATAGTTAGAATAAACGAATTTATCATACTTTAATTTCCTCGACCACCGCATCTATCAAAACAAAGATGCAGGTGGCGTTTCAATCAGCCCCCGCGGCTCCATTCGAAGTATATCGCTTTTATCAAAATTTCCTGTTATTGGTTTCTGCCAAGGAAAACGTATATTATGTGGATGTATTATAATTTACAAAAGTAATATTTATTTTTCTAATGCTATATCACGTAGATGTGCACTTCTCAAGATTTTTTCTTCCTACTTTGACATTTGAATTGCATTTATCAGTTATCCTACTCATATTCTTTATCCAAGGCGTCGTGGAAGGACGTGTTTCTTGTTGCTCTCTGTGCTCTGTTATTTCCACGCTCTAGGGAATTTTAACACACCTTTGGTGTATCAAATCACACCAAAATGGCAGAAAATGCAATCTGTGATATTTGTGGAAACGGAAAAAGGAAAGCCTCAGACTGGAGAGGATGCACTTTTTTGCGAAAATTGGGCGCATATAAAATGTGTAGGGTTAGAAGGTGTGAAGCTAAGTTAAACTGGCCGTGTAATTCTTGTGCAGTAGAATTCAAGAAGATGAAAATCCAGAAGGATTTTTGTGAAGTAATGGAAGATAAAATCAAGAAGTCAGAAAAGAAGATTATTGATTGTGTAGAAGCACTAGGAGAGCTTTTGTGCCCGGTGTCTGCGGGTGTAATAAAAAGGATGGCAAAGCCAGTTGAGAAGAAGAATTTAGTCATTGCTGAGTCAGCTGATCAATCAGCAACAAGAGAGAAAAAGATGGGGTTAGCGAACGCTCTGAAAGGTATGCAGATTACGGATACGAGATTTTCTGATAAGAATATTGTGATGAATTTTTCGTCTGCGGATGAGATGAATGAAGCCATGACGAAATTAAATGCAGTGACTGACTTAACAACGAAGAATGTGAAAAAGAAGTCGAGTTCTAAAATCATGATTTGTAATGTGTATCAAGATGAGTCCAAAGATGAGAAAGTAAATACTATGAGAGAAACGATTTTTTGAAGGATGTTGTTGACGTGGAACATAATATAGCTCTCATTTTCAGTAAACCAGCAGCTGGAAATGCAGTACATTATATTCTGAGATATGACCCTGATATTAGAAAATTTATTTATGATAAAGGTGATAGGATCAAGTTAGAATGGGGAGTCTATAATGTGAAAGATAGATTCTGGGTAAATACTTGTCATCATTGCTAAAGGTTTGGACACGCTGAAAAATTCTGTGCAGCTATGGTAAATAATGAAGAACCATTCTGTAAATATTGAGGAGAGAAACACAGATCTGATAAATATACTGCGACTGTCAAGAAATGCATAAAATGTGTGAGATTTAAATATCCAGAAACAAATCACACTGTTGGTGACAGAAAATGTTGTCGACCATTGAGAAATGAGATGGTAAATGTTATAAAAAATACTGATAGACATGCACAGTTTAATAAAATGTGGATTTGTAAATATACAATCTGTTGGAAATAAGACATTAGAGGTACGGAAATTGATAAGTGAGAAAAAAAATTATGTTCTTGCGATAGCTGAAATACGGTTATGTGAAACGAACACAGCGAAAATATGTGAAATGACACCCGGTAGACATACTTTCGCGTCAGTCCTCAGGACTGGTAGAAGAGGGTTGAAGTTTTTATATCAAATTCGTAAAAAAAAGAAAGTACGTACATTGAAAACTTTGAATTTGGCCGAGCAAGTTTTGAACATGGTAGCAGAATTTTTTTATTCGTTATTTTATATAAACCTCTACATATTCAATGTAATATATTTATAAACGATTTCAGAATATATATAGAAACTGTTGATACGATAAATGCAAATACTTTCATTTATGTTGATTTTATTTTTTGGATTGATGCTCCCGGAAATCGTGATGCTAATGCTTACAAAGAATTGATGGACATTTTTCAGTTTGAGAACAGAGTAGAGGAGAGCTACTCAACTACCGGACATATTTTAGATCTTGTTCTCTGTGATATGGAACATAGTCCTGTAAACAATGTATTTGTCGAAGAAATTGATACTTTAATTTGGATGTAAAACAGAAAAAGAAAGTTATTTTTAGGGACAAAAAATACTTGCAACCTGAGGTAGTAATAAATAGGATAATGATAGAAATAAATGGAAAGATAAATGTTCTCTGTACACATAATACTAGGCTGAAAACAAATTATGTTGTTATACAAAGTTGTATAATGAGACTTAAAAAGAATGTGATAATGCTTGCCCTATCATAGAAAAAGAAGTTATTGTAAAGGATCGATCACCATGGTTTAATGCTGAAACTAAAATAGCAAAAAGAGAAGAACGTAGAGCTGAATATCTTTGGCGTAGAAGACGTACTAGTAGTGCTAGAAGAGAATTCAGAGAGGCGAAAAATAGATATAATTCATGTATTAAAAACAGGAAGCGTGATTTCTTCACAAATAAGATTAAAAATGTTGTAAATTATCTGAGTAAACTATATTTCATTTTGGATGCATATACAAAGAAAAAGAGGTTACCAGAACGTTTTAATGATATGGGATTAGCTGAGAAAATTCTAAAAAAAATTATGAGAAGATATTAAGAGTGGTTCTGGGGTTCAAATCGAGGAACGATACTCGGGTACCCTGAAGTAAAATTATTTCGATTTCATTGTGTTGATATTGGTAAGATTAATGAGATTTTTTTTTTTTTTTTTTTTTTTTTGTAAAACAAAGTTGACTCACAGTGAAGGTGACCCATTTCCAATATCGAATTTTAAAAGTAGCTTGAAGATTTATCTTGAAATAATCAACCTATGCATAGTCAAGAGTATTCTTCCTGAAAGTGAAAAAGTTGCTTTTATTAAACCTGTTATTAAAGGAGCTCTAGATAGTCATTTTTTAAGCTCGTATAGACCAGTGTCAATTTCATCTTTCTTATCAAAGATGATAGAATGTGTAATTCTAGATCAACTTCAAGAATTTTTACGACGAAAAAAGGTTTTGCCTAATGAACAATCAGCTTATAGACAATTATACTCGACTGAAACTGCGCTATGTTCTGTGATAAATTATTTGATTCTTTTGATGAATGATGGGAAATGTGTTCTGATCCTTTTGGACTTGAGTGCTGCTTTTGGTACTATGGTGCATAGTTTGTTAGTGGAAGGTCTGAAAAATATTGGTGTTAAAGGACTATATTGAAAGGTGAACATATTGTGTACAGATAGAAAATTCCTTGTCTGGAACCCAGAATCTATCAAGAGAGGTTCCACAAGGCAGTGTACTGGGTCCTATTCTTTTTTTTGTATCTGTACAATTGAACTATCATATATACTAAAGAGACATGGAGTAAGCTTAGCTATTTGCTGATTATAGTCAGTTTTATTTAACATTCAATAATGTTGACGACACAGAAAGCTAAGAGAGATTATGATGGAAATTAAGGAATGGATGGATTTGAAGCAGTTAAAATTGAACGAGGATAAAACTGAGTGCCTGATTGTTGGAAAAGAGGAGATCTAAGTAGCCTGGAAGATATTCAAAGTCTAAATATCGAAGGAAATGAAATTGATGTAAGTAAATCAGTGAAGGATTTAGGAGTGTTGATAGACAGAAACCTATCAATGAAAGAACAAATAGACAAAATTATTAAAATGTCAGGCTATCATCTAAGAAATATTGCATTTGTAAAGAAATATATGGATGAGTCTTCATTGAGAAAACTTATACGTAATCATGTTATGAGTAGACTAGACTACTGTAATTCATTATACTATGGATTGCCTAACTACCTGCTAAGGAAATTACAGTATATCATGAACAAGGCTGCTAGATTAATAAAAGGCGTGGCAGAACGTGGCAGAATTACACCTGTACTGATAGAACTTCATTGGCTTCCTATTAAAGCCAGAATTATATTTAAGATTTGTGTTATGGTATACCAGGCAATTAGATATCAAAAACCAGATTACATAAGGCAGATACTAGAAGATCATTAACCTGGATCAGCTGTATCACTTAGAAGTAGTGATGATCCTTTATGCTGATTGAACAAAGATGTAATCAGGACATCACCCCCAAGGCTATTTAATCGACTTCCCAGAGAGATAAAAGAAAGTAATAATGTTGATACTTTCAAGAAGAAATTGAAAACGTCCTATTTAGCGATTGTTACACTCAAGACATGCAAATTAGTTTTATAAAGTGTAATTAATTACCGGAATGATAATATAAGGTGTGACTCCTAGAGCGTCGGAAAGACAGAGCGGGAGTCGAGAACAAACACACAAAAGTAAAAGTAAGTGAAGTTACATGCCATACTGCATTCGATGGTTTGACTAGAGCGTTTGAATTTCTTCTGCCATTTTCATTCTACTCTTTCCAGCGATCACTAACATTTTAAATTTGTCCATAGGTTGTCATCGTACACTTTGAATTTAGTTTTAGTCGTAGTCCAGTATTTAAATTTCATATATTTATGTTATCCTACACATATTTTGGTTCTGGATTTTGATTTACATGTATGGAATACCATACTGAACCTGACAATTTGAATAGAGCGTTTGAAATCTGTCTTTTTCATCCAATTCTTTGTTGTGATCCCAGTGTTTGAACTTTGTGTACAGGTTGTCGTCGTACACGTGGAATTTTATCTTAATCCTACTCCAGCATTTGAATTTCATATATTTGCCCTCCTACACATGATATTTTTATTTTAGCCTCTGATTGTGATCTCATACTGAACTTGACAGTGTGGCTAGAGCGTTTGAATTCCGTCTGCACTTTTCATCCTATTCTGTGATCTCATTGTTTGAATTTTGTGTATATGTTGTCATAGTACACTTTGAATTCAACTTTAATCTTACCCCAGTATTTGAATTTCGTTCATCTGTACCATCCTACATTTGATATTTTGATTCTAGCGTTGTGAGCCGGTGACTGACGTTCATCGACGACACATTGTCTCCCTCATCCTTGTTTCTGTATACCTATATGATACACTTAAATTATTAGAGTTGGGTAAACTGAGGAATTCAACTGAACAATATTAACATACCAGTTTGTTTACGTGATTACTTGCTGTATTTTACGGCGAGTTGGGTAGTTGCTTCCACGGCACTTCTGTGTTTACATTTAGCGGTTACGAGAAGACGTGTTGTCACTGGCTGAGGCCCCATGACAAATTATGTTCTCACTGGCTGAAACGAGTATCAACTGATGTATGTGGAAATTGGTGATTGCAAACTACACGACTTACAAGATCATGGTTACAATGTCTGCGACATGCGCTTGAGTATAGGTTGTAGCCACATTGTAAAAAATGAGGTAAACTAGTTGGTCTCCACGACCCAGTTAGTCACAATGAGTTTTGAGTATTCACCGCCTGTTACAGCAAACCTTACTGACGTCATAATAAAATTTAAAGCAGAAATGTTCTTACGTATAGTCATGATGATTCAACTTCATAAATGCATCTGTATATCTGCATTTTAAACCCAAGCCTATTTCCTGAGGAACTATCTCGTTCCCTGTCGGCAGTGTTTACAAATTGCTTTGGACTCCAATATTTCCGTTGCTTCCAAACAGAAGAGTATATGTTCTTCACCTTTGGGGAGCCTTGGTGCGGTAGAAACTGTGGATTTTGGCTGCACAGTTCTAACTTTGTCCATATTCTTGATTTTCAATTAAAATATTTAGATCTGAGTTCATGTATTGTTCCGTCTTGGGCTATGTCTTCTTAAGCTGTTCCAAGTATTTGTGCATCTACGTTAAAACTCTTTCTTCGTATCCTTTGGAAATATAGTCTTTCTTTTTTAATTTGTTCTTAATCAAGATTTTTTGTCGACGTTAACTATCTCCTTTAGTGACCTGAATACTGTAATATCACCTCTCTCTCATCGATCTTTCAAAATTGTCAGTCCCAGTGCTTTTAGTCTCGTATGGTTTGTCTGTCAGGGTGTGAACCAGTTCTCTAGATCTTGCTTATATTCTTCGCTCTGTATGGGGACCATACGACTGAAACATATTCCAATCTCGGGCGGATCATGATTTCGATGATTTTCCATCGTCTCTTCATCCACATAATGAAAAGCCACTTTAATCTGTACGTCTCTCCCACAATCCTATTGATATTTCTCTTAGGTGACAGGTTGTCTTTTATCAACCAAATATTTCTCCTCTTTGGCTTTTGTAATGGATGTACTTCCAGAATAATAATTTAAAAGTGGTATTTTGCAGCTATTGCCTATTTCCAGTAATTTGCGTTCTTTTTTTATGTCCCATTCTTGGCTCCATGCTAAAATAGTGTCAAGATTTTTTTGCGATAGTGTGTGTGTGTGTGTGTGTGTGTGTGTGTGTGTGTGTGTGTGTGTGTGTGTGTGTGTGCGTAAGTTCAAAATGCTGACAAACTGGTTTAATCACCATGCTTTCCGCAAACTGACACAGTAAAAGTGAGGAAATAACCTGACTATATTTTGTATCAATCATTTGCATAACTGACCTCTTATATAATATCTTAATATTAAGAACCTTGTATATCATTAGTATTCATAACACGTATCTTAAAACCATGACATATCTGATCAGACCCAGTAATTGCTTGACTATTTGATGTGATCGATCACAGTGACCGTTCGTACAATTTGTGACGTCATGTCACGCTCTCCTATTTTCTCGTTAAGAGTCCGTGACAAAGGAACCACTGCTGGTTACCTGCAGCTCACAATGACTAAGCACTTTTGTCGCTCTAGAGCTGCTGTAGCGAGCTGGCCATTGTGTTGTCCAGCCTTTGAAATATATATATTGATTCAGCTGCTGACGTCACAGCAGCGTGCAGTTGGAGTCGCTGACATAGGTAGGAGGCCATTTTTCTTCTCCTTCTCCTTCTCCTCATTCTTCTTCTTCTTCTCCTTCTCCTCCTTCTTCTCCTTCTTCTCCTTCTTCTCCTCCTTCTTCTTCTTCTCCTTCTTCTTCTTCTTTCTCTTCTTCTCCTCCTCCTCCTCCTCCTCCTCCTCCTCCTCCTCCTCCTCCTCCTCCTCCTCCTAATTCTCCTTCTCTTTCTCCTCCTTCTCCTCCTCCTCCTCCTCCAAGAAACATTTAGGAAGAGGACACTTGTGCCGATTCATGGTTCCAATAAAAAAAGAATATTGTGTTTTTCTGGTGATGTATATTATGAAAACTGAGCAGAAAGTCGAGGTAAAAAGTAGTCCCGTTTAGTATCCACCCGAAAACCTACCCAGCCTAACCTGGCCCACCCAACCCAACTCAACCCAACCTGAACTAACTAGACCAACCCCTAATTCCCAGTCCCCAGCGCCCAACCCTGCCAGCCTCCAATGCTTCTTGGAAAAATACAAGTTACAAAGGATTACAAAGGCGGAGCATGCCAACAAGAGACCTTTTGATCCATATCTAGGTCGGATGCAAAAAAAAAAAAAAAAAAAAAAAAAATTATAATAATAAAATAATAGATAAAAAATATAATAATGTAAATAACAAATAAAATACATAAATAAATGCATAAGTATAGTTCAAATAATCAACAAACAGGTAAATAGTAAATAATAATAAATTGACATATAACTAATAATAAATGAAAATCAGACAGAGAAATGATAAAACAAAAACAAATAATATAAGATAAATTATAATCATTACAGCATCTTACTTAGGTATTTATCTAAATGATTCTTAAAGCTTCGAACTGAACTACATTGCACTACCTGTGCAGGAAGTTTATTCCATTCATTAACTACACGGTTGGCAAAGTTGTTTCTGAATGGAAGCTGACGTGGTCAGCAACAGGGTTGTGTTGCCAGTGGGGTCGGTTTGAGAACAAAGGTACAATGGGAAAATGCTTGCGTGTATTATAAATACATACAAGTAAATAAATCCAGAAATGAAAAAGACAAGAATACACACATGAAGGAACACATACACATACGGGCGCAAACACACATAGGCAGATAAGCAAGTAGGCGCAAACATACAAATATACACATACATACACACACACACATGTACACACACATACATTCATACACATGCATACATACATACCTACATACATATATACATACACATACACACGCATACGCACATTTTTTTTCATACATACAGATACACACGCGTACACACACACACACACACACACACATACATGTACACACACGCATACACACACACATACACGTACATACACGCATACACACACATGCACAGATACACACCCGCACACTCACACACACACATGAACACACTCGCACACACATGCACTCGCAGACACTCGCACTCGTACTAACACGTATACACGCGCACACCCAACACATACGCACATCATACGCGCGCGTGCGTACATACACACACACGCACACGAATTATGGTAAATGTAAACAGAGATTGGGCATCGTGAACATATCTCTTTTGTGTATAATTAAATAATTAGGTACAACATCACGCATGCATGCGCACGCAGCTAAAGTAAATATTCACGTTAGTTTGTTGTACAGCCTTTCTTTGAGGAGGGAATTCCTCTTCGCCAAATTAAATCTTCTGGCGACAGATAGAATATAGATACTTTGGTCATAAAATGTAACAAAGGTATTAATCTGCACATGATTTAAGTATATAGATGCAGTATCTCGTCTCTGCTCTGTGGTAGATATTGATACACGCTGGCGCCTATTTTATTCAGGTGAGATCTACGTAGAGCACAGTTGCGGAATGGCTGAGGGTATCTTGAAAAACCGCCTCGCGTGGCTGATTTGATGAAAGTTGTTTGTTTGGATAATGGCAGGCTGTATTGTTCATTTGAAGGCAGATTTTTATTTTATCTATTTACATTCTTATGGGTCGAAAGGTCTCTTGTTTGCATGTTTTATTAGCGAGTTCATCAAAAGCCTGGATGATATTTTTGGTTTATATAAAATTATTACGCTCATAGATCGACAAACCTAGTACATTAGGTAATTTTTATTTATATATTACTGTATGCGTCACGTTACTACTTACAGTGAAGCTGTACGGCAATAATAAGAACATAAGAAAGGAGGAGACTGCAAGAGACCATAAGGCTCACACTGGGCAGTTCCATTACATCCTGTAAGGAGAAATTTATTGGTAATCAAGGTGAGGTAAGCTTTAACATCCACCAAAGTATGGGTGTCGAATTAGGACAGTGTCTAGATTATAATCTAGACACTGTCCTAATTGAACACAATAATTATTGTCAGCTACAAGAAAGTGACACACATGTATTAAGTCATGGCTTTGGGGCAATAGGTCTCTTACTGAGGGACATTCGAGGCTGTAGTGGTGGAAACTGTTGGCGTTGGGACTGTCACAGCTTGCAGGCGAAGTAGTATGGCACTGTCCCCCACCTCGGAGACTTGCCACAGCGGTTTGTAGCCCATGCGAACCCGTGCAGTCACGATATTGTGTCTCCGAATGAGGAGTCCGTGCTTGCGATACCTTGGGATGGAGAGACGGAAGGGGTCGTAGTGTTGTATTGATACGCTTTGTGCGCGCTCTGCTTTCATGCAGTGGAGAGTGGTTAGGAGAGCGGTAGAGTGTATGGTCTTCTTGTAGCAGAGGGGGGAGGGTGTGGCATCACCGGGCGGTGTCAGTTTACAGGCATTTTTGACGAGATTTGCCTTTTCATTGACAGCGATTCAAACGAGGGAATCCACAGAAAGCTTATGGTGAGAGAGTGTTCTTGAGCTGTGACTAGCTGTTGTAAAATGTGATGGATGAGGGGGCGGTGTATGGGTTGTGAAGACGAGATGGCCAGTAGGGCGGACTGGGAGTCACACATTACCACGCCATTCAGTCGCCGCTGACAGAGTAGGTTAACAGCCAGCAGGAGTGCCTGTAGTTCGCAGTACGTAGAGCTGGACGAGTTGGGTAACCTGCGACCAACCCAGCCTCCCTCAGGTGGCTCCACATCCGGTGAGTAGACGGCGCAGCCCGCGCTACCGTCTGGCTGTAAGGACCCGTCTACGTAGAGATGGTGCGCGGCAGGGACGGAGGAGGACACTGCGGTGATGTGTTCCAGGGCTAATTGTTTCTGGAGGAGCGGTGGGTCTATTTTTGAAGTGGGTGTGAAGGTGACATGAGGCTGTGGAATCCTCCATGGAGGCGGTCCGTGATCAACCTCGGCTATAGGGACTTCGATGTGTAGGCGCTGCAGGGTGGAGCACACTGTTTTAACAAGGGTGCGGACGCCGGGACGCAGCGGAGGGCGGGGTGTGGCGGGGTTGAGTGAAGCTCTTAAGACATGGAAATAGTGCGGGGCCAGATAGGGTGAGTGTACGTGCTTGACGCTGAAGGAGATGTTAGCATGTATTTTTTCAATAATTGAAGGAAGATTAAGTTTGGTCTGCATGTTTACTACTCTGGTGGAGGTGAGGCATCCAAAAATGTACTGCATCACTCTGTCCTAGAATCTTTCTAAAGGCAACAAGGAGGTCTTAGAGAGTTGACTAAGGGATGGGGAAAGATACTTTATCACTGACCGAATGAAGGCAACATAGATGGTTCTTGCCAAAGGGATGGATAGTCCAGCGGCATTGTTGGTGAGCCATTTGAAGGGGATAAAGCGCTGTTCTAGCCGTGGAGGAGATCTTGGTTGATGGGATGGATGCGCTGCCGAGAAGGTTTGGCTAGAGTGATGTGTACTGGCACTCCCAGGTACAGGTACTGTGCGCAAGGCGGGATGACACTGCCCTGCAGTGAACACTGGCAATGTTCCGGGGCCCCTGAGAGAGAATACTCGACTTTTTTGGAAAAAGGATGAGGCCACAGGCGTGTGTCGACTCGTAGAAGGAGTGAAGGAGGCGCTGTAGTTTGGCAGCAGAGGTGGAGTGCACACAGATATCGTCAGCGTAGCAGGTGACAGTTGTGCCGGGAATGTTGGGGAGAAGAGATAGCAGGCGGTGCATGAAGACGTTAAAGAGGAAGGTATTTAAAACCCTACCTTGTGGAGTATCAAGTTCGAATTCCCTGGAGGTAGTGCATGTTCACTGGAATAGCACACGTGAAGGCCAATTTGAGAGATAACCACAGATCAGCTTCAGGAGGTTGCCTTGGATGCCAAATTCTACGAGCTGGTCGAGAATAATCTCCCTGTTGGCTACGTCGAAAGCACTCTTGAGACCAAGAAACCACACTGGTAGGGGAGAGGCGGGCATATAGGTCCATCAGGCAGTGGTGTGTGTTCCTCTGTAGTAAGAAACCATACAGTTGCGGTGATAGCTTATCCTGTAGTCGAAACGTAAGTTGAGTGAGAAATATACGTTCGAGGACTTTACAGAAACAGGAGGTGAGTGAGATAGGGATGAACTTGTCTATGACAGGTTTGGGGATGGGCACAATGGTACTAGATGTCCAGGCACGAGGTACATATCCCTTGCTAAAGCAAAGGTTGTAGAGTTGCAGCAAGAGATTGCCAGGGACTTTCAGGAGCAGGCGGAGGACTTGATACGTGATGCCATCATCCCCGGGAGATGTTGTTTTGCTTGTGACAAGAGTACGACGCAGTTCGTCCTCAGTGATGGGCACGTCGTCATCTTCATCCGTCCATAATAATGCAGCCACTAGACGCAGGGTGCGGATATTCTTGTGGGTGAAGAGTGTCTCTTGAATTAGGGGGTGGAAGATTGTTTGCCTGTGTTTGTTCAGACCAAGTACTTAGCAAGTCCTGTGCATATTGGGTTGGGCTGTGGTGGAGAACACTCGATGGATTCTTCTTGATGACTTTGTTTATGGTGCCACATGGAGCCAACGCTGGTCTGGTGGTTGATGCTGTCGATATATTTCCTCCACGACTCGGTATGGACACACTGCTGCAGGGCAACGAGGTCATCTCTGGATATCTGGTTCTGGAGGAGATTAGCAGATGTTTGCTGCCTTTGAAAGACGAGACCATCTCTCTCAGCCTTCTTTTCCGCCTATAGGATTTATCGGTCCAGCGTCCAGGCGTGGACCTCGCGGCATCTTTTGATGTGTGGCCTTGTGACGTAGCGGGTGTAAAACCATGTGTTGAAGCAACGAGGGGAGAATACAGGTTCTCAGGTGACTGGAGATCAAATGTTGGTAGAAGAGTGGAGATGTAAGAGACGTAGTTGGAGCAGTACTTCGGAGGAATAGAGATGCGGAAGATGTGTGATGAGGAGAAGGCCCACTTGGTAGGGAGTACAAGAGTCCAAGTGCGATGTGGTCAGAGAAGAAAATCTGTATGGGAAAGCACTTAACGTGTGTCGCTGCTAGACCAGATGTGATGACGTGGCCGAGCGTGCCTCCTCTGGAGTGTGTGGCATCCCCAATGGGCCAGTGAGTGAGGCAGTGGCGGCGGATGTACTCAAAGAGAGGTAGCCCACTACGGTTCGGGGAGGGGGAAACATCTCGTTGGTCAGGGTGCTTGGCGTTGAAGTCCCCCATATAGATCACACCGTGAGACGTGTGGGGGTGGGGGGCAGAGAGATTTTTTTTTTTTTTCTGGAGCAGAGTAACTATTGCAGTCTCGGCTTCCCATTGCCTATGGACATCTCAAAGAGTTGAAATGTCATATTATGGATGTAGTAGCGCAGTTGATGGGGGATGGAAGAGTGAATGTAACTTAGAATGCCATTCCTGACATAATGGGCATACGAGACGTAGCCTGAGAGCGGAGGTGCCTCTGTCCCAGGATCGTGGTGGCCAACAAAAGCTTCTTGGATAAATATAACTTGTGGTTGGTGGCGGCCTACATAGGTCTTGAGGGAAGTAATTTTCGGATAATTGTTGATGCCACAAGCATTCCAAGTGATGATGTGAAATTTCATCTCGTTAGCGAAGTCTGCCTTTGGGTTTAAAGGTGGCTGAAGGAGACGATGACATAGAAGTGGTGCTGCTCTGAGGCGTGTGTCGTTGTGGCTTGATAGGTATTTGGTTACTAAACTTTTCGAATCAGCTGGTGAGGGCCTCCAGTTTCTCGGAGAAGGTGGTGACAGTCGTGATGACGACTTAGTAGGATTCGACAAGCATGGTTAGTGTGCGTTCAATGGAGGTTTGTTGTGCGGCGAGGCTATCGATGTGATTTTTAAGTGCGTCAAAGCGCGTTGTAATTTCTCTGCAACGTGCCGTTAGGTTGGCAACGGCCTCGCGGAGGGCAGTTACTTGTGGCGAGTTAGGCTGGCTTGAGGGTGTCAGCGGTGGTACGGCTCTTGGGTGCGACCGAGGGGTGGTGATGGCGCGTATGGAGTCTGGGAGGTGGCCACCTGAACGGGTTTCGTACATCCGTGCCATACATTCACTTCGGGTTCATGACAGCGGGGGACATTTCCACTTGGATGAATTGGGAGTGGGAAGCTGGTCGGTTGTAGAAGCTTCATTAGTGTTGGTGGGCTGAGAGAGGGTGCGATGTGGGCAAGTGCACACCAACCACACTTGTCAATGGAAGCAGTACAATACCGAAAATATATGTCCAACACCCAGCATTTGAAGCACCAAGGCTGTTCATCTTTCATCCTTCGGAACTCGCACGGTGGTAGGCAAGGAGGATAGCTGAAGCGATGTTCTGTAGGTCGTGGTTGGGGGTGGCTCCAGACGATAACAAAGCGGTTGATGGGTGTCCCGTATTGGTAGAAGCGGCGCACGCTGTATACGCCCGGAAGTTTTTTTGCTTGGGACGGGTCAACGCCGACAGGGTAGCGGGTGACGAGATACGTGGGAAATTTACGTGGTCTATCAATCGAGTCCTGAACATCGAGCTTCAAGGATAAGAAATTACCCTTCGTGGCACTCTCAATGATCTCGGTACGTCTACATGAAATATACACATACCGAGAGGTGACAGCAGACATTTTCACCTCAGCTAACTCCGGATCGAGCCTGAATGACTTGGTAATTTCAGCAAGCCAGCGAAGTTTCGTATCCACGGTCGGGTTCTCACGGAAGATGAGTTTAACATAAGCAATTCTGGGGCGAAAGCAGGGAAGGTCTTAGCAACTAGGGGAGGTGAACTGTGGGGGAGAGGGTGAGGACGAGGATGAGAGAAGGCTTTATCGGAAGCCGTGGGTTGAGAGCTCTCGTCATGCCTGAACGACTTAAAAGCTGGATAATAGGATTCGCTAGTTTTCAAAGTCTGGTCCACAGATCGTTTGGTGGCGGTGGTGTGGGTTGAGGGGTGGTGATCGGGGGTGGCGGCGGTGGAGGCGGCTGCAGTGGCGGCTGAGGTGGCAGTGGTGCCAATAGTGGCAGTGGCGGTGGTGGGTTGGGTAGCAGGGAGCAGTGGCTGCCATGATGTAGTACCAACATGTTGCTTGTGCATTGGCAGTGAAGGCCACTGTTGCTCAGTGATGTCCTCGTCTTCACTAAGAGCGAGGTCGGCATCAATATCGGTGAGGGCGGCCGGTCCAGAATAAGCCTTGTTGCCTCAGCAATATGGCAGAATGAAGGTAACTGGTGCTAGTGGAGCTAAAGTGACGTGGGTATGATGTTATGATACGTCATACTTCTCGAACTGCGCATGCGCACACGGGCGGAGCACTGGACAGGGTTTTTGGCCAAGGATAGGATTTTCTTAAGGCAAATATTGACTAAGTCCTATATCCCTTAAAACTACTTATACCACAAGACTGACGTCTCGTGCTCACTGTTGTGCTCAACTAAGGCTGAAAGACAGTAGCTCGCTCGATCTTCTATAATTTCTTCGAAATAATAGGTCAGTTGCGGGTGTGTTTACATTCAGAGTCAGCAATCGCCTGGACGATATTTCCAGAAGGTTAAGAGGAAAATAAACACAGTAGTTGATATAATAAAGGTGAATAAATTAAAACTAACATGGAAAACTAAATATAAAATCATTGTACGAGAACAAAATCAAATTTTGTCCAAAATAAAAGGAGACTGTAAGAAAAAGAAATAATAAATGCGTAAAATTGTTCTCCATGGATTCAAGACATCTGCGCAAGGCCTTGAGAACAACGCAACGTATGAGCATGGCATGAATGAGGTCAGAAAAATATTTCTCCTATTCCAACTCTC
The DNA here is from genome assembly GCF_046742065.1 of Oratosquilla oratoria. Lineage (NCBI taxonomy): Eukaryota > Metazoa > Arthropoda > Malacostraca > Stomatopoda > Squillidae > Oratosquilla > Oratosquilla oratoria. The sequence goes on along the minus strand of NC_134792.1, from coordinate 47,217,744 downwards.
CTTATGGTTCTCTCTTTCGAAGAAGACATTTTGTACCAAGAATCCACAGCACAAAAGACAATGTCTCCGTCTTGTGTCGTTTTTCTGGATATGACGACTAAAAACGAGAAAAAACAAAATCTTCGTTGGATTGTAAAAGTCCTCGGGACCTGTGATGACAGTGCTGCATTGTCAACGGTTTAGGCACGGGAGAGTCGACTTTTGTGAGAGTCTGCGGTGATCGGATTTCGTATCCAAACGAGCTTGAGAAATCAGTCTCCCTGCTGCGTCGTCACGGTCGTCCTCTTCTTCTTTTGCTTCTTCTCTTGTGGAAATCACCTGGTCGCTCAGCTGTGAAAGGCTGCGGTCATGGAAGTCGTGCTTGTTATCACTGTCGTTATCACTGTCGTTGTCACCGTAGTTATCGCTATTGTTACTATATCATCATTACTTTTAGTGTTACCGGAATTTTCATTTTGCTTGTTCTGTGCTATTTCATTTTGGTTTATTTTATATGCTTTCTATGTTACTTATGTACTTGTTTATTTGATTATCTATTGTGGAAATGTTTTCTTCTGGCCATTTAGAAGCCTTCTCAAACACGAAGTTGTGAGGTTCTTGATATGCGTTAGACTACGTTTTCACTTTTCTTTAGCAAACATAGTACAGTAGTTTCTAGACACAACTGAGTAAAACAATATCGTTGGTCACAAAAGAATAATTACAAAACCCCAAAATTACTAGATTTGTTTTACGCTTGAAATGAAACAAGTAAATTGACTGTACCTCAGACCCACCGACCCAGTACGTACATTCTCGTTCAGAAGCTTTTTATTGCATAATACTCGTGTACATTTTCTATGTTTTCTTGTTTAGAAAAATACACGCAAACTCCTTGTCAGTAGATATATTTGCGGGGTAAAGAGCATAGACTTTGGATTAAATGCCGTGACTATTCTTGTTTCTTTTTTCCTTTTTTTTCCCACCTCGTCGTTGTCTGATGGCGAGGCAGGTGACGCCCCACCAACAGGCCAAATATCTCACCGATTGCACTTGAGCATCCCACGGACCAATCGCCTTGGTCTGCAAAAGACATACGCCAACACTGCTCTCTTTTTTAATCTGCAGACAAAAACGGGGGATCCACCTTCGAAAACATTATTCGCATTTATGTCAACAGACATTATAGAGGTTTTGCAGAGCTCCTATCGTAGGTGCCCGAGCTGTCACTACGTGGGGCACTACATACCCGGAGAGGGTCAAGTCCTACTTAGCCTAATCTATATATTAAATGAAGCTACCGAAAGATAAACTATTGTTGTATAGGGATTGGTCTAAATATCAAGAAGTACTGGAATTGTGACAATCCTGTGGGCTCTTTCTATCTATATCTATATCTATATCTATATCTCCCTTTCCCTCTCTTTCACACTCTATCTCTCTTTCTATCTCTCTCCCTCTCTCTTTCCTCTATTTTTCTCTCTATCTTTCTCTTTCCCTCTCTCTCTTTCTCTCTTTCTTTCCCTCTCCCTCCCTGTCTCTCTCTCTCTCTCTCTCTCTCTCTCTCTCTCTCTCTCTCTCTCTCTTTTTTTTTTCTCTCTCTCTCTCTCTCTCTCTCTCTCTCTCTCTCTCTCTCTCTCTCTCTCTCTCTCCTTCTCTCTCTTTTCCCCCCTCCCTTTCTCTCTCTCTCTTTCTCTCTCTCTCTTTCTCTCTCTCTCTCTCTCTCTCTCTCTCTCTCTCTCTCTCTCTCTCTCTCTCTCTCTCTCTCTCTCTCTCTCTCTCTCTCTCTCTCTGTGTGTGTGTGTGTGTATCTCCCTCTGCCTCGCGGCGCAAAATGAAGACGTGTGTTGAACGTCTCGTGAACGTCTCATTTCATTCCGATTCGAAAGACAGGAGCGACCTTGTGACGCCAACCCAATCACCCAGTCATTTAAAAGTCAGCCCAGCTGAGTCAGCCTGCGTCAGAGCCTGCCACGTCATCTGGAGCCAGAGCTGGGCTGAGCGGAGCGTGTCACGGGGACTTGGGCACGCGCGCAAAGAAGAGACCTGGCCGATCTTGGGCCTGGGTAGGCTGGCTACCTTCTTCGTCTCAATATTCGGAAGATTCCTTAAACCACGAATAACTCCTCAAAATTAAGTTTTCTTTCACGTGACATGTCTGAAAAATGTATCGTTGTAGAAATAGTATTGCGTTGGGTTAGGTTAGGTTAAGTTAGGAGCTGCATGTATTAGGGGACAAAAAAGTTGCGTTTTCTTTCACATGACGCGCGTGAAAGAAAACGAATATATCCCCTTGTTCTCTTTGGATGAGAAGGACGAGTGGCCACTCGGGTTTGTTTACATTCAACAGCCCCCACCCCCCAACACGCAAATTGTCCCCAGAACTCTGATTCAGTCAGTCTCCCCTGGACTGGGGACCAATCAACGTAGAAACACTCATTTAACCCCAAAAATAGATGAATGAAATCGGCTGACGGCAGCAAGCAAAAACAAGTGCCACTCGGCTGGAAAGTGAATCGAGGGGCCGTTCGACGTGTGGGTGAAATTACTAGGCCTTGGTTAAAACTGTCCTTCACCACTTCCTCATCACTTCCCCTCACTTCCTCTCCCCCTCCCTTCCTCTCACCCCCTCACTTCCCTTCACCTCCCTTCCTCTCACCCCCTCCCTTCCCTTCACCTCCCCCTCACCCCCTCTCTTCCCTTCATCTCCCCCTCCCTTTCCCTTCACACCCCCCTCCCTTCGCTCCACCTCTCCCTCCCTTCATCTTCACCTCCCCCCTCCCTTTCCCTTCACCTCCTATTCCCTTCCCTCCACCTCCCCTCTCCCTTCACATTCCCCTCCATTCACCTCCCCCTCCTTTCACCTCCTCCTCCCTTCCTCCACCTCCCTTCACCTCCCTCTCCCTCCCCCTCCCTCCACCTCCGTTCACTTTCCTCTCCCTTCACTCTGCCCTCCCTTCACCTCCCTCTCTTTTCACTGCTCCCTCCTTTCACCTCCCTTCACCTCCCTTCCACCTTCCCTTCTTCCTCCCCTTACCCCTCTTCTCCCTTCCCCTTCCCTTCCCCCTCCCCCTCCGCTTCACCGTCTTGTTTGTGTGGGCGTGTTGGTGGGCGAGTGTGCGTGATGTCGTCTCGGGGATCTTCACTAGGTTCTGATGAGTTTCGGTGCTGACTCCTTCTGCCTCCCTCCCTCCCTCCCTCCCTCCCTCAAAGGGTTCTTCAGAGGCGGCTATTTTCGTTGGCTGTCCACCATTCCTTTCCCGTAGCCTTCTTCTCGCCTGCACAATAGCCCGTTCAGCCAAATTAGGCGAGGCCTGCTTTGGTGGATGCTGGATTAAGGAGGCTAGATGGTCGGACTCTTGCCTCGGCCTCTCATGATAATAATAATATTATTACTATTATTATTATTATCATATTATCATTATTATTATTATTATTATTATGATATTATTATTATATTATCATTAGAATGTTATTATTATATCATTATGATATTATTATTATATTATCATAATATTATTATTATTATTATTATTATTATTATTATTATTATTATTATTATTATTATTATTATTATTATTATGTTATTATAATATTATTATTATTATTATTGTTGAGGCATTGTGACAGGTTGGTGAAGGTGGGTGAGGAAGACATAAATCAGAGTCCAAGTTTATTTCTGACTAGTTTCGCACAAATAGGCTTCTTCTGAAGAAGAAGCCTATTTGTGCGAAACTAGTCAGAAATAAACTTGGACTCTGATTTATGTCTTCCTCACCCATATTATTATTATTATTATTATTATTGTTGTTGTTGTTGTTGTTGTTGTTGTTGTTGTTGTTGTTGCTGTTGCTGCTGCTGTTGTTGTTATCATCCTCATCATCATAATCATCATCCCATCAGTTGCACGAACTTCTGTACACCATCTGTGGATTGATCGATCCCGTGTGCCACCTTTCCCCATCCCTGCTGCCACCTGCCTGTCATTAGCTGTGTTTGCGCTCGTGGTCCCACGCCATTTGTTCATTGGCCAACAACAAAAGCCTCTGTCCTTCAAATCCTCTCCCACTCACCTTCTGTTTGCAGACTATTTTTGGGAGTCGCCGAGACCACAATCGCAATTGCATTATGAATTTGAGGTTTATCTACCTTGCGGTTTTAAGCGGCGACCCGCCTTCAGAATTCTTTTCCCAAATGACGTCGACTTTATTTCGACGTCCTGTCTTTTTTTTTTTTTTTTCGTCTTCTTTTGTTGAAGGACTTCTGTCTACTTCGAAACAATAGTGTTGCTAATATCATATACCAACTATTGCAAAGAGAATTCGTCCCCCTTTTATTTATCTATCTATTTATTTATCTCTTTACTTTTATAATTTCTATGGTTTTCCAATTAAAAGAGGAGCGTGCTACCTGCTTGTAAGCTTGTTGCACTTTAATTATTTATTATTTGTCTGGCTAACGCCAGACAAATGTATCAAGGTGAGGAGAGAGGGCAGTGTCGAGGAACGAAGAGGTAAACCCAGTTATAATAAAGATAACTATCTCGCCATTTGAGTGACACACTTTTGAATATAGAAAGGAATCTCATCCCCACAATGGGTGACGGAGGTACGAGGGACAAATAGGACTGACCACCATTTGTGTGCACACATCCTCCCTCCTTCCCTCCTTCACTTCCTCCTTCCTTCCTTCCCTGCCCCCTTCCCTCCTTCCCTTCCTCCCCCTCTCCTCACCCCACTCGACCGAACAAAACCCTCCATAAGAGGTTGAGGACGCTTCGTGTTGAGTGGGAGAAGGTGAATTGGAGGAGGAGGGGGATGAGAAAGAGGAGACCTGTTCTGCGCGAAGAAAGACTCCTCGTCGGTCGCTGTTGACAGGAAGGGCGTTGTCCGGCGGCGGCGGCGGCGGTTCGGTGTACTCTCCCCTCCCCTCCCCCTGGGGCGCCTGAGCGAAGTAAGGTACACGATCTCGTGTCAGTGATTCTCCTTTGTTTCGGATCACGTGCCGGAGACGTGATCAATGGCTGTTACCTTCCCGGAGGAGTGCTAAGAATTTGTGTACGAGTATAGCATGATCTATGAGTACTGGTGTCATCTGAGACAAACGTGCACACATACACACACACACACACACAGACACACACACGCACGCACGCACGCACACGCACACTCGGTCGCTCAATTACTCACTGGTGGGCTAGTTAAGAACGTCTAGTGCCCGCAGAGGTCAAAATAGGGTCCGCCCGACCCTCAGAGGTTTAATAGAATCTTGAGGAGACATCATTATCTAAGCAACTTATTTTCGTTTTGACAGGGTTAACGACGAACCATATAGAAGGAGACTGACAATGTTGTATGGTAAATCATGGATCTTGCTTTTAAGTAAATAATCAAGCACTGAACTTATCGTAATATTCCCAAGGGCCTTGGCGGGGCGAGGGGCCCCCTTTTCGCCCCGAGTCGCCCTGGACGTGGAGGTGGAGTAGGATTCGTTTTGTGACCGATGGGCGAGGATTGCATTCGAGTCGAACTACTCTTCTGGAGGCGGCGAGTGTGACGAAAGTCG
>NC_134792.1:47172200-47207200 GCF_046742065.1 Oratosquilla oratoria | reverse complement strand
GCTAACGCTTTGGCTCTCATCTCCTAATATGAAGTCTTTTTCGTTCTTTGTTGTTCCATTTGGACTCCTCCAAGTCCATTTATGACCTACACGCTTTTGGAAGAAAGTGTTCATTATCCTCATGTTGTAGTTCTCTGCAAAATTTACTAGTATCTCGCCTCTGTCATTTCTTTCGCCTAGTCCAAACTTTCCAATGCACGGCTCATCTCCCATCTTCTTCCCCACTTTAGCAGTAAAGTCGCCTTTTACCAATGTGTACTTATTTTTTTCTTGACCCATTACCTGACTTAAATCATCATAGATCGAATCAATTTCCTCGTCTGAACTCTGTAAAGTTGGTGCATAAACCTGAACTATTTTTAGAGTGTATCTTTTGCACAGCCTTATCACAATCCAAGCTACCCTGTCTCATAAACTACTGAATTTGACTACGTTACCAGCAACCTCTCTGTTTATCAAGAATCATACTCCACTAGATCTTTCTTTGTCCTTACCTCTATAGTAGAACAGGTGGTGACCATCTTGTAATTGTATCAGCTTTTCTTCCGTTCTTATGAATTCACGTAGTCCTACGATGTCCCACTTGATGTTGTCTAGTTCTTCTATTAAACTCTCCAGATTGTGGTCTTCTGAGAGAGTTCTTACGTTGTAAGTATAGATCTTCATTTTCTTCATGTTGTTTAATGTCCAAGACTTGGATCTGCTTGGACAGTGCTTACTCACATTCGGTAGCACACTGCCCGGAAGCACACGAAGCAATGCGGTTGGACCTTTAGGAGACGATGATCCAACAGAAACGCCCGGTTTTGTTTTGGTTGTGCTATTCATATTGGCTATGAAGGGGTGTTGGCAGTAATCTCACCTCTCTGCCAACTGGTTTCTGGTGAGATATTTCTCTGGTGTCACCTTATTCATTATATTCGGTGAAGCCCTATATATATGGGGTGCCCAATGGTCCACGCCGTCATTATGACGGTACCCCATATATATATATATATATATATATATATATATATATATATATATATATATATATATATATATATATATATATATATATATACATGTACACAGACATGACAGAATTGAATAAACACCAAGAGAAATAGCTTAATTTATTAAACAAGCAATTGATACAATGACAGTGCTTATAAATGGTCACAATGTGAATAACTAATACTTAGTTGACATCCCCTTTGCTTTTCTCAATGCAAGGACCCTTCTAGGCATGCCAATGATTAGTTTACGAATATCATCTTGAGGGATTTCTTGCCATGTTTCCCGTAGTAATCCTAAGAGTTCTGGGTTTGAAAATGACGTCCTGTTATTTTTACGAAATTGTCGGTCTAATATGACCCAGAGGTGTTCAATAGGGTTTATATCCGAGGGCTGACTTGGCCATGGAAGTTTCCTGATCCAATTTTGGCTCAACCAATTTTGTGTTGCTTCAGCAGTGTGATATGGAACTCTATCTTCCATAAATAGGAAGACATTTTACTCATTCTACCACTGGAGAATATTGGAATGAGTCCTTCCTTTAATATAGAAACATATTTGCCTGAATTGATGTTTCCTTGACACTCCACAAGCTCTGATCGACCATCACTCCAAATTGCACCCCACACCATTATTGAAATGCCTACTCCAAACTCTTGACTACAAAGTCTCCAGACCCACACTCTTCCATTGTCAGAAAATAATGCGAATAGTGACTCATCAGATAAAATGACAATGCTCCAAAAGCCCACAGGTCTCTCCACCATCTCAACAGCCCAATCCTCTCTGAGCTTGATATTGGCTGGACGAAGGAGCAATTTACTTTTTGCAGCTCTGCCATAGTAACCCAGCTTGTGGAGACAACTGACAGCTGTTCTGGGACTGACATCAGCTTGTGCTACTATGCCAGAGGCCTTGCAACGTGGATCCTCTTCGACATTTCTTCTGACAAGACGCAAGGTTCTTTCTGAGGGCCCGGGATGACATGAATGAGGTTTTGTGCCCTTCTTGCCCTCTCTGGTGAATTGTACCATCACTCTATTAACAGTAGAAAGGGGTATTGACAGATTTTCAGATATTTTGCATTGACAAAGTCCACATTCATGATGACCCAGAATACGATCTCGCTGAAATTCAGATAGGTCTACTGCTCCTTTGGCTCGTGGCATGCGTGATTAATCTTATATGTAATCTGAAACATAAATCTAGGTAATCATAATATATTAGGTAAATTGTAATAACATTAAGCATTAAATAAGAGCAGAAATGCTATTTTCATGGTGTCTATTCAATTCTGTCATGTTTGTATGTATATATATATATATATATATATACATATATATACATATACATATATATATGTATTATATATATATACATATATATATATATATATATACATATATATATATACATATACACACATATATATATATATATATATATGTATATGTATGTATATTCATATATATACATATATACTTATATATATATACATATAATATATATATAAATACATATATACATGTATATATATATGTATATATACATATATATAATATATATATATATATAATATATGTATATATATATATATATGTATATATATAAATATATATGTATATATATATATACATATATACACACATATATATATGTATAAATACATATATATATATATATATATATATGTATATATATATGTATATACATATACATACGCAGACACACAGACGTATACACTACACGCGCACGCACACACACACACACAAGCACACACACATACACACACACACACACAAGCACACACACACACACACACACACACACACACACACACACACACACACATACACACACACACACACACACACACACACACACACACACACACTTCAGCGAATGGACGGCTTGGATGACGTTCTGAAGAAAATTGAAGTCTGTGGATCCCAACGCAAAGAGAAGTGCCTAGTGTTTTTACAGGGTGGGGGGGAAATTGCTCGTGGAGTAGTGGGAAAGTAGGGAAAGAGGAAAAGGGGAGGGATTACTGAGGGAAATGGAAGGAAATGAGGAGGGAGTAGACTTGGCCCAGCCAGACAAGCGAAAGGTAAACAAAAGACTGAGCGATGATGAAATGTCTAATAAAAATGTAAAGATTAGAAGTATAGAGAGGAGCAATACAGTAGAAAGTGACGAGAATATGTTCCAGGGATTTAAAGAGAGTGGGGGGGACACAACCCCCCCCCCCCCGACTGATAAGACTAGAGGAGAGAGTTGATAAGGTGATCGAGGACTTGGAACGTAAGTTAGGTAATGTTGACTCCATTTTCCAGAGAATTGAAAGGTTGGAACAACTAGAGAAGGCAAACAGAAACTTAACTGAAGAAATAGAGGACCTAAAAAGACAGGAAATGTAAAGGAGGAGAATGAGAAATTGAAGAAGAATAGTAATGAAAACAGAGAGACAATAGCTAAAGAAGCTAAAAATTGGAGAACAACCCAAGAAGGGAATAAGGTTTCATTCACTGACATAGTCAAACAGCAATTGAAAGAACATAATGAAGATTCAGTTATTAAAGTGATGAGACAGAAGGAGAATATAGTAAGAGAATTAGCTGACAAAAAGAAATGTATAATTATATTAGGAATGGAAGAGAAACATAACCCAGATAGAACCGCAAGAATCAAGGAGGAAAATGAAAGAGTAAGCAGTTTATTAAAATTAGTCCAGGAAGATGAACCAGAAATTATAAAGGAAATTGAGGAAAAATTCAGTCTCGGAAAATATAGTACAGATAAGACCAGACTAATTAAGATTAAATTCAGGTCACAAACAACGGCAGAGAAAATTCTATCCAAAACAGGGAAACTAGCAACAAATGATCAATATAAAAAGGTATGGATAAAAAGAGAAATGAATAAGGAGGAAAGAGAGGCAGAAAAGCAGAAAAGACTTGAAGCTAAGGCAAAAAACGAGAACAGAACGGAGTCAGAGAAAGAGAGATTCTATTGGAGAGTAGTGAACATGAAAATAAAGCAGTTCGACATACTAAAGAAAAACATAAGGGAAACAGAGAACACAATGGAAGTGGCAGAAAACTAAGAGCGTCTTACACAAATATAGATGGATTGATAACAGGATTGAATGAACTGAATGATTATTTGAAAGAAAAAGAACCGGACATAATGGGAATTGTAGAAACAAAATTAAAAGGCCCACTACCACCCAACAGTGTAGGACATGATGCATACAATTATTGGATTAGAAACAGAGAGAAAAAAAAAGGGGGTGGAGTTATGTTCCTGACTAAGAAGGATATAAACGTGAAAGGTGTCATATATGGAAAGAATACAGTAGAGATGATTATGATAGAAGTGGAAGACCGAGATAAGAAGAGCAGAAAATTTGTGATCAATTATGTGCCTCCGAAAACAGCCTCATGGGAGGAGAGTGAACATAAAAGTATGTTAGAGGACACAAAGATAGCATTAACTAAAATAATGGAAGACGGAGGAAGAATAGTTATGATGGGCGACTTTAATTGCAAAGAAATCTGCTGGGAAGAAATGACAGTAAAGAGTGGTGATGACTCATGGGGAAATGCTCTACTTGAGATGATTACTGACCATTCAATGACACAATGGATACAAGAGAACACTAGGTATAGAAATGAAGAAGAACCATCGAGGCTAGACTTAATAATTACATCTGAACCTAGAATAGTGGACAAGATTGAATATAAAACACCAATAGGTAAAAGTGACCACATATTGATTGAACTGGAACTTAATGAAGAAAAATATATGAAAAGAAATGAACAATATAGAAAAGGAAGAATGATGTATGAAAAAACAAACTTTGATAAAATAAGAGAATTCTTCCAACAAGAAAACTGGGAAGAAATATACAAAGAAGAAACATCAGTGGAAGAGAAATGGAATATTTTGACAAAAATTTACAAAAAAGGAGTGGAAAAGTATGTCCCAAGACAAAAACAAGAAAAAGAATATGTAAAATGCTGGTACAACAAAAGTTGCAGGGAGTTAAAAGACAAAAGAGACAAAGCCTGGACCAGATGGAAAAAAGACAGAAGACCTGAAAAAATTGAAAATATATACTGGTTATAGAAATGAATATGTACAAAAGTGCAGAGAGGAAAAAAGAAAATATGAAAAAGATGTTATAGAAAAGTATAAAGATCAACCAAAACTATTCTACAGATTTGTAAACAATAAACTGAAAAACAAACAAGACTTGGAGAAATTAAGTCAAGGAGGAGTTGAATACACTGAGGAAATGGAAATGGCAGAAATTATGAACAAACATTTTAAATCGGTGTTTACAAGGGAAAATATACAACCTGAAGAGATTGAGTGGAAAGAAAAAGTCCCCCCTATGGAAGAAATAGAAGTAACAAAGAATGAAATATTGACACACTTGGGTAATTTTGATGTCAGAAAATCGCATGGGCCAGATGAAATAGCAAACTGGATTCTGAAAGAATGCAGGAATGAACTGGCAGACAAAATACATAGCATAATAAGCAGTTCCTTAAAAGAAGGAAAAGTTCCAGAAGATTGGAAAAAAGCAAATATAGTACCTATATATAAAGGAGGAAATAAAGAAGAACCTACCAACTATAGACCAGTCTCTCTAACAAGTACAATAGCAAAAATTTGTGAAAGAATTATCAAAAGTAGATGGGTAAAATACTTGGAAAAAAACAACGTACTAAATCCAAGGCAATTTGGATTCAGACAAGGACGATCATGCGTCACCAATTTAATATGTTTCTATTCAAGGCTAATAGATATAATACAAGAAAGAGATGGATGGGCTGATTGTGCATTTCTAGACCTAAAAAAAGCTTTTGACAAAGTACCACATAAGAAGTTGCTTAAGAAATTAGAATATGAAGGAGGAATACAAGGTAAATTGCTAAATTGGATGGAAGACTTTTTGCAAGAAAGAAAAATGAGAGTAGTGATAAGAGACCAGCACTCAAAATGGAATGAAGTAATAAGCGGTGTCCCGCAGGGAACAGTTCTGGCACCAATAATGTTTGCTATATATATTAATGATATGGATGAAGGAATTGAAAGCTATATGAGCTTCTTTGCAGATGATGCAAAACTACTGAAAAGAGTGAAAACTGAAGAAGATTGTGAATCACTACAGAGAGATCTAAATAAAGTACAAGAATGGAGTAGGAAGTGGGAGATGGAGTTCAATACAAAAAAGTGTAGTATAATGGAATTTGGAAAAAGCAAAAACAGAATAACATGATCATATAATTTGGGAGAAGAAGGAATAAAAAAAGTAGAAAATGAGAAGGACCTGGGAGTCATTGTTATGAATAATATGTCACCTGAGAAACATATAAATAAGATTTTTGGAGAAACTTATAATTTAATAAGAACAATCAAAGTGGCATTTACATACCTGGATGAAGAAATGGTGAGGAAAATCCTAATCACCCTGATAAGACCAAGATTGGAATATGCAGCAACGATATGGTCACCAAGTACAAAAAAATGTATAAAAAAACTTGAAAGAATACAAAGAGCAATTACAAAATTGGCACCAACACTCTCAAAACTATCATATGAAGAGAGACTACAAAAACTTAAACTACAGACACTAGAGCAAAGAAGAGAGAGAGGAGATTTGATAGCTATTTACAGAATCATGAAAGGCATAGAAATTACTGATAGAGAGAATCTGATAAAATGGGATGACAGAAATACAAGAGGACATGGAAAGAAAATAAAAAAAGACAGCTATAGAAGAGATTTGAAAAAGAACAGCTTTCCTCACAGAGTAATAGACAGTTGGAACAAGTTAGATGAGAAAGTGGTGTGTGCAAAAACAATACATGAATTTAAAAATAGTTTAGATAAAATGAGATATGAAGACGGGACCCCACGAGCATAGCTCCCCTTCCCGTAAAATACAACTAGGTAAATACACATAATACAAGAACTTAAGAACAAACTTGATCTTGCGTGATACAAAAACGGGTCACTACGAGCATAGCTCCCCTTCCCGTATAATACAACTAGGTAGATACACACACACACACACACACACACACACACACACACACACACATACACACACAAACCTGCTTGCTAGTGTATTAGCACCGATTCAGCATGAAAACTCCGTTCGATCCCCGCCCAGGGCTGAAAAGTATCATAGCACGGAATCTGCTCACAACTCAGTTGTGTGTGTGTGCATGTATGTGCGTGTGCGCGCGCGCACGTGTGTATATATGTGTTTATGCGCGCGCGTGTGTGTTTGTGCATGTGTGTATATTGGTGCATTTGCATGTTTGTGTATGTGTGTGTTTATGCATATGTGTGTATTTGTGTAGGTACATGTATTTGTGAAGGTGTGTGTGTGTTTGTGCGTGTGTATGTTTGTGTGTGCCTGTGTGTGTTTGTGCGTGCGTGTGTTTGTCAATGTGTGTATGTGTGTGTGTGTGTGTGTGTGTATGTGTGTGCGCGTGTGTGACATCACAGCATTACCTAGAGGTCGGTCAATGTATGAGCTGTGATGGCTCATTTGGGAGGATAATAACTGTCGATCACGGGTCCACAGTGGTATGAAGACACTCTTGGGGAAATGAATATTTAGTTGGCCTGGAATACCATCAATTATAATGTAACATCAGGAAAGTAACTACACTGCCGGGGTACGCGACTTGGTGAAAATTAGGAGATGCAGTGTATTCTGTGAAGGAAAAGGTCCTGGACTAAATTTTAAACATGCGGATCTCAAGAGACTGCAAATGACAAAATCGAATCGCGAAACGCCCATGTAACTGGGAGGGGACGCTTTGATATATTGTGGGTCTTGTGTGACTGGAAAGGTTGATGAAACCATCATTCACGAGGAAAATGGAACTGAGAAGAAAAAGGGAGGAAACAACCCACCAAGAAATTAAGAATTTATCGCACAAGATATCAGTCAGGTATGCGTTGACGTCACAGTCTGAGTTCAGTGCTCTAGTCTGGAATCTAAGATGAAAGAGTTAGAATGACTATTAAATACAATTATTTCAATTAATGTTGATAATATAACTGGAATTGACCAACTTGCGGAGCAAAAACAGAAACTTGAAAGGTTATGGTTAAGTTAGATATTATGATAATGATAAAAGGTTAATTGAATATGAAATGGACAAACAAAGGAGACGGAGGAAAATTGAAGAGGAAAAGGTTCAATAAAACGCGATGAAAGAAGAGGAAGAATAAGGAAATGTGGAAAAAATGACGGGGAGATGAATGTTAGAAATGTAACAGAAGATAAAATGTCAGTCTCGGGACGGTATGAGGACCACATCACACAAATTATGGTTAAAGGGGACCATAAATTAGGAAATTTAGTCTCGCTGTTGGTTTTCCACCAAACCCATCAAACACCCACATCCCCAAGTTCCATCAGAAGGTTTAACCCCCTTTCCAAGTCTGTCCACCTTTTCATCAAACATCTGGACTCCCGGACAAGGATACGGATGAAGATCCGGATGAGGACGAAGAACCGGATGAGGATGAAGAACCGGATGAGGATGAAAACGAAGAATCGGGGGAAAAACCGGATGACGATTTGGATGAAGATCCGAATGAAGGTTTGCCTATACTTCTGACGACCAGGGCTTCGGGACGACTTGGGTCAGGTCGATTCCGGGGATATCGAATGACCCTTCACCAGCGTTTCTTTCCTGAAGTCCCTTCACAATGGGTTAAAGCAATGGTAGCCCTGGGATCCTCTTGCCTATTGAATTCTACCTGATTGTGGTGATTTTGATTTGAACATTTCCATTTAGAGTGAGCGATACAGAACTGTTGGTGATGATTTATTCTCGTACTTGGCCAGTGAGTGAGACGCCCTGTTATGTCAGAAAATGAGATTTGAACCCAGAACAGCTGAGTGCAAGTGAAGATGATAGTGCGCGCATGAGTGTGTGTAAATATGTATATACGTATATAACGATGTGATGCACGTGAGCTTGCATGTAAATGTGTATGTACTGTGTTAATATGTATTTCAATGTACTGTACGTAGATATGTAAATAACATATATGTGAATATGTATATATATATATATATGGATATATACATATACATATATATACATATATACATATACATAAATGTATACAAGCCTACTATTTGCGATAGGTAATTATGATATCACTTTGTTAAAATAGGTGCATGAATTTTGGGGCATACGTGATGATGCACTCACACATAAGCCATGTGTGCATCGATCCTCAAAAGGCAGTTCTCACTTCTCTCTTTCACTCTACCCGTGTGTTTGCAGAGATGCATGCACACATACAGACACAAAAGCTTGTTTGCTGACAAGAATAAAAGTTGAGATTTGGATGACAACACTGCAAAGAAATCGGAGCCGAGAGGGGTGGGGAGGGAGGGAGGGAGGAGGAGAAGGAGGCGAGACCGCTGGAGTGAGTTTCACCTTGCTGGCTCTCAGATTGAGTTTGTTGTTCAAAGTGCGCGGACGTGTCTCAGTGGAGCGCAGGCGCGGAAGGGATTTACTTGAAGTTCCTGACCTGATAGGAAGAGAAGCAGGGGCGAGGAACAGAGGACAAGCACTGGGTGAGTTCCTGTCTATTTAGTATAAGTTAACGTGTGACGTTATATTGTCCAAGACGGAGGTGTCATGGTTCACGTTATGAGATTCCCTAGTCTTGCTGGATCCCAACCCGCCGCCGCCGCCTTCTCCTCCTCTTCCCCCTCCTCCTCCTCCTCCTTTGGGCCAGTCAGTCGCTCCTCTGCTTGTCTGACTCCCACTTTCAACCCAGGCTAAGGGCAGGTCGAATTTTGTAAGCTTATTTTGGAAGATCGAGCCCCACAGTCGTCCCAAGAAGCCCTGGAACGAGAAGAACCCATGTTTCAGAGGCAGGCGCCCTAGACCAGGCGTCGGCTGCAGGTGCAGGTGTGGGGGCGGGCGGGCAAGAGGGCGGGAGGGTTGTATGCCATGGGGGGAGGAGGAGGTTGGTAAGGGGCGGGGAGCAGGTTGGTTGCTTGGTCTCAAGGATAGTTCCTGGATTTTTCTCTCCACACCGCCCGAGCCTTGTTCTGCCTGGCATGGATCTCAAGATGGTAACACTGTGAAGGCGTGGGGGTAGGAATGAGTGTGTGTCGGGGGGGGGGGGGAGAGTCAGAGAGTGTGTGTGTGTGTGTGTATTGGGGAAGGAAATTTGAGGAATGTGTGTGTGTCAGGGAGTGTATGTGTGTGTGGGTAGGGGTGTGTGTTGGGGAAGGAAATTTGGGGAATGTGTGTGTGTCAGGGAGTGTGTGTGGGTGTTGGGGAAGGAAATTTGGGGAATGTGTGTGTGTCAGGGAGTGTGTGTGTGTATGTGTGTGCGTACGTGAGTGTGTGGGTGTGTGTGTTGGGGAAGGAAATTTGGGGAATGTGTGTGTGTGTCAGGGAGTGTGTGTGTGTATGTGTGTGCGTGCGTGAGTGTGTGTGTGTGTGTGTTGGGGAAAATTTGGGGAATGTGTGTGTGTGTCAGGGAGTGTATGTGTGTGTGTGTGTGTTGGGGAAGGAAATTTGGGGGGTGTATGTGTATAAGGGGAACGCGTGTGAGGGGAGAAACTGTGTGTTTAAGAGGTGTGCATGTGAGAACGTGTTCATGTGGGTTTGCGTGTGTGTGCATATGTGTGTTTGTGTGTGTGTGTTAGAGAAAGAGGATGAGAGACAGACAGACATACAGAGGCAGTCAGATAAGCAGACGGAGACAGAGGTAGGCGGTTGGGCGGGCAGTTCAGGCGTTTCACATGTATGGTGATCTCGGGCAATAAGCTCGCTCTCTCTCGCGCGAGAGTGAGAGGAACTAGTGAGAGTAAACTGTGGTGAGGTGCTCAGAGAGAGAGAAGAGGGGGGGGGCTGAGGGAAGAATAGAAGAAGGGAGGGAGGGAGGGGAGCTCGGTCATAGACTGAGTGAGAGTGGTCAGTCGGTGACCAAACGGGAAAGTGAGAGTGGGGGAAGAGAGCTCAATGTACTCTGTACATGTGCGTGTGTACTTAGGTGTGTACTTGCGTTTGTACTTACATGAGTACTTGCACATATATTTGGGAGCCAAAAGGTACGGTGTGTGTGTGTGTGTGTGTGTGTGTGTGTGTGTGTGTGTGTGTGTGTGTGTGTGTGTGTGTGTGTGTGTGTTGGCGTGCATGTGTGCGCGAACATGTGTGCGTGTGCTTGTGCATGCTATCACGTACTCGTACACGTCTGGAAGCACATCCTCATGGTTACATGCTTACGGATGCCAGGAAATGCACGTTAGGTACACAGCCCATGCATTCATGAACGGGCGTGTGTTTGCCCGTAGAGACAAAACAAACTACCGGGTTTCTGCACATGTGTTTGGACATTTGCGCACTGGACGAGGAGGAGGAAGGCTAGGAGGAGAAACGTGGGCAGATGTGCAGGCGAGCCAGGTCAACGGTGACCTCTTCCTCTTAAAGATGATTCAGACAAAAGACTCACTGTTACCCTGAATTTACATTACCGGTAGTTCTGCGTACCCCACTCCCATCTCCTTCCCCACCCACCACCTCCACCTCCACCTCCACCTCCACCTACACAATGAAAGTGAGGAAGAACCAGGTAGCAGTATTGTCCAATGCAAACAAGCGTCTTAACTTCTGGTCAACAAGTGTGCCTTTGTGTGTGTGTGTGTGTGTGTGTGTGTGTGTGTGTGTGTGTGTGTGTGTGTGTGTGTGTGTGTGTTTGTGTGTGTGTGTGTGTGATCGACAGCTATTTCCGTCCCGGAAGAGAGCTCAAGCTCATAAATGACCGATCTATGGGTAACGCTATGATCTTACACGCACACACACCTCCAACTCCCCGCCCACGAGAGTTGGAGTAACGACCCACAACGCAGCGATACTGAAATAATTTCAGCCCTGGGCGGGATTCGAACCCGGACCGCCGTAGTGGTAGGCGAGAACTCTACCATTGCGCCACGAGTCGTATTTTGTGTGTGTGTGTGTGTGTGTGTGTGTGTGTGTGTGTGTGTGTGTGTGTGTGCATGTTTGTGCGTAATTATTTTTCTTTACCTTAGTGCATCATGCAGGAAAGCAGCAACGCTTATGGGGTCGTCTGTTACTTTCCATTTTCTAATCCTGAAGTTAAAACTCGTGTATGGCTTCAACTTCAGCTACATCACTTGCGGTCCTCTTGTCCCGCCGAGACTTGAATTCATGTTTCCCCTTTTATACCTTTGTAATGGACTCGTTTCCCTATTTCAGTGACAGTGGAACTGTTGCCCATTTCCCATACTTTGCATTTTATTGGTATTCATTTTAATCTCCCCATCCCCTCCTGGCTCCAATCGTATATAGTGTCTTGATCTTTTTGCAACAGTTGACAATCCTCGTTTTTATTCTTCTCATGATATTTGCACAAAAGAGTGGTGTATGGCGCTGGTCCGTAGGGGTGCCAATGAAATCCCTAAAATAATGACTTTGAAATGAGGGAAGTAACTGATAAAAAAAAATTTAAGTACTTGAAGGATGTTAGTGAAACACATATTTTTTTCATATAAGTGTATCGATTCGCAAACCTGAAAGAGGAAATGGTACATTCAAAGGACGTGAGCGAATCTAAAGGTCACTTCGCCCGATGGAAGGAAGCACACACTCACGAGTCTAGCCTCTTTCCCTAGATATCACAATTAGGTAAATAAAAGTAGGCTTACACATTATACATACATTACATACATTACACACATTAAATACATTACATACATTACATATATTACATACATACATTCATACACATATTACATACATTACATACATACATTACTTATATACATACATTACATACATATATTACTTATATACATACATTACGTACATACATTACTTATACACATACATTACATACATACATGCATTATATACGTTACATACATCACATACATTACAATATAAAAATAAATCATACAAAAATCGACTATAACATATGAATCTGTTTTCCCTAAAGAAAACGTAGACTCAGAGATGACTTGATATAGGTCTTTAAGATTGTAAAGGGGATTGATAACATCAAAAATGACAAAATTTTCACACTGAATGAGAATCCGACAAGAAATAATGGTCTCAAACTGTCAGGAAATAGATTTAATTTGGGAGCGGGTAGAAACAAATTCGCCAACCGTGTAGTTAATGAATATAATAAACTTCCTGCAGAGGCAGTGCAATGTAGTTCAGTTCAAAGCTTTAAGGTTCGTTGAGATAAAGACCTAAGCAAGATGCTGTAATGACTGCCATTTATTACAAAGGATTACAAAGGCGGAGCATGCCGACAGGAGACCTTTTGATCCATATCTAGGTCGGATGCGAAAAAAAAAATCATATTAATAATAAAACAATAAATAAAAACTATAATAATGTAAATAACAAACAAAATACATAAATAAATGCATAGGTATAGTTAAATAATAAACAAACAGGTAAATAGTAAATAATAATAAATTGACATATAACTAATAATAAATGAAAATCAGACAGACAAATGATAACAAAACAAAAACAAATAATATAAGATAAATTATAATCATTACAGCATCTTACTTAGGTATTTATCTAACTGATTCTTAAAGCTTCGAACTGAACTACATTGCACTACCTGTGCAGGAAGTTTATTCCATTCATTTACTACACGGTTGGCAAAGTTGTTTCTACCTACTTCTAAATTGAATCTATTTGTTTATTTGTTTGCTATTATTTGTCTGTTTATTACTATTTATTTGATTATTATTTATTATTTTTCTGTCCATTTATTATCATTTATTATTAACCTATTTGTTTATTATCTAACTTTACCTATTTGTTTATTTATTTATTTTGTCTATTGTTATTCATACTATTATTTTTATTTATCTATTTATTGATCATTATTATAATTTTGTCGCATTCGACCTAGTTAAGAAACAAAAGGTTTGCTGTCGGCATGCTCCTCCTTTGTAATCCTTTGTGATTACATACATACATTACATACATACACAGAACACATTATCTTACACTGCCCAACACTCCCTTTGTTCAAACAATAGTGAATAGTCTCTTGCACACATGTATGTAAAGAAAATGGGAAATTATGGAGAAAGAAAATGGAGTTGGAAAAAAGAAGAGAACGAAGGAAGGCCAAGCACAGAACGTGTTGTACACTATGTCTCCAAAGACAGGCAGGCCGGCATCTCCGTCTAGGCCCTGACCCACATGAGGCCGACCGGGGCTGGAGTCGAATAATTGTATGTCTGATTTTGCAATAAGAAAATTTAAAGGCGGGTATTGCATAAACTTGGTTTGATCCAGGGAGTCACTAAATCAAATGCACACAAATATGTGCACGCATGTACACACGTACACGCATGCAAGAGAGAGAAAAAGAGAGAGAGAGAGAGAAAATTAATATTCAAGAAAATGTGTGTGTGAATATTTTGTACAGTCACAACCTATTCTTGGAATGAAGTAAGAGCCCATTCAAGTTTTGTTCACGTCAGATATAGGAACAATGTCGACAAAGAATCAGTTTCGAAATGTGTTATTTTATCATCAGGATGTGCGTCATTACTCCAGTGTCACTATGAAGACCAACAGACTCTCAAGATAAACAAAAGAGTTGCAGATGATCTTAGTTAAAAAGAAGCTAAAAAAAAAATAGAGGAATAAATAAACTCTGACGGTTGACAGTCACGTTTTGGTTAATTGCATCTCTCCAAACTTCCTATGAATCAACTTCAGCTAGAGATCACGGATTCTGCAAGGTGATCCACTCCCAGCGTGTTAAAGCGATATGACGTCATACCGCTAACATTTCGCATAGTTTGAAAGTACTCGTGGATTTTTATCATTTTAATGCAAAATAATTTCAGCGATCAAGATTTATTACAAGAGTCGTTTATTGCAGAAGGCTTTAATGAAAATTCAATTATCTAGTAAACCATACTCCGTTATTTCTTTGCTACACATCTTACGTAAGCAGTAGTTGGAAATCAATCCCTACCAACCGCTTCTTCCACGGAACAGAGCTAGACGGAAGGGGGAATGGCAAAATGATATATCAGCAAAGTATTTGTGATATGATTTCATTGTTACTCGCAAATATTGCTACGAGCGCTAGCGCGCGCACACACACACACACACACACACACACACACACACACACACACACACACACACACACACACACACACACACACACACACACACACACACACACACACACAAACACACACACACATGCATATCTATGTATAAATGTGTGCGCGTGTCTCATATATCTTGGGTGAGAATAAGGATATATCTAATGTAGTCTCTTAGGCGACCTTCCACCCTGACCTGAAGGGCAGGAAGAGATAGGCAAGTTGGGTGAGAGAGAGAGGGCTCGATTGAAAGAATTTGTGGAAGCTGTAAAAGAGCGGAAACGAAATTGGGCAAGAATAATGTACAGAAAGGAGGACTGACTGAACGCCTCGAGGTGGTGAGTGTGGAAAAGGAAGACAGGGCAAGTGGAGAGACGAGATGGAGAAATTTGCATGAGTAATATGGATGACCAAGTGCGACTCGTGGAAGATAACATAAAACACTGGGAACGCGTGTTTTATAAATGCAATGTAACCACTTTAGAAAATAAACAAACGGAGCAGAGCGCTTTCGTATATTACATCCAGTGTAATTTACACTGTTCCGTTTGTTTATTTTCTAAAGTGGTTACCTTGCATGTATATATATATATGTATATATATATATATACTGTATATATATATATATATATATATATATACTGTATATAAATATATATATATGAATATATATGAATATATATATATATATATATATATATACATATATATACGTAAGCGGAGTAGGTATGCTTTGAAAAAGCATACCTGCGAAACTAGTCAGGAATAAACTCAAGACTAAGACTCCTGTGTTTCCTACTCCGCTTACGTCAACCTGTCAGAATGTCTCAGCATATATATACATACATACTTACATACAGGGTGTCCTCGAGTTACGACGGAGTTCCGTTCCCACGCCACGTCGTAAACCGATTTTCAGTGTAGGTCGAAACCAGCCTAATTAAGCCCCCTTACATGGTGATTGCTTTCCTTTTCTTCGGTGCACTGCCATCAGAAAAGCCTGCCTTACACTTGGGAGCCATAATAAAAGACAACAGATAAACAAATGGATAAAATAGAAATAACATAAACGAGAGAATAAATGATAAGTGGCAAAGGCACACAACCCTCGGTCTACCGTCGCATGAGACATATTCCTTCGCAGCGCTTACTAGCTAGATCTTTGTATTAAAAAGAAAAAGGTAAAAGAAAAATCAGCAAAAAGCAAAGTACGAGACAAGCACCTCCAACTCCCCGCCACCAGCGTCGTAACCAACGAACGGCTTGTTGAGACCGTCGTAAACCGAGGACCCCCCTGTATATAAATCTATTGCATGGTAATTTCCGTAGATAGGTATAAACACTATGAGAAAAATAAATGTATTAGAAACGTATTTGTTGACACATGTCTTCTGCCCGTGTATTAGAAAGTGTATGATGCGCACTTAAACTGGGCAACTTCCCACGCCAGCTCCCACCTGCTCAGCCAAACATGTCGCTAATTTCTGTTTTCTAAGTGCTACGGGCGGCACGAGACTCTGACCGCCGAGTGAACAGTGTGTGTCGACAACACCATAAAGGTCCGGTCTGTGTGTGTACGTTCGCACCTCCATTTGCGTTCTTGTAGGTCCTTCAGTAGTCGGTTGTTTAAATACCTCAGGTTTTACGTGAAATTATTAGCACAGTACAAAAAGGTAGAAATCGAAATGTTATTTAGTGAGACGGGACGGATTTCAGTTGTAGATATTCATTCTCGTCTCTCTCTGTCTCTCCTCTCTCTTTCTCTCTTTATTCCTTTCTCTCTCTCTCATCTTGTTTTGTTGACATCAGAGCTCCATAAGACAGCACGCCCCCCGAAACGACAAAACTGTTTCCTTATAAGCCTGCAACGAGTGCAGCCGTGACCTTGCCTGCGCTAACGAGCTGAGGCGGTCTTGACACCTGACCTGTTCTAGCACCCCGCCCTATCCCCCCCCTCTCCCTTCACTCCCCTTTCCACCTCCCTCAGCATCTTCCGAGACGCAGGAAGACAAGAGGTCGGCTGGTTTGCTTGCATCTTCGCCCCCCTCCCCACCCTTTCGTGTATCGCGTCACCAATGTCAACTCGCTCCTTATACCCCTTCAATTCAGAAACACAGGTTTCATTTCTGTCACGGATAGACGGTCTGATGTAATTGAGGATCTGATTCCGGTCTGAAGTGGTTCAGTACTGATCAACCGTGATCACATTTGTCAAAATCTGCCCTGGATCTACTCGTACGTAAAAATCGCGTATCCTTTGTCAGAACGAAATCAGTTAACTGTGTCGCCGTAATGAATTGGTGAAACTGTTCTCCTTCACTGGTTATCCTTCCTCTGAGACGTCCACGTTTATTTACTTCTCTATTTATCTCTTCATTTATTTTAACATCTTCCAAAAATGCTGACAAGTGAAAAAAAATGCGTTCTTTGTTAGACTGCAAACAAAGTTTGTTCCAAACCCGGAACAGACATTCGATCCTTCCAGAAACTATCATCTGCAACATTCATTGTATACTTATATATATATATATATATATATATATCTATATATATATGTATATATATATATATGTATATATACCTATATATATATATATATATATATACATATATATATATATATACATATATATATACATATATATATACATATATATATATATGTATATATATATATATATATATATATATTCCTCCTCTTCCTTCTTTTCCTCCTCCCCTTCCTCTCCCTTCCCCTTCCTCTCTCTTCCCCCTTCTCTCTCTTCCCCGTCCTCTCTCTTCCCCTTCCTCTCTCTTCCCCGTCCTCTCTCTTCCCCGTCCTCTCCCTTCCCCTTCCTCTCTCTTCCCCCCTCCTCTTTCTTCCCTTTCCTCTCTCCTCCCCCTCCTCTCTCTTCCCCCTCTCCTCTCTCTTCCCCCCTCGTCTCTCTCCTCCCTCCTCGTCTCTCTCCTCCCTCCTCTTGCTTCCCTCCTCATCTCTCTTCCCTCCTCCTCTCTCTTCCCTCCTCCTCTCTCTTCCCCCTCCTCTCTCTTCCCCCTCCTCTCCCTTCCCCCTCCTCTTTCTTCTCCCTCCTCTCTCTTGTCCCTCATCTCGCTTCCTCCTCCTCTCTCTCCCCCTCCTCTCTCTTCCCTCTCATCTCGCTTCCCCCTCCTCTCTTTTCCCCTCCTCTCTCTTCCCACTCATCTCTCTTCCCCCTTATCTCACTTCCCCCTCCTCTCTCTTCCACTCCTCTCTCTTCCCCCTCATTTCGCTTCCCCCTCCTCTCTTTTCCCCTCCTCTCTCTACCCCCTCCTCTCTCTTCCCCCTTCTCTCTCTTCCTACTCTTTTCTCTTCCCCTCTCCTCTCTCTTGGCCCCTCTTCTCACTTCCCCCTCCTCTATCTTCCGCCTCCTCTCTCTTTCCCCCCTCTTTCTCTTTCCCTCCTCTCTCTCTCTCTCTCTCTCTCTCTCTCTCTCTCTCTCTCTCTCTCTCTCTCTCTCTCTCTCTCTCTCTCTCTCTCTCTCTCTCTCTCTCCTTCTCTCTATATATATCTCTTTCTATCTCTCTCCTCCTCCTCCTCCTCCTTCCTTCTCCTCCCCCTCCCTCCCTGGCTCCCTCACTTGCTCCCTCACTCCTTCCTCGTAAGAAGTTGAGAGTCCTGAGCATCCCGAGGAGGGGGGGAGGGGGAGGGGAGGGGGTGGGATCTGTATGACTCGTGTGGGCGCCGCCGCCGCCGCCATCCTACTTTCTCTGCACTCGTTACTAATGACCACTAAACTGGTTGCTGCGAACGCGCGTGCCTACGACAGAACAATTTTGCTTTTTACGAACAATATTGAATGTTTGAATGTTTATTAAAGAGTTCACTTGATTCCTTTTTTTCTTTGTCGACTATATATGCGAATCGTTCTTATCTTCCCGGTGAGCATTGAAGATTGTGTTGACTTGTTTGATTCTCACACTTACTCTAGACCGTTGAACCTCTAACACACTTTTAATTTCAAAACTTTACTATGGGCTTGCTGTTTCTCCTTTTACAGAAACAGTACCACTTTTTTTTTCTAAATTATTTATAACAGCTTGTTTAGTATCCTACCTGAGCCATATTTTTCCGTGACATTGAACCCCGATGCTATGGAGAGTTGTTTATTCATTTAATCTATTTGATATATTTATTCATTTACTTATTTACGTATTTATTCATATATTCGTTTATCTATTTAGTTATACATTGATCTATTTACGTATTTATTTATATATTCATCTATTTATTTATCTATATTATTCGTTTGTGTTTGCCTATTACATGCCCTCATGGCGCTAAAGTAGGCTGATGACTGCATTCTTGAACGTTCTGCTGCCGAAGGCGCTGCTGAAGTAGTTTTGGTGGTCGCAGAGTCCTCAGTTTCTCCTCCTCGAGGCCGCTGCTTTTGATCGTCTTGACGTGCTTTCTCCAAGCACCGCTTTGTCCTGCATACACCGCACGAAGGCGCTTGCGTGTTTGTGTTCCAGCACAATATGGTGTTTTCCTCCGGCAGCAAGAAAGGTGAAAGCATATACAGCGCAAGCGCGCTGCAAACTTAAAGGAAAAAGTGCGCAGGCCATTCTTCGCTTGTTTCAGCAAAAGGGGCTGGATGGTTTGCAAAAAAAAATATATATATATATATATATATACATGCAGAGTGAAAAGGAAGAATATTTTATGCTGGGGAAAGGAACATTTTCGTTGTTCTCGTAATAAAGGTTCTTGGAAAGGAAAGGGGCTTTGGTAGATATCTATGGGCTAAAAGTCAGTCAGATGCCAGAAACTTGTGGTCAACAGTGAAGTTTTAGGGGTCATAGCGCATGTGCACAAGCTGTATTCCAGATGTCGACATTCCTGTGGTGCTGGGCGACACCGCAATGTATCCCCCAATTATTCGTAATGTTTTAATTTCTTAATAATTATCAGGCATATTTCTGATATCAATAATAAAGTGATAAAATTGCCATCTATGACTATGATCATTAAACTGTTTATGTTCTGTCTAACGCTAATTTGTTTTATTCGATTTAGAGAAAGATCTGCTGAAAGGGTTAATGATATAAAAGATTGTGAATGACTGGGAAGGGGTTTTGGAGTGGCGGAAGGAAAGATATCAGGAACCAATATACGAGTAAGTTGCTTTGCAGCCCCAAAGTCGACAAAGCTCAAACAACTTAACATTTGCCCTGAGGTTAACGTTCGCGGTGAAATGTTAACCACCCCCACCTCACTTTTTTCTTTTCCTAATCAAATCTCAGTTGTGTGAACGCTATTCAGTTTGTCCCAATTATTGGCCACGTGAATATTTCGTTCCTCGTGGGAAATAGCTGATATGTAACTGGCATGGATTATTTAATGAGAAGAAAATGGAAAATTATTTATTCTAATCTTTTTGCGACAGATCATACAGTTGTCAGATTTTTCATCTATTCACTTATCTACTTTTGCTTTATACATTTATAAATTTATTTGCTTATTCACACACACACGCACACACATACACACACACACACACACACACACACACACACACACACACACACACACACACACACGCACACACGTGATCCAAGACCATGGTGAATCACATACATACATACGGACATACATATATATATATATATATATATATATATATATATATATATATATATATATATACATATATATATGCATATACATATATATATATGCATATACATAAACATACATATGCATATACATATATATATGCATATACATATATATATTTTCATATACATACATATATGCATATATATGTATATATATATGCATATATATGTATATATATATATATATATGCATATATATGTATATATATATATATATATATATATATATATATATATATATATGTATATATATATATATATATGGGGAGGCACAGTCTGTTGTAGTGAATTTCTGCGGCCAGCCATGTCCGCACCGGACCCCACCGCAAAGTCGATGCGGCCGTCTGTGGCGGGAGAGAGAAAGGGACGTCTTTAAGAACGTAATTACGACGGTGCCACGCGCTCCCTGACCACAAGGACCTGCTTGCTCGTATATTTGTGCTCCTACCGGCACGTGCACACACGTGCACTCACGCGGACACACATGCGAGAGTGTGCGCACACACACACACACACACACACGCACACAAATAACAAAGAAATACTCACATGCAAAAGTCGGAAGATGTCAACTAACCAATTTTCTCGTAGCAGGGGCAGGCGGAGGTGGTGGCCGACAGAAGGACGGACCTGTCAAGGAGGAGGACGACCATCGTTGCAGCACCCTACCTTCTTCAGGAGGGACACACGCCCTTTGGAAGCGCCGACGGCGGAGCCCTCGAGGAGGACCAGCCTTTCCCAGAGTGTCATTATCTTCCTTTCTCGAGTGGCAACACGAAAGGTGACCTCGCGTGGCTCGGGGTGTCGCAGGAGGTTGAGGTCGAGGAGGAGGTGTTGTCCCCCCTCCCCCCCCTGGGTGGGGCGCTGCCGCAGGTGACACTCGACCGGAACCATGGCACGGAAACTGCACAAGTTCCTCATCCTCTTCGATAACCCGAACCTCCTATACTTCCCCGGTCACTTCATCTCCGGAAGAGTCATTGTCGAACTGGAGGATGACACGCCCGTCCTCGGTAAGTGAAGCAGTTCATCTCTATCTCTCCCTACATATACATATATATATATATATATATATATATATATATATATATATATATATATATATATATATATATATATATATATATATGTATATATCCTTCTGTCTCCAAATTTTTTCATATTTATATGTTATTCTTTATATTTATGTACAGGTTACACATGTAAAAAAATTGTATTCTAAATATAATTGTGAGTAAGATAATCTTTGAAATATTGTTTTGTAGAAGAAAAATTGTATCGTTATGTGAAAATGTGTACAATGCCATTTGAATTCTTGTGACGCTTTTACTAAAGGTTCCATACAACCTTAGTAATCCGAACACAGAACCCGTATTGTCCCCTGCAGGGGATAGTACGGCCTTGCAGTGAGCCACTGAAGCAGAACTCTGTCATACATAATTGTACCTTGAGCTCGTGAAAGCTTCGTTGACGGCTCGGTTGGTTTGTCGACGTCTTTGATAAGAAAGTTGTGCATACACACATACATATGACAAAAGGCCCTCTATTCCTTTTAAGGGAGGTGGCCAACAGGGAGTGTACCTAACCTCCACCAATCCCGCACTCATCCAACAACCATTCATTTTCCCTTCTTGTACATTTGGATTCTTTTCTTTGTTGTATTAGTTGTTCTAGTCGTGCACCCCCGTGACGTCATGTCGTCTACTATTTGTCGTCTGTCAATTCTTTACGTCAAACTTCTCCGTTATGGCGACGCATTGATACATATTTCGTTCTGACTTATGCTAATAATTATTTTGTTCAACTAAGGGGATTGTGAATACTTGAGACTAAATAAGATCTAGAAATAACCAGAATTGAGTCTGTAAAAGTCTCCAAAATGAAGAGGGGAAAACAGGTACACAGTGAGGCCGTTTTCTCTTTCTATTGTCTTTCCCATATTTGGTATTACCAGAATCTAGTCATCTCATCTGGGTCCATGTCAAGACACGTAACCTAGGAACCTTTAGCTTCGTGACCTTGCACCTCTTCCAGTACATGTATTTACGTGTTCACTTGTTCATTTATCTGATTTTTTGTTTGTTTGTTTGTTTGTTTGCTTATTTGAGCTTTTCATTTGTTTGTATATTGCCTAATTTCAGTTTTGTTATTTATTCTTAGATAGCTAGTTAGTTGTATATTTGTTTTTCGATTTTGTGTGTGTGTGTGTGTGTGTGTGTGTGTGTGTGTGTGTGTGTGTGTGTGTGTGTGTGTGTGTGTGCGTGTGTGATTCACCATGGTTATTTGCCTCCCGGGAGAGAGCTCAGAGTTCATATATGACCGATCTATGGATAATGCTGTGACCTTACACGCACACACACACACCAACTCCCCGCCCACGAGAATTGGTGTAGCGATACTGATATTATTTCAGCCCCGGACGGGATTCGAACCCGGACCGCCGTAGTTGCAGCCGGGAACTCTAACCACTGCGCCACAAGGTGTGTGTGTGTGTGTGTGTGTGTGTGTGTGTGTGTGTGTGTGTGTGTGTGTGTATGTGTAACTGTCTTAAGTGAAGTTGCTCTTTGAGAAACGGGACCAAAGCATTGGGTCCCGGGCGTTAGGTCTCCCACGACGGTCAAGGCCGTGAGAGAGATGACAGCGTGAGACTCGAGGCGTGAGGAGCCTTCCTTCTACCCTCCCTGTGTAGAACTTCGAGGAGGAAAGAGCGCCTTTGAGGTCCCGCTCGGGTTCCGGAAGGTATATAGTGTTCCCTCTGCCTTCACTCCCCTTACCCTCCCTCCCCCCCTCCTCCCTCCCGTTTCCGGTTATAAGAAGGAGATGCCACCCCTCCCACTCTTCCTTCTCCTCCCTTTGGGTCGTAGGTGGCGCTTACACTGAGTACACTACGCGCACACACACACACACACACACACACACACACACACACACACACACACACACACACACACACACACACACACACACACACACACACGCACGCACGCACACACATACGCACACGCACGCACGCACGCGCACACATACACACACGCACGCACATACATATACATACGCACACATACACGCGCACACACACACACACACACACACACACACACATACAAATGTGTGTGTGCATGTGTGTGCGCGTGTGATTATGTGTGCGTATGTGTATGTGTGCAGTATATGCACATATTTGCACACTATATTGAAGGTATATATTCCAAGAGGTGCCAAGATAAGAGGGAGGGTGGAGGGGAGTGGAGTGTATTAGGGATGGAGTGGGTGGGAATGGTTTTTATGCCTTTTTTTTTTTGGCTACCTCCCTTGTAAGGGGGAAAAAGCCTTTGGTATATGTATGTATGTATGTATATATTCTTTCAAATACTTTTATTGTAGAGTAAACCCGTATTTACGTTAACAATATTCTTTGTTCTCTTTTCTTCTGATACTGTGGTCTATGCAGTTTCTCACGGAAAAGTAGAAACGATTGCAGCAAAGTTGCGACGGTTACTAAGAGGGGAAGGGGAATGCGGGGAGGGGTAGGATGGGGGAAATCCCCCCAGGAGTAGACGGAGGAGGAGGAGTAGGGGAAGGGGGGAGGGAGGGAGGGAGGGGAGAAGGAGGGCGTATGGAGTTCCGGCGCCACCTGATAATCATCTGCAGTGACGGGAGGGAGGAAGGAGGGGAGGGAGTCGGAAATCCCGCGACGCCAAATGTATCATTGTGTAGCCAACGTTTTCTGTGTGTTCTCGTTTTCTCTCGCTCTTTTTCATGGAGTCCCCCTTCTGTCAGTGAGCACCAACGCCCGGGCAAGTACCCAACCACTATGGCGGGGGGGGGGGGACCTTTCCGGACTCGAGGACGCACTCAGGGCCTAACCACAGACACCTGAGTATGGGCTCCTGCGGTTACCACTAACCTTCTTGGCTCGATGATACGGTTCTTCGCCCTCCCAAACCCCCACCCCACCCCTTCCTCTACAGCTTGGTATATTCTTTCGCCCCTTCTTCCTCCCATTTCTTCTTCGTTCCTCGTTTTTTGTTTTTTTTCGTCTCGAGTTTTTCCCCTTCCCCTCGCAACTTTTACGAAATTACCCTCCCTCCCTCCCTCCCATTCCACCCTTCCATCCTTCTTTCCTCCCTCTCCTACCTCCCATTCTACCCTTCCCTCCTTCCTACCTTCCTTCCTTACTTCCTTGCCTCCTCCCCTCCCCTCCCCTGTCTCCCATTCCACCCTTCCTCCTTCCCCTCCCCTCCTTCCCATTCTACCCTTCCTTCCTTGTTGCCTCCCTTCCCTCCCCTCCCCTCCCGTCCTTCCTCCCCTCCCGTCCTTCCTCCCCTCCTTTCCTTCCTTCCCTCCCTCCCCTCCCTTCCCTTCTTTCCTTCCCTCCCCACCTTCCCTTCCTTACCCTCCCTTCCTTCCCTCCCCTTCCCTCACTTTTTTCCTTCCCTCCCCTCCCTTCCCTCCTTCCTTTCTTCCTTCCCTCCCTTCCTTCCTTCTCTCCCTTCCTTCCTTCTCTCCCTTCCTTTCCCTCCTCTTTTCTGTCCTTCTTTCCCTTCCCTTCCCTTCCCTTTCCTTCCCCTCCCCTCGTTTCCTCCCCTCCTTCCTTCCTTTCTTCCTTCCTTTCTTCTCTCCCTTCCCTTCCCCCCTCCCTTCCGTCCTTCCTTCCTCCCTCCCTTTCCGTCCTTCCTTCCCTCCTTCCTTCCTCCCTCCCTTTCCGTCCTTCCTTCCTCCCTCCCTTTCCGTCCTTCCTTCCGTCCTTCCTTCCTTCCTCCCTCCCCTTCCGTCCTTCCTTCTTCCCTCCCCTTCAGTCCTTCCTTCCTCCCTCCCCTTCCTTCTTTCCGTCCTTCCTTCCTCCCTCCCCTTCCTTCCTTCCTCCCCTGTCTTTCTTCCTTCCTTCCTCTCCTCACCTCGTATCCTCCCCTTCTTCCCATCCCTTCCTCCCACCCATTCTTTACTACCCTACTAGTTCCTTTCTTCTTCCAAACCTTCATCCGCTCCTCCCAACTCCTCCTACTCCTCATCATTTTCCTCCTCCTCCATCTTTTGCTCCTCCACCTCCTCTGCTGACCCCTTTCCTGTATCGCTTGCCCCCTCACCCCCTCCCTCCCTCCCTCCCTCCCTCCTCTCCCCCTGGCTCTCCCCACCTTCTGTAATCGTCAATGGATCTTCACGCTCAAGACCTCGGAACGAGTGTGGTTCCTGAGAGAGACGGAGAGATCGAGTGAGAAAGACCGGCAAATGCAGACAGACGGACTGGGTGTGGGGAGCCCTGACACTCAGTTCTCCCGGTTGGCAAAAGAAGATCCTGACGAAAGTGTGTGTGTGGGGGGGGTGGATCCCTTCAGGAAGAGGCCGTAGATAGCGAGTATTGTTCAGCCTCAGATGGATTGTATTTTGTCAACAATAACCAGCGCTTCTATCCTTGGGAACAATGTTACACAAAAGAGGTGGAGTAGTAGATGGGATAAAAGATTGAAGATTGATAGAAACGGGTAGTGGAAGTTAAAAATGACCGGCATTTTTCTTTTTCTTTAGAGAGAGAGAGAGAGAGAGAGAGAGAGAGAGAGAGAGAGGAGAGGGAGGGAGAAAGATTAGTCTCCATGTATTAAGGCTGCGTGACTTCGGTCCGTAGAGATGCCCTTAAATTATCGACTGCACATGCAGCCAATTAGGGCGGACCCGGTGTCTTTCCGTAGAAAATTTAGTCGAAGGGAATAATCGTATCAAAAACTATTTTGGTTCGCTTGGGTCAAAGCAGGATTCCATAAGGTCTGTCGTTCCTCTGGCGAAAATAAGTCACCAGTTCCACGTTGCTGGAAACCTCGTGAATAGGAGTCATCTCAGATACAAATGCATCTTCACTTATTGAGTATTTTATATAGTTGTGTATGTAATTATTTACTTACGATGATTAATTGTTTGGAAAATGGTAATCACACAACATCATAGGTCAAATTTGGATGTCGAGTGAGTGCATGAATAAGATACAGCCAAGGAAGGAAAAAAAAAAAAAAGTTTTTGTAGTCTCCCCCTGGCAGACACTACCAAATGCCGTGTCGGTAACAGGAAATCCGCCTTTTTCTCTTCTGTCTCTCGTCAGTGTCATGACCATGAAGCATTACAAATCTCCACGATATGACGACATGACGGCAGGCGCGGGGCGGAAGTTAAACATCTAAAAAGAGCTCTCCAGTTTCCAGTCTTCTTAAGATGTCTCGACAAATTAAATCCATTTCAGAATATCTACACGCCAACATTTCAGTTATAGTTTAAACTAATATCACAAATGTTATCCTTACGTAACATAATCGAACACTAACTAAACTTGTGAGTTAAGCTAGTTTCTGGAAAACTAGAAAACTGTATTCGGATTAATCCGCTGCCTAACCTAAGCAGAGTTTGCATATCAGTTGAAACTACAAGAGATTATGTGTCCATCACAGGGGTAGCTCATTTCCTCTTTCTTTTCGAGGAAATAAAAAGTCCGCAGCAAGACAGCTTCACTGCGAAGATGACTACAGCGAAATGTGAAACAGTTTCATGTTCAGAAAGATTCAAATGATGTAGTCTGTTTAATTTTATAAGTTCTTTTGGGGGAATTATATAAACTTGGCATAGTATTTTTGACAAAGTGTACACATATACGAAGAAAAATAGAATTTGCGATAAACGTATTACAATGCATTCTAAGACTTATAAACTAAACTTTTGCAAACATTTGGGAATACCTTCTGCCATTTTTGCAGTACAAGATGTATATATATGAAAAGCAAACCTATAATAGAAAGCTCTAGACTGAAAAATGTCGATCTATTGAAAAAAAAATATTGCAATTCAAACTGTTCGTAGAATTTTGTGAAATACAAAGAAGAATAGTCTAGAATGTAACTTGATTTTCTCGTTTAGGAACACTAGTCTATCTCATCTCCTCTACCCCTCCCCCACACACACTTCTTAAACCAGATAAAGAGAGAGAATATGGCGTAACTTACAACACTGCATAATAAAAATAATGATAATAAATTGTAATAGAAATAATAACAGTAATACCAATAGTAATAGGAAAATTAATAACCATGATATTAATAATGTATCCAGCAAGACGTTGATGGAAATTATAGTAAAATGCGACCTGACGTCATTGACGATGGCACTGACGGGACGTGGGTAATTAGTTGGATGACGTCAGCCTCTGAGAAATGATTCTCCTTACCCAAGTTTTTGGTCTGTCGCATCATTGAAAAGCGACGAATTTGTGTCCTTGGCGAGAAGGAAGATGACGTCCTTGTGCATGCACATAAATAGGTGATTAAAATTTAGTTTCACGCAAACTCAACAACGACTTCGTTTTGTGGTGCGACATGACGTCATATGAAGAATAAAAAACTGTATCGTGAAGGTTAGAGCTGTGATGGCAAAGATTATCCTGCCCAGTTTAAGTTAAAGAAGATTTCCTTCACAAATGGTATTGGGAAAGTTGGTGTTTAATTCTTAAAACTTTAGTTCTCAAATTTCACGCAATGTGCATTTCCCCCTTATTGTCTTGTGCTTGTCTTCCACCGTGCTAAATGTAGACTCCAAGACATTATTCTATCATTTACCATATAAATATTTGACATTAAATTAGTTTATTCTATTTTGCCGTATCTGAAATAAAAATTGTATTGGAATACACAAACAAGATGAGATAAGAAAAGATAAAGTTATGCAAAACTGGCATTCACCGATATATATTTGGCAATCATTTATCATGTACCAATTGTTGGGCAACATGGATGAAGGAATTCTTCTGTCAAGACGAAATGAAATGAGTAAACCTCCGTATTTAGTTAATTTTCTTTTAGTCCACTAAAGGAAGCTAAGTGATTATAATTGTCAAGGACTGGTGATAAACTACCATAAAATATAATTAAATTTGATGACGAGACGTTTTGAAGGAAAATAAATAAGCGAATGATCACGGCTCAAATAATAATTCGTTAGAAATTCGTTGCTCGTGTCCGTTAAAGAATGTATATTTGACACTGTAGACAAGGAGAAAGCATAGACGTAATCATAATCAACTTTAACTTTTGCCATTCGTCGTATTTCTGGCAACCTTCCACAAAACTGCCACACCACGAGCATGCAATTACTGGGCAGGTTGAGAAGTATGAACGCACAATCAAAAAGTCTTTATCTTTTCTGAAATATACCATGTTTTTGGGTAAGCGGAACGTTATAGACGAGGGCAGATTTTTTTTTTTCAAGGTTATAACTTTTGGTCATGGTTAAATCTGTATTTATTTCTAGATTTTTTGTGTAATTACATGGCAAATTTTAATCCACCCTTAAAATTGCTTGAGGACCCATGGTTATGCGTTGCTGTTCTTGACCCTCCTGGAGATCAATTCAACACTGAATTTAGATAGTCGTGTATCCACTCACATTAATTTTCTGTTCGTGGTCTTAACTGTGGTCCTCTGTGGGCCACAAGTGGCCCGTGAACCACACGTTGAGAACCAACGGAACATAGACGAACCGAAGAATTACCTCGTAAGACCAAGTAATGACAACGGACATGTCGCCGACTCGTCCACGCCTTCGTTGATGCCGTCACCGAAGATTGTCGAGACGATATGAACCTTAAGTGACGACGTGACATCATGTGACGTGACGTGACGTGACGTAGCGGTGGTCCAACCCCACGGACCCGACTCCCAAGCTTACGTCATCGATAGTTTGAGAGTACAAAACCGCCGTCCAACTCCGTTCTCCCACCCTCCCTCTCTCCCTCCTCCTCCTGGAGAAGTTACGGATCTTATTTTCAAGGCAGTAAATTCTATTCAGTGACCCACTCTTGGGAAATTGTTTTGTCGCTGTTAATTCTCCAGGGCTTTTAGCTCTGGGGAAGAATGTCGTGCAGAGGTGGAATCATGGATTTTAGGAAGGGAGAAGATAGTAGAAATTAAACGTGATCAGCATCTTACTTTTAAGATTGATATTCAATCATATAAGAATAATACATGACTCGGGTCCGTAAAGAGAGGTCTCACTTAAATACCTAAATCAATGCAGTCAGTACCCCTTGGAAAATGAAAGTTGCATGGGTCAGTAGTCGTCTTCTCCCCCACATGCTCTGTGATGTCATGTCGACTCTGAATTCATCGACGACTGACAGTTCGTTGTTTTCCCGCCATTACGACGAGGCGACTGCACTAGAAGTTTTCTTCCTAGCCAGTGATTTTAGGTCACTAATGCAATTTTGAGTAAGCACTGCGAATCGTGAATAGGCAAAATTTTAAGATATTATATTTTTTCTGTGGTTTGAAGAAAGTTTATTCAAATCATCCGACCGAGGGTAGTTTGAAAATTGTCTTTTCCGCTCCTTCGGTGTCTCTCATCTATATTTACTATGACTGCCGCCAGGCCATTTCATTCAGGTAAGGATAATATAAACCTCGGAAATTTTGTTGGGGTGATCACGTGGCTTCTATCTATTGACAAAATGGTCCTACTCCCTTCCAAATTACGACAGTAGAAATAAATAAGAAAAATAAATACAAAAGTAGATCAATAGATAATAAATCAAAATATGTGAAGACATATTTCTTATTCCTGTTTTTCTAATCTTCCTGACGACATCATTTCCAAGAGAACTAGTAAGCCTATATTTTCTCTGAAAAATGCATATAATTGTGTTGATCTGATCTCCATATTGGCTAAGTCATGACAACTAGGTTAGAATAGGCAATCAGATCATCGGTTGGCAGAAAATGGACAATATGTCCTATTCTGTATTCCAGAGTCACAATCTTTGGCAATGCTTGCCGGCCGAGTACAAGACTGAATACTTCCCGCCTTTCGAAAGCGTCATTACGCTTGCGTCACATTCGATTCGACTCCCACAATGCTTGAGCGAAAATGGTCTCAATTTTAAAAGCACTAACCATAATGAGGAAACCTGCTCTAATGATGATGCATAGCGTGAACCTGCCTCAGTTACAGTAAAGAATGTTGTTTGATGAATCTTGTGATATAAGTTCACCTGCAGTGGGAAAGCTTAAACCAAAGTTTCCCGCCAATTTACTCGACAAAGTTAACGTAGTTAAGTTTTAGAAATTGTGATAATTTTTTAGTTAATGTATCTAGTCTCAGACAAAAAAGTGCTAGTAAATAATATTATTTGGGGGGGAAGAGGTTGGGGCATATTACAATTACAGGAAGACAAAACTGATATACACCAGGAGAGTAAACTCCTGGTGTATATCAGGCCAGTGTTTAAGAATAAGCAGAAAGCTCCTACCAGTAAAATAGATGAATGCATGACAAAACATGACAAAATCATTTATAATACAATACCTCGTGCCGAGCTCTGGATAGGAAGTATGACAAAATCAAAGTCCGAAAGACATGCCTCCCTATAACATATGCTCCACACGCAGATATATCCCACATGTGCATATACCCCACGCGCTACCAGAATAATTAAACAAAACGAAAGATCCTGGTTGTCGGTGAATAAAGCATTGACAATGTAATTATTGTATAGATATATTGACCATGTAATGAACGCTAAGTCCAGTTTTAAGAAACGTGCAAATAGAAAGATGTGTGCAGTGTGATCGTTTACTGCTAAACGTATCTTGTTATCCAATGACGACATGTCGACTGTCAACGCAAACTCGGCGTCCTTGAGGTTCATTATCTCATTCCCACACATCTATTCATATTGAAAGAACCTCACTGCAGCTGCAGAGTCGAGCAGCTGTAGTGAACCTGATATTCTTATTTCGTAGGTGGTAGGACCATGTAGGCCGAGCGATGAGGGTCCTCCCGAGAAGCCGTTACCTGCGGCAGGACCATATATAGCCTTGTCAGACACCCACACGACTTAGTCCCGACACGTAGGTTGGCGTGCCCAGTCGACATGTCTGCTGGGACATCTACCTACGGCACCTGCTACCTGTATGCGTGTACCGGCACTTGGTACCTGTAGCAGTGCACTGTGCTGCCGCCTGAATTCTTGTCAGGTTACAATTTGTATATGTTGGTGCACATAGCTTATGATGCGCGAAAACACACGCACGCTTATACAGTTGCGACAAGGAAAAATACGTGCAGATTCTATTGTATTAATTCTGACTGCCGATGGATTTTTTCTTAAGATGAATAAAATCGTCTGGCAGCAGCTAAAATCAAGGTATAAATAAAACATAGTAGAAGGTCAAATAAAACATAGAAGGTCAAATGAAATTACTTCATAAAGGTCTTTCCTTCATAAATGTCCATTTTGATGTAAAGTGATTTGATTTGTAGATAAATATTCATGTTTATGGGAGGAAGCTTGTGCACAGATTCAGGAACTAAGGCGAGGCTTTAGAGAGACCCTTTATAGTACAATTAACCCATTAAACTCCGATGACAAGATGTCTTGTCATTTGGTCAAATAAAACAAAAAATCATAAAACACCAAAATGTTTGATCAAACACCAGAAAAATATGACGTCAGTCCTCGCTTCGCTCGCGGGCGAAGCGAGGACTGACGTCATATTTTTCTGGTGTTTGATCAAACATTTTGGTGTTTTATGATTTTTTGTTTTATTTGACCAAATGACAAGACATCTTGTCATCGGAGTTTAATGGGTTAACTGCTTAAGTCTGCTTTCTTCCTCTACCATACTATTAAGAATCTGTAAAATTCGAAAATTTCCAATATTTGGATTTCAGTGTCCCGAAATCTTAAAAATCCCTGATTCTAGAAAATCTTTCTAATATTCTGGAACATTTCCGAGACGTGGTGGGGAAGGGGGAGAGGGATTTCGTTCCTAATATTAGAGAGAATTCCGACTTATGGAGAGGTTTCCGACAGAGAGAACTTTCGACATCTCGGCCGGAAGAAACTAGATTCAGTAACTAGTTATGACTAACAGAGGCCATGATCCAGCGTTTCCCCTTCATTGAAATAAAAACAGTTTATTATATTAGTAGTCGATTTACAGTTAATCATTATATATGAACGGTTAATTCTATGTAATGGCTCAATAGATATATACGTTTATATATGTATGTGTGAACGTTCTTGTAATATTGTTGGCATCTCATAACTTTTTTTTTCTCGTCAATTTTGGGTCGGAGGTCCACATGTATCCCAGACTAACTTGCGAACAGGAAAAACCCGAGTCTGGGCTTAATCCGGGTCAGTATCTTTGGAATATCCGTTCAGAACTCGGACAACACCGAATACATCTGCTTATAATCAGATATTTGTTTACGAGTCAGTTTGGCAACTTTTTTTTTTTTTTTTAAGAATTACCTTCATGATTATTTTTTAATTCATTACCCCGCTTTCAAAACACAGTCACGCCATGAGATTCGAGGTTTGAATTGCGTCTCATTATGCATTTTCTCCATCTTTTATGCAAAACACAATTTTTGCGATAATTTATTTTGCCTTGATTGTCGCCTGTCCTCACAATTTTAATATTTCTTTTATGTTCGCGTGTTTGACAGCCGCAAGTCTCTGCTGGACGTTCGGACGCAGACACGAATACACGTGCCAGTTGCAGTTCCCAGAACGTGGAAAAAACGTGCATTTGCACAAATATATACAAATCAGTACAATCACGCATGCGCTAGCGAGCAGACACGCACGCACACACACGCCTCTGCCCGAGGCAATAACACTTTCACTTCTTGCCCACAATGTGTCTTCTCCACCCTGTCGTCCATTCCTTTGCCACCTCCCCACCCTCCTCCTCTTCTCCACCTCTCCCTGACCCTCCTATTTCATCAAACTCCCCCCAACGCCCCTGGGATCCACCCATCTCCTTTCTCCACGGGTAATCAATTACACCAAGACTCAAACGACGACACAAACGATTTTTTTTTTCTTTTATTATCGACGGTCATAACGCTGCCTTTCTCGCGGAAATAACACGAAGCGTCGCCGCTACAAGCACATCGACGACTTGATACTTCCACGCCACTTATTACGTAATGAGAACCTGAGGATCCGTTAGACGACATGACGTCACAGTCCAACACTAACTCGCCGTTCAAACTTAGGTGACATGAAAGTTTGTGTCGCCTCCGCGCAACGAACTAAATCCTTGACATAAAAATCACCTTTTGAAGTATTGACTACGTCTCCGCGCGCACGGAAATCCGTAACTCAATAGTATCGTGGCCTGTTTAAAAAAACTAATGTACTCTCAACGAGAACAATATCTCTAAAGGAATTTGATGCGTAATTTTGCATTTTAAGGTACAGGTAGGACTGTGAAGACGTATATTTTTAAGGATATTAAAGGAATTCGTTTGGAATCGTAACGATACGAAAGGGGAAGCTGAGAGCTGGGTTTATCCTTGCGCCCACCAGGCAGCGCCGCCGACCAAACCGGAAAAGCCAGAGACAAGGACGAGACTGATCCACAACGGAAGGTCTGCCATACCTGTACAATGACAACATAAAAGAATATATCTATTTTTGACATACTCGAATGCACAAAGACGTAATAAATCAATATGTTTGTACCTGTAAATAAAAACTAAAGAACAGAAGTAAAATGGTTCTGAATGACATAAATGAAGAGGAAGAAAAAAACTAGCATTATAAAACGTACATCAGACATCTTGAAGATTTCAAGTACACGCACGCGCGCGCATACACACATACAAACAACACACACACACACACACACAAACACATACACACACACACACACACACACACACACTAACACTAACACTGCAGGACCACCGGCCTATCACTACATGTTTTCTAACTCCTTACGTACCTGGCGGCGCTTATCTTCATCTTACTCTCGAGTTTAGTTTTGATTTTTATCTTTATATACTTGATTATTGGTTGCATTTGGTTTATTGTATTGTATAATGCATTAATCTTATTAGATACGGGATATATAGTCACCTCGTATATGAAGGATATCCCATAGACGACATACCGCGCATGACAAGGAAAACATAAAGTTGCTTCTAGGTAATCTGGGCTTGGGAAATTCCAGAGGGATCTGGAGAGAGAGAGAGAGAGAGAGAGAGAGTCGCAAAAGAAAAGAATGTGACGCAAGTTGAAACGCCAGATTAACGCGAATTGAAATTCCGCCTGTTGGCGCTCAGTCAACATGGATGGGTGTCAAGACCGAAAAGGGAGGACGAAAAAAAAGAATCCGAAATGGAAACCGTGACTCGACAA
>NC_134792.1:47147200-47167200 GCF_046742065.1 Oratosquilla oratoria | reverse complement strand
TATGATGATCTGGAATTCTCACACCACAATGTTCGCAAGAAACCTCCTGTATCTTTAAAACAGAAAAAGAACAGGGTCGCTTTTTCCCGCAAATATTTACAGTGGGATGTGAAATGGAAATATATATATATGTGGTTATATATATATATATATATATATATATATATATATATATATATATGTATACAGTACATCTGTTTTCTTCATGCTGAATGAAGTCGCATGGCGTTAGCTAAAATACATTTTCCGAAATATGATTCTGAAGGTTCTCGAGTTAGCAACATGTGGCCACCATTTCTCTGAAGTTGGTGTCGGAACGGGGATGGGTGGGCGTGGAGGGGGATGAGGGGTTTGAGGAAGGGTGTCGGGAGGCTGTGGGGGAGGAGGGGGAGGGGGGTTAACTGGCATGAGCAAAGATGGAGAACAGAGGTCAGGTCCTAATTTCGGGGTCATGGAAAGGACACGGCGGGAGAACCCAGCAGGAGCCTTCAGGGTTGGCGAGGATGTGGGGAGGGGGGGGGAGGGACAGAGGAGGATACAAACCACGCCACGCCCGAGATGGATCTGACTACACCCACGCACCCACACCTACATGTATACCCACACACATATCAACACACACACACGCCCGCGCGCGGTGGCTCAGTGGTAGAGTTCCCGGCTGCCACTACGGCGGCCCGGGTTCGAAATCCCGCCCAGGGTTGAAATTATTTCAGTATCGCTGCATTGCGAGTCGTTACTCCAGCTCTTGTGGGCGGGGAATAAGTTGTGTGTGTGTAAGATCACAACATTACCCATAGATCGGTCATATATGAGCTCTGAGCTCTCTTCCGGGAGGGAAATAGCCTTCGATCACGAGTCCAACACCATGTGATCGAAGACCATGGTAATGAATCACACATTCAAACAAACACACACACACACACACACACACACACACACACACACACACACACACACACACACACACACACACACACACGTACACACACACATCCACACAAACACACACATCCAGACTCATACACACACACACACACACATACACATCCACACACACACAAATCGGGACCTTAGGAAGTTACTGGGTCTTATGAATTCTAGATGTGTTATTACAGCCACGTTTGTTGTTAAGCTGTTTCACATGTTTTTTATATAGTACTTATGGTATAAGAGGTTTTCTTGTTCTGAAGAAAAACACATAAAAATGGCAACAATTTGTTTTTTGAAAAACCTAAGGTGTATAAAAAGACTTTTGAATGTGGATATTTGTGGCCATATTCCTGCAAAAGAAAGCCAGACAGGGAGGTATGTCTTAGATTGTGAAAACAAAGACTAAATGGTCCTCTTTCCCTGCCTCCCCCCCCTCCTCTTCCCCTCTCCCCTTCTCTCTTCTCTCACGCCCGCCTGTTCCTTTCCCTCTCACCACAACGAACCATTACAGCGTTTTTGATGGCCGCGTTGAGCTTTTTGCAGCTATCAGTTGATTATTATCGTTCGAGAATTCATGATGATGGTGCTCCAAGCTCCATACCATCGACTGTAATTGCCTTACGCACATTTCCCGCGAGCAGCTTTTTCATTCAACTTTCTCACTTTCTCTCTCCCATCTTTGTCCATCGGCCGCTTCCCTGCGCGTCTTCGCCTTCTCCTGCCTCGACCCAGAGTGTTCCTCTGTAACCCCACTCATCACTCACTCACCCCAGCTACGATAAAAATCACTCTAATCACATATCCAACTACAACAACATCACTTGCGCTTGTTAAGGATATGTTAACAGCATCTACTGCATGTGTTGTCACCCTCTGGTGGCAGCTCTCTGTCGTCATTGCCAACGCGGCCTCTCGCCGCATACTACGGATGCCAACATCGACGCCTCCTCTGCCCGCGCAGCTGCTGGTCTTACTGACAACCACGAAGACGAACAGTGTCGTCACCATTATCACAAAGAGGTTTCTGGCACAGCACCGTTACGAGACATGGAGAGT
Source organism: Oratosquilla oratoria (assembly GCF_046742065.1). Lineage (NCBI taxonomy): Eukaryota > Metazoa > Arthropoda > Malacostraca > Stomatopoda > Squillidae > Oratosquilla > Oratosquilla oratoria. Next base: position 47,165,211 of record NC_134792.1, on the reverse strand, counting down.
CAACAGAACCAGCTTGACAGCCTACCAACAGGCCCGACACTGACACCATTATCCTTCGGACTGCGCCGTGACCACCAAGCCGTGTGTCTGCCACCTTTGCTACCAAGAGAACACTTCCAATACCTACGACGATTTCACCACATCACTGGTTGTTAACCTAGTGTAGGCCTTATGGTCTTTTGCAGTCTCCTTCATTCTTATATGTTCTTAACCTGAATCACAGTTTGAGCTGTAGCCTACGCATCCCAACTCAACAGCATTTTATTTCATAAAGAATATAATCCATTAGGGTAACAATGTTAGTGAAAAATATTCCAAGAAACAAAACAACAGCATAGAATAGTTTTATGACACCAGGATCTTATACGTTACCCTTTCACCAGGTTAAAATAACCGATGTATAATTATAACTTAACCGCCATAGTAACGAGCTCGACCACACAATCTGGAGACGACCAGCCAGAGAGAGGGAGAGGGGTCGAAACCCAGTCATCGCGTGGTCACAGAAAAACCATATGTTCTTCTATCCTGAGCTTTATCCTAGGCCCGTGTCTTTCCATTAACGAATTGGTATTTAGCTTCAAAATGAAACTTTGATCACGAGTTGGCCGTCAGTGTTGGAGTATCCTGCCGGGTGTACGGGCGAGAGTGGAAGCCGTCAGCCCTTTTGCCTCGAGAACCTCTTTGGCGGGCCTGTCGCGGCGCACCTGGTGGTGTCCCGCGAATGACTGAAATCGAATAGCGTCAAACAGAACTGTTGTTACTGGAAACCTATCTAACCCAATCCGCGCATGCGCAAGGGGAGGCTCCCTTTGGCTGAATAGAATCGACTGGCGACAGCCAGAACAAATTTACAAGTTGCCAATATCAGTGAGAGGGTTGAAAAGAAAGACCAACCAATGCTCCCAAAGACCCCAGTAAATTCTATACACCTTGAGTACTATACTAACTGAGTACTAAGCACCATGTTCCACAAGCTGTAAAAAACACAATGCATTTGGGCGTACACTTTCGCGCACGTCCCCAGCAGGAGAGGAACCTTCTTCCAAGGGGCCATAAGCACCCGAGGAACTTCAGGAAGGGAGGAAGGGGCGTGGCGAGCGAGGTCAGAGGTCACGCACGAGCCTGAGAACCGTCCCAAGATTCTCCCCCCTCCCACCTCCCCCTCTTCCACCTCCCCCTCTCCCTTCGGAGGGCACCCTGTGGGAGGAGGGCGTAGCGCACGGGAGGGTAGTGTGATCGCTTCAGGAGTGGGGTGACCCACTCCTATGAGAGGGAAAGCGGGAAGGAGTGCCCGGGGAGGTGACCAGTAGTGTATGGGCCTCACTCGCCAAAGTACATCCATCCCGAGATCCCTACAAAGGCTCCGTGTGGATCTTCCTCCACCCATGTTCCCCGGGAAGCCTGGCAAACATGGCGTTCTCATTTATGTTTGTTTGTTTTCCGGGTGGGGGGATCTTCCGTAGGTCGATCTCTGGTCACACTTTCCTTGCGGTGACGGGGTTATCTCGGGTGAGGGCTTCCCATTTAAACGCTTAAAAAAGTTCTAAAAATATATATTATGATTAATAAGGGTTAGGTTAGGTTTGGTAATCATCTACATGAGATATGTCCAAATGGAACCAAACCGCGGCTGCTTGGGCTGTTCGGTTATACAGGTACTGGAGCGCTGGGCCGCCCTGAGGTCCCGAAGGTCAACGGTCGTGCTCTTTCACGGTGTTCTTCATAATGAGGTCGTTGTCGTAGTTGTTGCCGTGAAATGATGGGTGTCATCGTCGTAAGCCCTCGTTTGTTAACGATTGACTTGTCATGTGAGGAGGTGACTTTATTGACCTCACTCTTCGCGGAGACTTTCCAAGGCTCAGGACGTTAGTTTGGCGTTAACCAGAATGAAAGTTGTGATGGATGACACCGTAGCGGTCAAATGTTTGGATCAAGGAATTTTAAGGGAAAATGTTAGGAGACCCAGTGCCCTTCAAAAGGATCTGAACTTTTCACTTTTAGAGCACCGATTCAGCTCCCTATCCCTTACACCACCACCACACCCTCTACACTGTGAACAAAGGTTAACCATTTTGTTACCATGACGTCATCCAGCACCCAAGAGGGCAGGCTTGGGACAAAGCCGGGTCTCCATCGATGCTCCCTTGTGGCGAAGATTTCACCGTCGAGCCCCGAAATCGCCTCGGATCCGGGAGGCTGGCGCGGGTTCAGTTCACCTCCTTATTTGCGAGCGTGCCTAGACGGCACTATCTAGGATCTTCCAAGACCCACTCATCCTCAGATGTCACGAGAACACCTTTCACGTGCTCATACCTACCTGGTGGGATCGGGTCCTGACTCGCGAGGGGTCAGGTACAGGGGTCAAGCGGCGGGGTCAAGCACCGGGGCTAGGTGGAGAGACCGACTTCAGATCACAAGCTTGGCCATCATTCACTGGATCAGTGGTTCTCAACTTCTGGTCTATGGTCCACCTTGTGGGCCACAGAGTCTCATAAGAGGGGCCACAGAAAGAGTTTAGCGATTTAAATCGGTGCTGAATCCAGAAGGTTAAAGAACAGCAACACGTAGGTGTAGGATACGGAAGAAAACAAACACTGCACAAGACTATGCGTTGCTGTTTATGGAGACCTCTTGGTGTGTCCTTCACTCTTTAGCTGAATAAATTAATGAGCTTTGTTTTCGGTCTCGCTTCGTATGCCCTGGCAATCCGAGCATGGAAGGCAAAGGTGAAGAGCTCGGTCGCAGCTAAGTCTCATCGTCAGAGCAGTCGTGTACCGCGAGCGATCTGGACAAAGGAAAGTGCCCCATGTGTGCCTAATAACACTTTCGTTATTTAACGAGTACCATAAAAGTGACTAAAATAGCCTGGCGGCAGGCACGGTCGTAGAAACATCCCACCCAGGGCGCAAAGATTTAAGATTCGAATTTTTCTTTATCTCGCATAAATATTTATGGCCACAATATGCACTTTCTGATTCGATTGCGAATGTTTTTTCCTTTCAACAGGATTCGTGTCCTGAGCGTTGGAGACGTGTTCTCATCATTCGCAGTACGTTGGGTTTATGACTACTTAATTAACCAAACGATAATGTTATCTAGAGTATTTTGGGTGTATGAATAATATAATCAACCAAACACGTTATTCTTCCTCAATTTTCTTTTATATTTTTACTTAAAAGGAGTTCCAAGGCCTACTTTCGAAAAGTCGACAGTATTCCTATCGCGGTCATTATTCGACATTACAATGGGCATCGACAAAAATCAATTAAAAATTTTCGGCACACGAGTATTAACCCATTAAACTCAGATGACAAGATGTCTTGTCATTTGGTCAAATTAAAAAAAAAATCATAAAACACCAAAATGTTTGATCAAACACCAGAAAAATATGACGTCAGTCCTCGCTTCGCTGCGAGCGAAGCGAGGACTGACGCCATATTTTTCTGGTGTTTGATCAAACATTTTGGTGTTTTATGATTTTTGTTTAATTTGACCAAATGACAAGACATCTTGTCATCGGAGTTTAATGGGTTAAGACATCGAGAACTGGTATTTGGACAAACAAGCACAAGGCTCAGTATGGTGAAGACTCAAGAAACCTAGAATATTTTATAATTTCCTCTGGAATGTAATGCTTGAGAGAGCGTTTGTGAGGCGTATAGCAAATCTTAGTTTTATCCATACACACGGCGAGGAAGTGCAAGACTTGTTAGATATTTCTATTCGTCTTTTCCTAGCAGCAACATCCTTGTTCTTGTCGAATATATACACAAAGATCCCATTACACAATCAGCTTTGTCAGATATTTGTACCCAAGTCTTGTTTTAGCTACATCAGTCATTGTTCTATTCATGTTCTGTCAGTCCCATAGACAAAGATCCCGTTACAATATCGCATTGTGTCCTTTAGCAAGTTTTGGATCAACGAGTTTCCCATCCTTGCGCGATTCTCACGAGCATTCCTCTTCAGAACGCCAACCTGCGCAATGAGGTGTGTTCCCCAAAGCAGTGTCTCCGTTTGGTCTGTGGCTAGTTCCACTAGCACGACAAGATCTTCCTTGACGCTGTTGAGACAGAGAACAAAGTCACCCATTGGTCTACATTCTGTCCCTTGCCTGCTTCTGTCTGCATACGTGTTCATGTGTATATAACGTGATGTACCTGGTTAATATACTCCAATGTGTCTTGTGTCGCAAATCTTACGTGCGTGCGTGCGTGCGCGCGCGCGTGTGTGTGTGTACGTGTGTGTGTTTGCGTGTGTACGAACAAATATGTTTGCTGTTCACTGTGCACACTTGTGCAAACATCCGTGCGTGCACACAAGCGTGTAATGTGATAATCACGGGCATCGTTGTGTATGGTAGCTAGAGAAAGGAGGTATTCGTGCCACACATCTCCTCGTAGCCCAGAGAATAGTAAAGAGTAAACGGCCTCCCTTTCTCCCCCAACAGCCATGTGACGCTGCCATTCTCCAGACCAAATAGAGTTGCCCATATGTATCCACATGTCGCCATCGCCGAGCGTGGGGACCTAACGGTGGCAGAAGGAAGGGTGGGGCACTTTGTGCTGGGTGGACTGGATGTGTTCATCTTCCTTTCTTTTCTTTTTTTTTCACCGGTGTGGGCCTTGTGCGTGATCTACTGTGGGAGTATGTCGGGGAATTGGTTTTACCAGAACATCTGCAAGGATGCTAGACAAATAAAAAAAGATGTAAAACAAAAAATATGAATTTGAAATTGGGCCTCGTTTTCTTCGCGGAAGACATATGGAAGAGCCGCACCAGTTCGATTTGCATCCTCATAATCTTGGGCCATTTTTTTCTTGACACGACAGAACTCGAAGGTTGTCGAGGACTGCGTGGCTGGAACCAAGGCCTCCTGTGGTCCTCGTTTAGAATGCAAAGCCAGTGTTACATAAGTATGCATGATTACGTGCGTCTCAACACACAAGAGGCTAAGGTATGCACACAAACGTGCGCATGCGTGGGTAATTGTGTGTGTGTGTGATTCACCATGGTCTTGGATCGCGTGTTGGACTCGTGATCGACAGCTATTTTCCCTCCCGGAAGAGAGCTCAGAGCTCTTATATGACCGATCTATGGATAATGCTGTGCCCTTACACACACACACACACACACACAACTCCCGCCCACGAGAGTTAGGGTCACAACTCGCAGCGCAGCAATACTGAAATTATCTCAGCCCTGGGCGGGATTCAAACCCGGACCGCCGTAGTGGGAGCCGGGAAGTGTGTGTGTGTGTGTGTGTGTGTGTGTGTGTGTGTGTGTGTGTGTGTGTGTGTGTGTGTGTGTGAAGGTGCGTGCGCCTGTGTGTGTGTATGTGTGTGTGCGTGCGTGTGGGTGGTTGGGTGAGTGCGTGTATGTGTTTGCGTGTGTGTGTGTGCGTGTTTGTGTGTGTGTGCGTGTTTGTGTGTGTGTGCGTGCCCGTGCATGTGTGTGCATGCGAGAGGGAGAATGATTGTGAGTATGAGACAAAGCTGACATCCTTGACTCGACGCATCAGCCGCTGTCGCGTCCTCACTCGCTCGCTGGCTGGCACTGCCCACGCACCAGATCTGGAGTATGTGTGTGGTTGCTTCTCATCAGTGGATTGTCCTGCTGCTGCTCCTCCTATTTTATATTACGACACTTTTCTTGTCTAGTCTCGTCTCGGCATCTTTCACTCAAGTACCTACTCACGGAAAGATGATGATAATAGATTATAATTTATCAGTTCATTTTCCTTTATATTCTAAATTTATAACACACGTTTAAGTCTTCTTTTTGTTCTTTATCTGCATCTGAAACTTAACGCTATACGAAGAGGGAACTACATACATTACGTCCACAAAGTTGTTATAATTGCATTTTTTTCTTTCTTTTTTCGAGAATAATTTTTTGGGTAAATTCTGTGGAAATGGCTTTTCGGGACGGCATAACAATTTTACATGCGTTTTTCTTAAGGTGAGCTCCGAACTGCTCTGATATCAGCCACAGAAGGACTTGTCTTTAGTCGTTGGCCAGTGAGTGAGAGAATGAATCAGTCAGTGACAGACCAAAGAAGAAGGCGTCCATAAAACACTAAACGTCTACAGATTGACATTTGAGAGGAGCGTGATGAAATTATATTTGTCTCTGGGAAGAAACATTGTAATTTTGTCTGCTTTGTATTAGTTTAGGACTAAATTTGTCACCTGCTGGAAAGAGTGAGAGGAGGGGAGCTGTCAGCTCTCCTTGTGTCAAAAGATGGAAGAACTACCTCATTTTATAGGAAGAGTTCTTAGGCCACTTCCGGAGTGTCGTCCCTTCTGGGTTCCACCTCCAAATGAAGGGTGTTATCGAGTTTTAAGACGGGAGAAGGTTTTCTCTGACATATGTCTTGCAGGCTCACCCCTTGTATGTACCCCATGTTAGCTCCCATAGCGATGCAGGAAAACAGGTAGAAGCTGGAGGCGCCCAACTGGTGATCTGATTCTTTTTCCTCTCTCTCTCTCTCTCTCTCTCTCTCTCTCTCTCTATATATCTCTCTATCTCTATATATCTCTCTATCTCTCTCTCTCTCTCTCTCTCTCTCTCACACACACACACACACACACACACACACACACACACACACACACACACACTCACTCGCTCACTCTTTCTCTTATGGTTTTACTCTTTCGCTCTTTCACTTTCTCTTACTCTCCCGCTCTCTTCCCACACGTACTAAGGGAACGCGTCCACAAAGGAGCCTAGATTCGATAATGAATTCGCTGCGCCTTCTTCTTTTTTCTGTCGAAATACCACATCGGGGAGTTGGCCGCAGGGAGAGGGGCGGACTAGAAAGCTGGCTGGTGGCGCGTCAGTGCGTAATCACCTGCTGTGTGTTTGAGCTACGAGGATCCGCGGCCGCAAGAGGTTAGGTCTACCTGAGGGATCCTTATGGGGGGAGAGAGAGAGAGATCGGGGTGAGCGACGGAGAAGATGTTGAGGATACCTTTCCTGGATTTGGGTCACTCACTGACGACTCCACGGGTGGCGCTTGCAAAAGGCGTTGTAGTGGTAGTTGAGAGGTAGTCTCCGTTGCAGTGGGGGTTGTTTTAGTTGTTCCCTTTGGGGACGGGTTGGGTTTGGTGGTTGGGGCGCAGGTAGTTGGATTTTCGTTCGTGTGTCGTGGGTAGTTGTTCGGTCATAGGATAGTTGAAAGTTAGATCATGGTATTGACTGTGTGAGTGATGATAAAGGTTTTGATGGAAGTAGTGATAGTAACGATGATATTACCGAGGGTTGCATCTCCACAGTCCACAGCAATTATGACTATTAGTACCAGTAGTTCTAGTAGTATTAGTACGACTCGCATCATAACTTTCAATAGTAGTAGCAATTCTAGTCAAGCCAACAGCGAGGGTAAAGGCATTAATAACAATTATACGAGTTATAGAAATAGTTCTAGTACTAATCAAAGTAATTGTAGTATTGATGATAATAGTTGTTCTAATAAAAAGTAGTTGTGTCACTAGTAACAATAATTGTAAGTACTTGCATTACCCGTAATATTAGTTAAAGTGCTGCTGACAGCAGCCATGGCGGAAGTAGCTGGAGATCTCATAGAAGTGTTTTTGCATGCGGTCGAAGTGACTAAGCTAGACCCTCCCCTCCCCCCCCCCCAAAAAAAAAAAAAACTTGACCAGACTTCAATGGGTTTGCGAGGCGAAGAGATCTCGAGCGAAGCGAAGCGAACTGGCGAGTGGAGGTGAGGAGGCTAGTGGAGGCGCGAGGAGGAGGAGGAGGAGGCGGCTGACGATGGACCAAGAAGGAAGAGGAAGATGTAACGTGTCTTGGTTCCTCGGATTTATGGACGACGGAGTGAGGCGGAGTCGCTTATTTACTGCCGAAGCAGACACCTATGCCTTATGTGCCCAGATAGCCAGGGCAAGTGGCGGTTACTCGGGAACTAGATCGGAGGCTCCGTACTCGAAGCCCAAGAAGCGAAAGTGGCATCGATGTTATCGTTGTGAGGGAGACGGGGGAAATCTGGTGGAGGAGTCTGAAGGAATTACAGAAAGGAGGAGGAGGAATAATAAAAAAAAAAGTAAGAGAGAGAAGGAAGCGTAGGAGTAAGAGGATGAGGAAGAGATTGAATAAGACGAGGAGGAGGAGGAAGAGGTGGAATGAGGAGGAGATGAAGGATAATGTGGAGGGAGATATGAAGCTTTAGGTAGAGAGATCTCCTCTGTCCAGACAGACAGACACAAACACACACACACACACACACACACACACACACACACACACACACACACACGGCCGGGCGGAGATAAGTTGGGTTTGTCTCCTTTCACGTGTAACCCCTGTTCACCTAGCAGTGAGTAGGTACGGGACGTTAGTCAAGGAGTTGTGACCTTGCTGTCCCGGTGTGTGGTGTGTGAGTGGTCTCAGACCTACCCAGAGATCGGCAAATAATGAGCTCTGTGCTCACTGCCGTAGGGTGGTGTCTGGCTGTCTCGACAGAGACTGCAGCAGATCCGAGGTGAATACACACACACACACACAGTCAGGCATTCAGACAGTCAGACAGACAGTCAGACAGACAGACAGACAGACAGACAGACAGACCCGACCGACCACCTTCTGGAACGAGGAACCACTGTAGAATTCTTGCCCCCCCTCCTCCTCCCACACACAAGTCCTGCACCCATTTGCATTCCTCACCAACAAGTGTCATAGGTGATGACGCAGCGCTGCACGTAGACCACGAAGAACGTGGGCTCCGAAATGACATGGGTGTCAGGTCTTCCGTTGGCACAATGTTGTCGTTGTTGTTGGCACTGGTAACTTTGTACTCCCGTCCCCTCCCCTCCCCCCCAAAAAAATATGTATACAAAGGGCAACCTTTCGGAGAGAGTTTCGGGATGAAAAAGAAAATTTTCTTCGCCTTTTGATTTTGAAAACTGGTTTGGTTCTCTTTAAGAGAAAAAAGAATACTGGCTCATAACCTGAGGGAGTACTTGGCAGTGACTTTTGACAAATGACCAGTGAAACTCTTCGCTTTCCCTTCGCTCGGTGCTTCCTCCTGGGGAACGAAAGATGAGTGGGTTCCTTGTGCGTGGAGGGCGGGAGAGATCGAGAGGGAGCTTACACTCAGTGTGACTTCGACGGTCCTCCTCGAGTACCCACCCTGTCAAGTAACATCGAACTCGGCTGCAACTTCTTCGGGGTGATCATTATCCATTCGATCTCGTTAATTGCAAAGAGATTATCTTGATCTAATTAACTTCGCACGCTTCGACCATCAGGTATGCGCTCTGCCGTCGTGGAGAGCGAGTTCCCTAGTGGATTCTGCTTCAGGCCACATCAAGACACCGCCTATTTCACCTTTTGTTTGCCTACCTGCACTCCGCTACATTTCTCGACTATTTATACTGCAGCCAGGTCACTTTTGTACTTAAACTCTAATCGCATGTGACCTTAGAACACACACACACACACACACACACACACACACACACACACACACACACACACACACACACACACACACACACACACACACACACACACACACACACACACACACACACACACACTTGCAAACACATGTACTGTATAGATGAACACAATAGATCAAGCTTGTATAATATGACAATGACGATGCTCCTGTGATTTACTGAAAAATAATAGAAATAAGATCGTGGCCCATCTGTACACGACATATCTCAGCATCTGGGCCCTGTGGTGCTCGGTATGTCCCCTCGAGTACGGCCCGTTTATGAATGGGAGGGACAAATCGTTTGTTGATGGTTCTTTGTAATCGTAATTACAGCATTCCGACAAAGATGGATCCTTGACATTCAATTCTAAAGTCTTCTGAAGTTCCTAACTAATTACTTCCGTTCTTTATGATAGATCAAGACTTTCGTTCTCTGTGATGAGTTTTTTTTTATTACAATTATTATTGTTATCATTGTTCCAAAATGAATCTCAAGTGTTGTCACTTGAGACATTAGAAGGCGGGGTCGTCTTCATAAAGATTCCTATAGATTTATCTTTGTCATAGTAACAATTTGTGCCTCGAGTTTTAACGACGTGAAAACCCTCAGCCCTACGCTATTCGGCAACGGTCCTCGTGCCTTCTCATAGACCTTCCTGGGAAGAAGCATTGGACTGTTGTCTGTTTTTGTGAGTCTGGGACTGTTTCTATGTCGCTAGATTGTAGTAGCAGTAGTAGTAGTAGTAGTAGTGGTGGTGGTTGTAGTAGTAGTAATGGTAGTAGTGGTGGTAGTATTAGTAGTTGTAGTAGCAGTAGCAGTAGTAGTAGTTGAAGTAGAAGGGATCAATCGCCGGTTGTCAGGTCTCTGAATGTGAAATTGTTGAGAAAATTTAATATTAATGGATCTTGAGCCCGGTCCGGCAACCGAGTGCCAGCCCCTCAAGGTTGCACCTCCAGATAGGTGTTGATGGGATTTGAAGATGAGCTGTAGGGAGATCATTATCTCCGACGTCTGTCTCGCAGACAGAGTTAATGCATCTAACCAAAAACAATAACAGAGAAGAACATATTGACATCAATGGTGTGAGATATGAAGTATGCAGAAACTTTAAGTATCTTGGATCAATCGTAACAGACGAAAACCTGATGGACACTGAAATAAAATCAAGAATTGCTTCAGCCAACAGATGTTATTACAGCCTCCAAAATACACTGGGAAGAAGGAGCATATCAACAAAGACCAAATTAAGAATATATGATACAATAATAAAACCCATTCTATTATATGGATGCGAAGCCTGGAGCCTGACTAAGAAAATGGAAAAAAGTCTTTTTGTATTTGAGAACAGTGTACTAAGGAACATTTTGGGCCCAGTATTCGACGAACTAGACCAAGAATGGAGAAGGCGGTATAATGAAGAGCTAAGGGAAACATCAGGCCAAATAAATATCATAAATATCATAAAGTCAAGGCGACTGCAGTATGCCGGCCACATTGCAAGAATGGAACAAGAAAGAATACCAATGAGAGTGATGATGGATGGGATGGTAGGAGGAAGACGTTTCCCAGGAAGACCACGCAGAAGATGGATGGACAACGTGAGGGAGGACCTGGAAAGGGCTGGAGCAGATGTCCAGGATTGGATGACAGTGGCACAGGACCGTAGAGTCTGGAGACATTTGGTGCTAGCGGTGAGGGGTCAGCAAGTGGCCCGACCACCACCGGAGTGAGTGAGTGAGTGTCTGTCTCGCAGGATCTACGCGCGGATTCCTATCTTTGGACCCAGAGTTTGTCTGTCACAAGATGTGGGAAGTGAATTTTATTGTTTTACTTTTTTAGTCGTTTGAAAGATGTCGCACCTACATTTCAACAAGAATGTTCACTTCTTCAGAATCCTTATAAATCTCGCCCTTGGTTTCAAATAAAACCTAGAAGGAGAGACAAGTCCATAAAAGGCATTGAGGAGGAGGAGGAGAGAGTAGTGGTGGTTAGAATATGTAGATAAGATGACGAAAGGAATGTAGGAATGTGTGGTTGAGAGGAGAGTGTAACTTCCTTTACGCCTATTGGCGGATGCGAATGACGTCACTAGGTTGATTGGTGGTAGGGTGCTGCCTGGGGAGAAACGTCACAAGTCCTGCTTGAAACGACTTGAGGGAAAGGAGAAAGGATAGAGGGCATGCGAGAGGGTTCAAGGACGAGACTTGAAGGGTAAGGAGTTTCTCTCTCAAGGAAGGAGTTCTTCGTCGAGGGTGAGCATTCCGCAAGGGTGACCCCAGGCAGGAGAACTCAGAGGGTCGTGTCCTAGGTCGTGCCCCGCCGTGAGAACTAGGCCTGCGTTAGGAGCACAGCTCTCTCCCTCCTCTAGGAATTTCGCGCACACCCGAAGAGCAACTTTTTTTTTTTTTTTTTTTTCTGGAGACAACTGCCTCTGAGGTCGGGATATCATGGATGTGTATGTACATTTGGGGAGGAAAAAGATGACTGGGTGCCCAGCCGTCGCTTCAAGTCTAGTAACTGATTTTATCTTATTTGTCCTCTAATTTGAGTTCATCGTTGTCGTCGTCGATGTCATCGTCGTCGCCGTCTACACAAGTATGATTTGAGTCGGATCTGTTGCAATAACAGGCCACAAGTCTTTTTGCACAATAGGCCACAGAGCCGAGGGCGTTTATGGAATCCGGCTGCAATTATTCCTGGAAGGGATCACGACGCCTGGAAATAGTTTACGTCATTCCTTCATGAGTATCGCCACATATCGCGGTGGAGATGTCGTTGTCGATTCATAAACTCCGTCGCCATTTCCTCTTCCCGCCATTACCAATTAGCTCCGGGATAGTTTTCAAATTGTTGTCGCCATTGTCATGCCTCCTGAAGAAGTGGTGGAGTAAGAGGACGAGGAGGAGGAGGAGGAAGAAGACGCAGAGGATGAGAAGGAGGGGTTAAGGAAGCTCGCTGTCCTTGTGGAATGGGTATGGCAAAGGTTGAGCGGCGGTTGTGGTGGGTAGGAAGGAAGGTTAACGCCTGCGCCCCGTCTTGGGGGGGGGGGGGAACCGAGCCGTGGTGCTCTTCCTGGAGGCCCTCCTCCTGCCCAGAGAGAACCTGCTGTACCGGAGTTGTTGTACCGGTTACCTGCATTTCGTTTGCCGGTTGCCAACCTGACGGCTGTCACGAGTGAGTGAGTGAGTGAGGTGAACGGGTGAGCTGAGTAGGTAAACGGGTGAGTGGGATGAGTGAGTGAGTGACTGGAATGAGTGAGTGACTGAGGTGAGTGAGTGGGATGAGTGAGTGAGTGAATGAGGAATACCCGACGTGACTTCCATCTTTGATGTTCTCGAGACGATTACTCGAGTTGGAGTGTTCTTGAGGATTGCCAGAAATATAATTGTGGACGTCTTTCTCTTATACTTTCGTGATGTGTGTCAAGAAGATTAATCTGACAACTATCTTTTGGCTAAATAATGCTACCGAGAGTAAGGTAGCATTTGTTGAGATGTCGATAATATCTGTAGATTTATTCATGATCACGGTTGAAATACCAGTGCATCTTTTCTTACATAGTACCATGATTACCATATTTTCAGAAAGGCTGTCATCTTTTACTGGTCTTGTCATTTGACAAGAGACCGCACCAGGACCATTTGTTGACACATCGTTTGTTGACGATGCGAACACAAGCAGAATCGTTTCTTTCCTCTATTTTTGTTTAAAATATTAATAAATGGTGAAAACCTCCTGAACTTGCTGATGCCACAATGATGCTGCCCAGTCTTAACCATTCCTACTGTTTCCAGGAGGCCAAAATGTTTCTCAGCATCTCTGTATATATTCTCAATACCACTAATTTTATATGTTACATATGTACAGAAAATAGGTATATAACTTAGTACCACATATTTGCAGTCGTGGAAGTTGTAGTGGCTATATTTTTCACCATAACTGTAAATTCGGATGCAGTAGACCTTGTCTGAGACTGTTCAATTTCCTTTGATTTTTTTTTCAAGTGTTGCCTTGATGATGTCTTGTGATGATTTTTGGATATCTGGTGTAACCCGTAAACTATAATTATGATTTTCTCGTAATGGTTTCTCTCTTCTGCCGATGTTTGTTTCTGCAGCGTTGATGTACCTGCCCAGAATGTTTTTTTCGACAGTTACAGTCACAACCTGATAAATGTTGCTGACAGCTTTCTCACGTCTATTGACTATTGACAAATATTAAGGGTTTAGTTCTTATTACTATCAGTCGCCTGTAAGCCTAATGACTATCAAAGTTATGTAATAATAAAGAGAATTTTAAAAAAGACAATAAAAACGAAAACAACAATACGAAATGAATATCGTTAATAAATCTAAAGAGAATCCCAAATAATTCTATAGTTACATTAGAGATAAAAAGGTAATTAGGAATCACATTGGCCCACTATTATCTGCTGACGGTCGACTAGAATATTCAAATGAAGGAATGTGTGATAATTTCAACAACTATTTTAGCTCAGTATTCATAAACGAAACGCCTCAAAGTGAACTCCAAACTGAAACATGTGAAAAGTCTAAAGTGAACTTACTACGGTAAATATATCAAAAGAAAATAAATAAAATGTGTATAGAAAAACTCAAAGTTAATAAAACACCAAGGCCTGACGGCTGGCACCCAAGAATCTTAAAGGAAATGGATAATGAGATTGTTGTTCCATCAGAAATTATTTTCAAGTAATCCATCATATCCGGAGATGTCCCAAGAGAATGGAAGCTAGCTAACTTTACTCCCATATTCAAAGAAAGGTGACAAAAAGAAACCAAATAACTAAAGACCTATCAGCTTGACTTCAATTGTAGGAAAAAATATGGACACTATCATGAGGAGCTATCGAACATCGTTTAGAAAGTAACTGTTTGATAAATGATAGCCAGCATGGATTTAGACGGAAACGTTCTTGCGTGACTAACTCCAATTCTATAACACGGTCATCACGAATTATGACAAAAGAAACAATATAGATTTAGTATATCTAGATTTTACAAAAGTTTTTGATACCGTCCCCACGAAAGACTACTTACTAAATTAGCTTCACACGGAATAAGTGGTAGCCTGTTAAGTTGCACTAGTAATTGGTTGAACGATCGAAAACAGAGAGTTGTTCTAAATGACAAAACTTCTGGATGAAAAAATGTTACGGGTGGAGTTCCTCAGGGTTCCGTTCTTGGGCCACATCTATTCATAGTATATATAAATTATATAGATCACCGACTGAAATCTATTGTCTTTAAATTTGCTGATGGTACAAAACTGTGCTGAATGGCAAATGATCACTTAAACAAATTAGATATTCAAGATTTAGATAAACTACAGCAATGGTCCGAGAAGTGGCTAATGAAATTTAACACAAGTAAATTCAAGGTTATGCACATAGGTGAAAATAACAATAAGTACGGTTATAAGTTATTTGGTAATTCGTTAACAAAAGTGGATAGTGAAAAGGATCTCGGCGTAATTATCAGTAAATATCTCAAATCATCTAAGCAGTGTATTTCAGCCTTTGAGAAAGCAAATAAGATTCTAGGACTGATTGCACGATCTTTTGAGTTCAAAAGTACATCTCTCATTAACAAGCTATAGAAATCGTTAGTTCGTCCACATTTGGAATATGCTGTTTCCGTATGATCACCGAATCTCATTAAAGACATTGACAGATTGGAAAAAAGTACAACGACGAGCCACAAAACTGATTCCAAATAAAAAAAAATAATAATAAGAAAATCGACTAAAGCATATGAATCTGTTTTCCCTAAAAAAGCGTAGACTCAGATGTGACTTGATACAAGTCCTTAAGATTCTAAAGGGAATTGACATCAAAAGTGACAAAATTTTCACATTGAATGAGAATCTGACAAGAAATAATGGTCTCAAACTGTTAGGAAATATATCTAATTTGGAAGTGGGTAGAAACAACTTCGCCAACCATGTAGTTAATAAATGGAATAAACTTCCTGCAGAGGCAGTGCAATGTAATTCAGTTCGAAGCTTTAAGATTTGTTTAGATAAAGACCTAAGCAATATGCTGTAATGCCTGTCATTTGTTTTACATTATTTGCTTATCTGTTTGTTATTATTTGTCCGTTTGTTTATTATTATTTGAATGATTATCATTTATTATTATTTATCTGTCAATTTATTATTATTTACTATTTACCTGTTTGTTTATTATTTAATTTTACCTATTTATTTATTATCTTATTATTCATAATATATTTATTTATTTATTTACTTATCATTATTATATATTTTTTTGCATTCGACCACCTAGTTATGGACCAAAAGGTCTCCTGTCGGCATGCTCCTCCTTTATAATCCTTTATAACTTGCAGCCAGATGACGTCATCTGATACCTCTGGAGCTTTCTAATTGTTTGTTGACTTTTTCAGGTGTTTATTTCCACGTGGTTGGCGAAGGTGTTGTCCGGGTGCTGGACAAACGACAACAGCGCCATTCGGACAAAGAAAATTACATCGATTTTCGGATGAGACTTCTCGGCGAGCCCGGTAAGACGTCTTCTGCATTTCTAAATCTCTTTTTTTCCGGTTTCGTGCCTGGCCCGTGTGTTTCCAGGTTAACTAGTCGCTCCTCATGCGTAACCTGGTTTGGTAATTCGCGCCTCGGTGACCACAAGACGACCACGAAAGTCGGAGACACATTGGGGATGAAGCAACGGCAGTCTGCGGACGACAAATTTTACAAGTTTTTCTCACCGCTGAGAGAGAGACGCAGAGAAATGACAATGCGACTCTATTAGGCAAACCAAGTAAAAGCAAGAACGGGCGCAAAAATCGGTTATTTTGTAAAACGTACTATATGCAATCTATTCATATCGTGTGGCGACTAACTTTCTATTATTTGATGGCCATTTAATTGCATTCTACATTTCATTATAAACTTTTTTTTTACAGCGAAACTAGTTCTTTTATTCTTATGATGCTACTACTACGTTTTGAGATCACAATCGTTCCATGAATAATTTTGCGAAATCATTTAATAGATTCGCATGATGAAGTTTTTCGGTTTCTATTTATTAATTTCTGTTCTGGCACATATTTCCAGTCAATTTAAAGAAAGTTGCGCGTGAAAGTCTTTCAATAATCAGTATCTCATATTTCTCAAAGCGATCTGTTTTATGAAACGCTGATTTGAAAGTCGCGAAGACAAGGTTCACGGTAGATACTCCAAACGTGATAGATTCCTTTAGGGTTCAAACACTCCAAACTCTTTCACTCTCGTTCACTCACTCCCTGTCACTCCCTGTCTCGCTCTGTCACCCCCTCTCACACTCACTCCCTCTCACACTCACTCCCTCTCACACTCACGCTCTGTCATTCATTTCACACTCTGTCATTTTCTCTCACACTCTGTCACTTTCTCTCACACTCACTCTGTCACTCCCTCACACTCCTTTTCTGTCACTCCTACTCACACCCACACTCTTACTCCCTCACACCCACCGTCACTTCTCTGTCACTCCTTCTCACTTTGTCACACCTTCTCACACTCACTCTTTGTCACTCCCTCTCGCACTCGTTTTTCACTCTCTCACTCTTAAATACACTCACGATGAGGCAACGCTTGACCTCAAACGCGCACGCAACAACACACACGCAGAGCGAGCCTGCTGGCTTGACGACCCGACGAGCTGGCTCAGTCCATCTCAGCCCCAGTTACCCCCACCGTTACTCAGAAATCATTAATCTCGGTCACCGCAGAAATGATGTCTCTCTTTCCACGAAGACTCTCTTGGGAGGCGACGCCAATAGCATTAATCTCCTAAATTCTGGTGTCTGGACATTGCCTACCCACCCACCCACCCAAGATCCAATTTCTTGCAAATAAGAAAGTGTTTCTCATTTTCCGAAATCGATTATGACGGTCTTAATACTTTTTTTTTTTTGTAGTATTTAGAACTCAAGGGGGCCCATAAGGAAATGTCATACGCAAGCACATGTCAATGAAAGAGAGCTTAAATGTGGAGGTTAAGGTGCATATATGGATTTCAAGTAACAGATTGATTCCCCGACTATGGAAGTCGTCAACACGTCCGTTAAAACGAAGTGCGAATTTCATAATGCGCAATCTTACCTGGGTGTTGGAGGAAGGGGCAACATATCACCGCGTGAGTCAGGAAACTACACCACTCTTATCCCGTGCATCCGGGTCCTTCTCCGCCGCCTTTCGCACCTCCAAATTAGGAATTCTTGGGCACGAGTCTATAGCGAGTCATCACTCCTCTGCTTAGGCTCCCTCCTGCCAGTTTGAAAAAAAAACACGAAAACATAATCAGATCATCAAAGAAAAGGCGTAGTCGATTGTGGTCGCCAGAACTCGAGAGGTTACCCGCATGCTTTGTCAGCCGACGTTATGCGGGGGCATTGTGGGATTCGGGGGAGGGGGGAACGGTGTGTAACAAAATAACAACGATACGGCAGGTGGTGGGGAGGCATTGGTGTCGAACACCAAGTGGTGAAAACTTCTCCCCACCCCCCGTGCCAG
>NC_134792.1:47139700-47142200 GCF_046742065.1 Oratosquilla oratoria | reverse complement strand
ACTTTTTGTGTAGGGACCATACCACATACTTCAATCTGGGACAAATCAAGTTTTCTACGAGTTTTTTCATCATCTCGTTCATGTAGTAGATACTTATGTTGAACATTCTGTTTTTATACTGTGATCTTTGTTTTTCCGTTCACTTTTTTCGGTTAATGATTTTGTATTTAAGATATGTCATTTTCTTATTTAACTTGTTCCTAATAATTGGCAATATATGTATTGAATTCATTTTACACTTCGACACCTCTCTAGATCCTGTTGTAG
This sequence comes from Oratosquilla oratoria, assembly GCF_046742065.1. Classification (NCBI taxonomy): domain Eukaryota; kingdom Metazoa; phylum Arthropoda; class Malacostraca; order Stomatopoda; family Squillidae; genus Oratosquilla; species Oratosquilla oratoria. The sequence continues at coordinate 47,141,933 of NC_134792.1, read as the reverse complement.
CAAATTGCAATCGTATCATATTTTACTTTCTTCATGATCTCGGCATCATCAGTAAATAGATTGATGTAACTGTTTCTTCCATCCATTATGTCATTAACTTAGATCAAGAACATTACTGGTGCCAAAACCAAAGTGTGTGTGTGTGTGTGTGTGTGTGTGTGTGTGTGTGCTTGTGTGTTTGTGTGTGTGTGTGTGTGTGTGCTTGTGTGTGTGTGTGTGTGTGTGTGTGTGTGTGTGTGTGTGTGTGTGTGTGTGTGTGTGTGTGCTTGTGTGTTTGTGTGTGTGTGTGTGTGTGTGTGTGTGTGTGTGTGTGTGTGTGTGATTGTGTGTTTGTGTGTGTGTGTGTGTGTGTGTGTGTGTGTGTGTGTGTGTTTCTGTGCGTGTATGTGTGGGGGCGCGCGCGCGTTTGTTTATTAGTCATTACGTTTTACTGTTTTATGAGAGTTTTGAGAGTATGCATACTTGATACCACTCATGCCGTGAGATAAATCCATTCGTCTACCATTCTACCATTGTACTCGGATATCTAGTTTTCTCATCCATGTTGCCAAAGGCCCACAAATTCCCAAGCATTTTCGTCCACCGGTACGATCGCCGATATGACGTCACGAGGCGTCCGGAACTGGAGGTCTTGCTCCATGTTCTTACGCCCTACAGGACCTCATAATTCCTCCAATTTCGGAGGAGGAAGTATGTGTGTGTGTTTACGAATGAGGAAAAATTACCTTTCTCTAGCCCCACCACCGAATCTTCCTGCCTGTCTTGCTACTGGCGGACAGAACTTCAACCTGACAAGCCAACGGAGGTTTCGACAAAAACTTACAGGTTCGCTCGTATTCAAGAACAAGCGCGGACCAAGCTTTGCCGTATCTCCTGGCTCCTTGTCCTGTGTAGACACAATGCTGACTACACTCCACTACACGCACACGCGCACACACACACACACACACACACACACACACACACACACACACATGTGCACACATACACATTGAATACACCTACACATTCAAATACATATACATGCATATGCATATGTTCTCTTGTTGTTGCTGTTGTTGTTGTTGTTGTTGTTGCTGCAATTACTGTTGCTGTTGTAAAAAGTCCATCTAGGCGCACCCAACCCATGTAAGAAAAAATGCATTAAGAAATGTATCCACACCAGTGTCTCTGCATGCCCATGTTAGACTTTTCCTTGTGCAAACGTGAAGTGAATGTTCTTTATCAAACGCTCACATCTGATTTTGTCGTACTGGTCTTGGTTCAGCTCTAATCGGTATTTCCTTTGCTGTGAGGCGCAATAGATTGCTGGTCTCGTTAATTCGTATAAGCGCATGCTCAGTTGTGCATCGTGAAGTCGCTTGCAGCGTTGTGGGGATTCCAGTCTAAAGGAGGCAATTTCCAATGTGATTTCACATACAATTTGTTTAATTCTGAAACTGTAAGAACAGTGCCCGATTTATATGTATTTTTTCAATGTTTCTGATGTAAATACTGCTGATCATTTTTGAGAATGCATCCGATTGTACGACTTTTTCTTTCGGCGTCGTTCAGCTTCCAGTTGTCCGCCATTGCATTGGTGAGAACAGTTCGACTGATTTCACGGGCGAGACCAAAGGCGGGACATTTGTAATCACCGGAATGGACGCGCGTACCAAATTGACCAACAAACACCGTATCCTACTCAGATACATCTAGAAAACAACAGTTAAATATCAATTAACGACACCATTCCAACATTTTCAAGAGGTAGACGTAGACCTAAATGAAAATAGGGATTCAAGACCGCATGCATCTATTGACGTAACACGTAGACAGAGGGTTTCCAAACCTCCCACTGCCTGGTGACTTGTATATTCATTTATGTATGTATTTACCTCTATGTATATGTCATGCCAGGTACAACAGGATCTCAATTATACCATAACTACGTGTTAACTTGCCGTCGTGTATGCATCATGCCATGCCCCCCGATTGTATACATGCCTCTCGTGTATGCCCCCATGCCTGCCAGGTGTTGTAATATCGAATCTTTGCAGACGCCAATCATCCGTCCTCCAACCCCGAAGAGGACGACGGCGCCAGCGGTAAGTGTGAACGAAGCACTCACTCCCTCGCCCCCTCTTCCAGACCTCGCTCACTCCCCTCACCCCCCTGCCTTGCCTAGGACCTCTCACTCTTTCTCTCACCACAACCCTCGTCAGTGACTCGCCTGTGTCTACTTCCCAGCTTT
>NC_134792.1:47089700-47134700 GCF_046742065.1 Oratosquilla oratoria | reverse complement strand
GTTGGTAGTGGGTATATTTCACCATTGTTAACTGGTGGAGAAAGAGGAAAAAGACTAAAGGTAAGGTGTTGAGAGTAAACAGTTTAAAGGAGCAGGAGAACAAGAAGCTGGGAGAATTGTGGGAGGTGGTGATGGATAGAGTAAAGGTAGGAGTTGAGGAGGAATGGGGGTGTTTCAAAGAGGAAGTAACAGGGTGTGGAAAGATAGTGTGTGGAACAAGGGGGATAGGAGGGAATAGAAGGAAGGTTAGTGAGTGGTGGGATGATGAAGTGAAGAAGGTTGTTGAAGAGAAGAAGCGAGCATTCACGGACTGGTTGCAAAGTAGGACGAGAAGGACGCATGAGAGGTACAAAGAAAAATGAAGAGAAAACATAAGATAAACGAGGCAAAAAAGGAGGGAAGATGTGAGATAGGGAAGGAGTATAACAGGAAAATTTGGTGTGTGATAAGGCTTTGTTAATTTAATTATAAGGTAAAACTAAAAATAGGTAATTATCTTTACTGAAGTAACTATGAGAAGTAAAAATAAGATGATGTTGATTTCGGTTTGTGCATTTTATCTGAGAGTGTTGAAAAATAATGGATATCACTGTCACGTCCTGTATATGAAGATAATCAGTGAGATAAAAAAAATAACAATAGTGGTGGCGGACGTACGAAGTTAACGACATTTTTGTAAAGAATAGCCTCTTAGATCTGCTGGGAGCTATTTTCAAACAAATATGACTAATTTTACGTGTGCCGTGGCAAACTGCACGTCAGATTTAAAAAATATATAACTTAAGACAAAGTTTATCGTACCGAAAAAGTTAAGTTTTCGATGCAAAATTATATTTTCGATACATTACATGGATTTGCCTATTGCTTGGTGCATTCAAATGAAAGTATATATCAGTATACGTCCATTGAAGTCGGTAGAAAATGACAAATTGTTTGGCTTGATACAATTATAGGCTGTTTTACGAATATCTGTGATTATAAATAGAGGCTCAAACAATGCTATATGCCGTTTGCAATCATGAAATTAATTGACTTAAATTTCAGACACAATAATGTACAACGATACACCTCTGTAAGGTTATAAAACTTGCCAAAAAAAAAATTATTTATTTTCCGGCAAGAATTACAAAATCTGGCGGTGTCTGGTATCAATTTGCTCACTGCGAAAGGTCCCATTGTTTCATGGCAAGGTTCGAATTTGAACGTTGTCACAACGTATGTTGGCCACGAGTCCTGTTCGAAGCAGTGAGTAGTAGGCAGGCGATTTGATTCACGGTTGGCTATAACAATATATATATATATATATATATATATATATATACCCGTATATTTATCATGTATGTGCATTTATGCATGTGTATAAGCCTTACAGGGTATGGAGAATATTGACCTGGCAGTCTTTATGCAATCAGTAATTTAGGAGAATTCAGTAACACCCTTACGGACCAGAGTCCCTGCATTCATTTACGAATGGAGACTAAAATCTCCACTCAAAATATTGTTAATCACTGTCATTTTCCTTTCTACTACCTCCCTTAAGTCTTACCTTTGACTTCACCTCATAGGTGTGATGCTGTCCCTAATGGTAGGAACGACAGTTGTCACCACTTTCATAACGTCAGTATTCAAATAATTTAAAGCGCTTTAATGAGAATGTGCACTAGGGAGTTGGCTGACGACAGACGTCCGTGTGGTTCCTTGCAGACCATCCAATACATGGCGTCGAACAAAGTGGTGCAGGCCGAGACGCGGGAACTGTCGTCGGTGAGCCGGGGCAAGGTCAAGGTAGGAGACACCGACGACTGGAAGTACGAGCAGCTCTACGTCCCACCGCTGCCCCCGACCAACCTCCGGGGGTGTCATATCATCAGGATTCAGTACGACGTTTTTGTAAGTATATGTGTGTATGTGTGTGGGAACGGTGATTTTTCTTTATTGCTAGTTGCATTTCGCTCTCGTTCGTTTGGTCATTTAATCGAGGAAGAGTAAGTGCAACAATAGTTGGTCCACAGTCCTATCATCCTGATCTCCATCAGCATCTTGAACTTGGGATTTCGCAAATTTCTGCATTAAAAGGAATATATATATATATATATATATATATATATATATATATATATATATATATATATATATATATATATATATAATGTCAGCAACGAGTGTAATTTCGTCCGGAGGTGTGATAACGGTCTGTAGCATTGGCATCCACCCTCATCCCAGTTTCCTTGAGATGGTTTGAATACAGGAAAATAACAAACTAAAATAAATATAAATGTCCTTATTTTTTGTATTATTGCCTCGACCCAGCTACTTTGCCCTCTATCTTATCCTCTTCTTTTCCTGCCGCAGTTCATCATCGAGCCGGCTAACCTGGAGAAAGAGATCAAACTCCAGCTCCCCATCATGATGGCCACATACCCGTACCGCAACGGGGACGGGACGCTCAAGAAGAAGCGAGGAGCTCAGTACCCCAACAGCCTTCCTATCTTCAGGCCATGGCTCGACCAGAAAACTTTCGAGTAACCTCCCAGGACAGCTTCCTGCACAGCTGCCTCCGGGGACAGCAGCTTCCGCAGCTGCCCTGAAGTCTACCAGTATCGCTCTGTGAGTTATGTAAATCACTCCAACAAGACGTTCAAGCAAACTGAAAGACGATATCCGTTAGGTTTTGTTGACTTTCTCGGTCCCAAAGTGACCCGTTGTTTTCATTCGAATTAGAATTCCCACCCCTTACAACCGCCAGTCGTCTGCAGTCCGTCCTTCAACGCCAGTAAATCAGTTGATTGCCAGTAGTCTAGTAATTTCATTCCGTCATTGATAACCAACGCTTTTGTTCAAGTGGACAATGTCGCCCAGTAACTGGAGTTACAGTGGAAAAGAGATCAAGGGTAGAAGAACTGATAGTAGAAAGTAAAAGTGATCAGCATTGTACTTATAACGAGTTTCCAATCATAAAAGACTGATGTGCAACTCCGGTCCGTAGTGGTGTCATTAAATTCCTACACTAAAATATAAATTGCATTAAACTTGCGAAGTCAATATACAACCCATGCAGAGTTGATAGCCTAGCATGTAGTTTACAGCCTTGTTTTTTTTTTATCGAATCCGCTCTGAAAATGTTGTTACATTATTCCCTCCTCCAAAAATAAAGAAAGAAAAAAAAATAGCTAAACAATTATGTAGTTTTGTTAGATTTTCACTTGACTCGAATGCTGAGCTTGTTGGTCCAAGTTTGGTGGTCATCATTTGATTCATATTTTCTGGCATGGTGACCTTGAAAAGCGGGGCTAGTTTGAGTGTTTGTTATATATTTTTTTCTTGTTGGTATGAATGCCGAAACTGCAAGCTAGCCTTACTAGAGTATCCGAATTGTGAACCTGTACATATACGAGAGGACTTGTACGCGTAATCGGCGGTGTTGCCGTACGAAATCACTAAGCCTCGTTCGGAAAAGTAAGTACGTGAACTTAAAAGTCAATTTTACGTGTTGGGGAGTGCGTCTTGCCGTGACCCCTTCGCCTCATTGCCATAAACAGCTTATGTGTTAATTAGTAGTCGTAAAATCAAGCCGTTGTATGGGAGGGAATAACCAGTCAGGAATATTCAAATTAATTCGGACTCCAAGAAACATATCGAGTGTTTTTTTCCATAGAAATATTTCCTCGAGAGGATTTGGTGACTACATACGTTCCTATGGCAGCGGTAAGCATGTGCATTCTCTGCTCAACTAGGGAAAATGTTTTGAACATTTTAATGCGATATGTGATGTTCCTTACCCGGTCTGTTGCTGGCGGCTGGCGTGGTGTCTTGCACATAGCGTGCTTCATAATGTTGACATATGCACGTAGCTTATTGTGAATACGCGCACGGTGGCGTTTCCCCCTATTTATAGTCTGTTTTCTAGAACAGACTGGTACCAACCAAGCATGCGAGTTATCTAGATTCTCAACACGGCAAGTATCATGTATGTTACGGACCAGTTGATAATGATTAAGCGTGGACACTCCGAACTGATCCAGTGATATGGTTCGGACAGTGCCAGCTCCTAAATCTCGTATGAGGTAACTGTTGTCACTCAGTTCATCACATGATCCAAGACTGGTGAATCTGTTACACACGTTTGCTCCATGTATTTTAATTTTAAAATTACGTGGCTAATGTACTGTATCTAATATTTTTCTTCCCTCTTTTCCTTTTCTTCTACTTATAACCCTTGGTACCTTTTGTCGTTTGCTCAGTTGCGTAAGGCACCAGAGGATATTGTCTGACTATTCCCTGTATTTGTACCAGATTTATGACTGTGAAACCTATATATCAACACAAAATATTCCATACATAGTATACCCATGTTTAATTTTTTTTTTTATCTTGTATTGCCATTTATGCCCTGAAGTTGCATTTGCCTTTAGAGACCTACACTACAGGTATGTCATATTTATTCTACACAACTTACAAATGCATTGGTTAACTTGCTTGAATGTCGCAGGCCCAGGCATCCGTGAGATGTGCACAAGGCCTTTAGTAGTCAGTTATGACCTCATTGGAAGGTTAATATTGTGAAGTAAGTGGATGCCCACTAGAGGTCAAGCCACCAGCATGGACATGAAGTGACTGGTTGAATCAACATGTTTATGTAGTATGTATGTGTAAATATCATGCATGTCAACAGACGCACACATTCCACTTGCCCATGTCATGCACCATCTCATCTGCTTCCCACACAGTCATGTATTCTTCATATGTTCACACATCTCCCATCCCGTTTTGGTTGACCTCTCCTCTTTCTTTTGATACTTTCCTTGAACACTTTTGAAATATTTTTTTGAACATGTATACACATGCACAAGAAAGTATGATTATAATTATTTTTTATTCTTTGGGATAATTGTTTCTAATTTGTTCCTGAACTATAGCACAGATTCCTGCCATGTATCTCCTGGTGCCATAAGCTCTATTTAAGGAGACTGGTGTACACAAGATGTCTGTAAAATACACATAGTACATAGTGCACACACAGGGATGGGGAACATTACATGTGTGTTACATCTGTTGGATGGAATAACCTTAACATTTCTTTTAGTAGTTCTCATGATGGGTGTGTATATAGTTTCACTGATAGAAACAATCCCAGGGCTCTCCATTCTGTGGGCAAACACATTTGACTATTTCTCTTTCTCCAGTTACTAGGAAGAGAGTCCATTTGCCAAATGTCAATCTTGTGAAGCATTGGGAAGAGGTGAAAGCTTATGGAAGGATTAGAGACCCGTCCTGATAGTTATTGCCAATCTCATGAGATTCACCATCAGAAGGAGAGGGTGTTGATGAGTTTTGAAGACAACAAGGAGACGATCCTGTCTAATGTCCATCTCACAGACCTCCATAGTGCCATCTTTAGACCCACATGAGGAAGATCTCCTTGGCTAATTCTTGGTTGTAGGACCCCTTATGCAACTTGCGTGAGGTGGGAGATTTACAACCACCAGTTACAACAAATCTTGTATTATGGATGTAGACAATATACAGCTGTTGGAATATGAAGTAATTGTTATATTTTTTATACACATCCATGCACATACACACTAACTTGTTTGTGTAGAGGTACTGACTTGGTGCCACCCAGGGTTGAAAAGTATCACAGCACTGTAAATTAGCACCCACTCCTTTGGGCAAGGAGTTGGGGTGTCGAGTCACAGCATTGCCCATAGATCGGGCAGTACGTGAGCTCTTGAGTTCTCAACTGGAAAGCTAATGACTTTCAATTACAAGTGTAACACATGACTAAAGACCAAGCAGAATCACATAGCTTGCTGGTATAGTGGTTAGTGTGACACACAACCAGAGGTTGAGTCCTATTCAAGACTTGAAAGTTTGGCTCACACATGAATTTATTACTGTCCACCTTGATGAAGGGGATGGGGTGTGTGTGTGTGTGTGTTTACCTAATTGTAGTATAAAGGAAAGGGCTCATTGGGTCCTGTCTCCTATTCTCTAATTTTCTAACATACCTAGACCCAAATTCATGTATGGTTCCAACTTAATCTAGATCTTTGATTTCCAATTATCATATTTAGACTTGAACTCTTGTATTGTTTGAGCATGGGCTACATCACCTAAGCTATTCCACTTATCTATGCATCTATATAGAAAACTGCATTTCTTCACATCCTTTCTACATGTCATCTTTCTTAATATACTTTTATGTCCTCTTAAAGCCCTCCCATCTTTAATCAGGAGATCTCATCCATCAATTCAATCTATCCCCTTTAGTGACCTGAACACTAATCATGTCACCACTTTCTCATTCATCTTTCAAAGTTGGTAGACCCAGTACTTTCATTCTTTCCTCACATGGTTTATCTGCTAGGCTGGGACCAGTTTGGTTATATCCTTCACTTTGTGTGGGGACCACACTACTGATATTTATTTCAGTCTTGGACGTATCAGGGTTTCAAGAATTTTTTTCATCATCTCTTCATCCATATAATGGATCCACTTTAATCTTCTGCAGTAGTCCATATGTCTCTCCCACAATCCTGCTGATGTCAGGTGACAGGATGTCTTTTATCAACACTCCCACGTTTTCTCCTCTTTTGCTTTTGTAATGTTTGCCTTTTGATGCTATGGCCATTTCTAGTACTTTGCATTTTTTGGTATTGAATTTCATATCCCATACCTCCATGGAAAAATAGTATGTAGATCATTTTTCAATATTCTACCGTCCTCCTCGTTTTTCACTCTTTTCAAGATTTTTGCATCGTCTGCAAACATGTTGGTATAGCTTGTTCCTTCCATCATATCATTAACATAGACAAAAAACATTATTGGTGCAAGCACTGAACCTTGTGGAACTCTGCTCATTACTCCCCTCCAGCTTGACATCTTATCCTTCACTACGGTCCTCATGTATCTTTCCTTCAAAGTCTTTAATTCATTCTAATAGTTTGTCTCTGCTCTCCAACATGCTCGAATTTCCGCACAAGTCTACTGCGAGGTATTTTATCAAATGCCTTCTCTAGGTCCAGATACATGCAGCACATCAATCACTCTCGAGTAGAAACTTAAAAGGTTTGACACACATGACTCGGAACTGAAGCCAAACTGACTGCCTGTCAGAATGGTCATCTTTCAAGATATTTGGTCCATTGGTCTCTCACAATCCTTTCACATAATTCCACTATTGTGCTGGTTAGTGACACTGACCTATAATTTAGTGGTTTCCTTGTTTCCACCTTTATGAATTAGCACCATGTTTGCTCTTTTACAATCGGGTGGCACAATGCCTTCTTTTGATGAACATGTAACAAGATTGTAAATCTTGTCCACTAGTTCCCTACATTCTTTAAGTGCCCTGTTTGAGATCCAATCAGGTCCTGAGGCTTTTGTTACATCCAATAAGCCCAGGAAATCATTAAGCACTTCCCTCATTTCTACATTTATATCTGCTGAATTTTTTTTTTTTTTTTTTCTTTTTCTTTTTTCTTTCTTTCTCTCTCCCCATGCTTTTCTCCAAAAAGTTGCATCTGTAAGGTCAGCATTGCCCATAGGTCAGTCTGTATAGGAGCACTGGTATCATCCTAGAGTGAAATATGTCGATCAAAGTCCAGCATGTGATTCAAGACCAGTGAATCAAACACACAGACATACACACTCACACAATTATAGACAGATATTGTGTATATAAAATAGAGTTGTTCAAGGAAAAGTTTGTGTCCAATTTTTTTCTCTACATTTTCTTTTGTATATGTACAGTATATAATATATTCTTAACTGAACAATGTGGTATTCTTATTGACCCATGTGCTCTGACATTTTAAAATGTATGAATTTTGACTTATATATACCGATGGTTACAATTATGAACCACTTTTTATAGACAGTTCATGCATAATCTTTACAATGGACCTCTGGGCAAAAATAACAGAAGAATAAAGAGGTAGCATGTGGGGGGTTGAGTATTTGACAATCTCGACTGTGCGATTGAATTTTTGGGTTTACACCACTAAGCTTTCTGGCCACTTAAATCTGTTTTACAGGACAACAGGTTATTTTCAAGTGGCACTCTGTTCCTCACATATAGATTAATGGTTCTTGTTTTATATGATACCACTACCTTCACAAGATTTGGAGGAATTCCTTTCTAATATAGACTTACCACTTTATCATCTAACCAATTAATCGTTGGGAGAAGGCAACACTGCCACAATCCCTTGCATTTTGCTAACGATTAATTGATTTTCACATCTGGATATGTAGGATTCTTGTTAATCACTGTTCCTTAACCCTTAAATCACATTTTTGTGTATCTGTACGTAAACTCCCTAATCCACTTGGTCACTGCCTGTCGATGCCTGGGGTTCTCATCAGCGAGTCTCAAGTGTACATATAAAATAGACTACTCCAACCTATACTATGTTGCAGATATCTCCATATTTCCACTAAGATCCCCATACATACCTGTTGATGGTTGGGGTTCTCAACAGCAAGTTGTCATACCCACATGCTATACTCCATGTGCCTTGGACTAGTGTTCGCACCCCTGGCAGAATTCCCGCCTACTACTTCCTAAATTAAACTAAGGTTTGTAACCACATTTTGTGTTAGAGTATAAAGGTGATCTAAAACCCTTAAAAATGCTTCTCTATTGGAATCCTGATCTGGGTGGTGGGGATTTTTCTCCCTCACAAAAATTTATGTGAAATGGGGTAAAAGTATGACAGAAAATTTTGAAAGTAATAAAAAGATGTTTTGGAAAGAAATTGAGAGAGGAAGAGGAGGCGAATCAAGTAGAGAAGAAAAGGTGCAGATGGAGAGATGATAATGGAAGAGAAGGTGGGCAGAATATTTTAGGGAGTTGCTAAATGTGAAGGAGGATAGGGAGGGAAAGGTAGTTGCAGTGGGAAGTGCTAAGAAAATGAGAGTGATGAGTGAGGAAAATGGAGGAGAAATAGGGAAAGATGAAGTGAAAGCAGCTGTTAAGATGATGAGAGCAGGTAAGGCACCTGGGTTGGATGGATGCCATGCAGAATGTCTGAAAAAAGGAGGTACAGTTGTGGTGGACTGGCTGGTAAGTTTATTTAATGTTTAAGAGAGGGTAGAGTGCCAGAGGACTGGAGGAGTGCCTGTATAGTTCCATTTTACAAGGGAAAAGGGGACAAGTGTGAGTGTAGTAGTTTCAGAGGGATCAGCTTGTTGAGTGTAGTTGGGAGGGTCTTGATTGAGAGGATTAGGAGAGGAACAGAGGGAGTAATTGGTGAGGAACAATGTGGTTTTAGGACAGGTAGGGGTTGTGTAGATCTGATTTTTGTGGTAAGAAGTATGTGAGAAAGCTATAGGAAGAGGTTAGGATGTTTTTTGGGCTTTTATACATTTGGAAAAGGCTTATGACGGGGTAGTCAGGAAGGTACTGTGGGAGGTATTGCAGATATATAGGATAGAAGGAAAGCTGTTAAGAGCAGTCAAGAGTTTTTACGAGAGTAGTAGAGCTTGTGTTAGGATTAGAAATGGAGAGAGTGAATGGTTTGAGGTAAAGGTGGGACTTCATCAGGGATGTGTTATTTCACCCTAGCTGTTCAATCTATACATGGATGGGGTGGTGCGAGAGGTGAATGCAAGGGTAGTGGGTCAGGGGTTGGAGATGGTTAAGGAAAATGGAGAAAAGCGGGAGATTGGCCAGCTGTTGTTTGTGGACGACACTGCAATTGTAGCAGGATCAGAGGAGGGGTTGAGGAAGTTAGTGACAGAGTTTGAGAAGGTGTGTGATAGAAGGAAGCTAAAGATAAATGTGGGTAAAAGTAAGGTGATGAGATGTACAAGGGGAGAGAGTGGTAGCAGAGAGAGAGACTGGAGGAAGTGGATAGTTTTAGATACTTGGGTGCAAATGTGGCAGAAAAGGGAAGAGTGGGGGTGGAGGTAGAATGTAGATTGAGAGAAGCAAGTAAATGGCTTGGGGGATTAAGAAGTGTAATGAGAAATAAGACATTTGGGAATGGATGCCAAGAGGAGATTGTATGAAGGAGTGATTGTGCAGACAGCACTGTATGGGGCAGAAACATGGAACAAGAGAGAAAGAGAGGAGTTTGAGTGTGTTTGAGATGAAATGCCTGAGAAGTATGACAGGGGTTACTAGGCTAGATTGTGAGAAATGAGGAGGTGAGGAGGAGAACAGGGATGGAAAGGGAGTTGGGAGATAGGGTGGATGAAAGAGTATTGGGATGGTTTGGACACATGGAAAGAATGAGTGAAGAAAGATCAGTAAAAGGGGTGTGGAAGGCAGTTGAAAGGAGTGAACATGAGGGGTTGGCCTAGGATGAGATGGATGGATGGGTAAAAGGGGCTTTGGGAAGGAGGGGAATGTCTGTTTAGGAAGGATGGGAGAGGACAGAAGACGGATGAATGGGGAAGGGTTGTATATGGATGATGCTGTGATGCATGAGGTGGATGGGTAGGGGATGGGGAGTGAGGGAGTATGTGTGAGAAATAAATTAACACAGCCTGAAGGGATTTCTCCCCGTCTTCTCCTTTTCTGCATGGGGGACGAAGAGGGGGTGGTCGCCAAATAAATGAAGCGGCCTTGCTGTGGATGTTCTGTGTCTTGCGACACTGCTTCTGACCCAGGGCAGTGGACAAGATGCAGGGATGACCCGTCATCCAGGAGGTGCCAAGATAATAGGGAGGGTAGAGGGGAGTGGAGTATGTACATACATACATATACCATAGGCTTTTTCCCCCTTACAAGGGAGGCAGCCAAAAAACAAAGGCATAAAAACCATTCCCACCCATTCCATCCCCAATACACTCCACTCCCCTCCACCCTCTACCCTTCCTCTTATCTTGGCACCTCCTGGATAACTGGTCATCCCTGTATATTGTCCACTGCCCCGGGTCAGAAGCAGTGTCACAAGACAGAGCACATCTGCATCAAGGCCACTTCATTAAATCAGCGCCCCCCTTCTCCATCCCCTCATGCAGAAAAGAAGATGGGAGTATGTAGGGGATGGAATAAGTGGGAGTAGTTCCCATGCCTTTTTCTGTTGGCTACCTCCCATGTAAGGGGAAAAAGCCTTGGGTATATGTAAGTACAAAAATTGAAGGTTCCTAATTGGTCAATACATACAAACATGCTGCCCATGATGTAATGGAGGAGTGGAGTGAGAGGTGCACTCCCCTACCATGACATTTGATAACCCACGTAGACTTTCAAAAAATTGAAAAATAATACACAATTAAATTCTTGGCCTTACAAATCCACTCCCACCCATTTCATCCCCACACACTCCACTCCCATTCTCCATCCCCCCCTCCCTCACTTTTTCTTTTTTCTTTAGATTTACCATTAAATAATTCCATTAGCTGTCAGAGCTTATTAGTATTGTATTTCTTCACTTCATGAGCATTAAGCACTGGGTGTTTGTATTTACCTACCTAGTTGTATTTTACGGGAAGGGGAGATATGCTCGTGGTGTCCCATCTTCATATCTCATTCTATCTAAACTATTTTTAAATTTATGTATTTTGTGTGGCCAGATTGTTGTTTCTTGGATATCTAGGAGAAAGTTTGGGTGGGGGGTACCTGAGAAGGGCTGTTCAGTCACATAGGAAGTTGTTGTAGAAGAGAACTGTTCCTATTCCTTCTCTCCAACAACTATCTTTCCTTTAATTCCTGCATGCAAGACTGGCTAGACTCCCAGCTGCATCCTTGACCTTGCTCCATCACCCTGTTCCATACCAACAGGGCTTGCTTACTACATAAAGTCGATGATAATGGTGAAAGTGATTGATGTGAAAAGTAAAAACGGCATTCACAAAGAGTGGATTTCAGGTGGAGGAGGGGTGTCCAGCCTCTTCCTCCACCATAATATGATGCAACACAGAAAAAGTAAAGGTAAAACTGGCAGTGATAAAGAAGTGAAACTGAACATATCACTCATGCATAAATGGACACATGTAGCATGTGTAAGCATTGACCAGACACATCCACAGGTCACCATACCACTGATATTATTATTATCTATTTATTTATTTATTCTACAAAGTATTACCTTCTGTGAAGTGGTCTTGCTGTGCATGTGCTGTGTCTTACTGCATTGCTTCTGTTACAGGGCAGTTGGCATGATATAGAGATGACCCATCATCCACAAGGAGCTAAGGTGAGAGGAAGGGTGGTGGATGGGAGTGGGGACTTGGCTACTTCTCTTGTTAGGGAGAAAAAGCCCTTGCTATATCGATAGATGTTATATATTCAATAGTAAAATTAATTTGCTGTATGCACACAAAATTCATACAGCAATAACTGTAGAACCTAAACTACTATAGGAGAATATAGTAGAGAATGTGAATCAATAAAACAAGTGGAGTGCATATATAAACTTAGTAATATATATTGCTTCTCGATTCACTGCAGAATAGGAGGTAAAATTAATGATAGAATTTTAGGTTGGTAATGGAAACAGAATGAGCAAAAGTAGGTAATGGTAACTAATATTTGGTGGCAGGTAAAAGTAATGGTAATGCAGAATGAGTAAAGTAGGTGATAGTAAAAAAATTTAAACTGCTAACAATAATGGTATCTAGTGGCAGGTTAAAGTAATGAGAATGAGTGGAATAGGAGGTAAAAGTAATGAAATTTTAGGCTGGTAAAAAAAATACTATGGACAGGAAGAAATATGGTAATATTAGCACCAGTTCCTCGGGCTAGGTAGTAACCTTTTGGTATCAGCAATGATAAGGTTTAGGGACAGGTAAAAGCAATATCACCTGTACTGCTGCTGTAGTATTGGCAGTGGTACTATTAAGAATAGAGGTATTGACAGCTGTAAAACATCAAACTGAAAGTTGAAGCAGCAATGCTTGTAAAGTACTGTACCATGGAAAGAGGGGAATAAGGCTACATTCATCTTGTATGCAAATCAGAATTGGCAATGAAAGATAATTCTTAAAAAAAAAAGTTTATTTTCCCATACATAGAACACTGCAAACTAACATTTGAGCATACAGTAGTAACCTGTCAAAATATAAATATCTGTAATACTCTTAACACCTTATAAATGTACAAAATTACGTTTTGCCGATTTACCTCCACACACGAATTTTGAACCACCATTTCACATGATCTACCATTTTTAAACATCCTGCATTATTTTTATGAAATGGGAGCTTAAAGACTGGCAGAGGGGCAAATGTGATCCCAACTTGTAAACATAAGAACCTTCAACTTTTAGACAACATCTTCAACCAGTGTTATAGCCTAAACAAGTGGCAATTCTACCTGGAAGATGTGGCATTATTGACAGACAAGTTTCAGACAAAGTTCTTGGGAGGGAATAGACTATACCTTCAACTTTGGCTACCTCTTTTGTAAGGGGTATATATTTGTAACAAGTCTACAAGTTATGAAAGTAGTTGATGTAACATGAAAATTACAGGTGTTAAAAATAAAGGTCTATTGGTATAGAATGAGAAAATATGAAGAGGACAGCAAAAAAGGACGTTTGAATACCATTTAATAAACACTTCACTTAGCCTCCTGTGTCAGAGTTCAGAATATCAAGACTTAATTGGATGGAATAAAGGAGTTGGGGATTATCTTATGAATTTCTCCTTTAGTCTAGTCATATTTATGGATTTGGAAAAGGCTTCTGACAGGGTAGACAGAAAGGCACCGAGAAGTTTTGCCAATATACAAGATTGGGGGAAAGCTGTTTAGAGCAGTCAAGAGTTTTTAAATAGTAGAGTAATAGAAATGGAGAAAGTGGTTCAAGATGAAGGTGGGGCTGTGTCAGGGATCTGTTACGATGCCACGGCTGTTCAACGTTTACACTGATGGGGTGGTGCAGGAGGTAAATGCAAGGCTAATGGGCAGGTGATTGTAAATGGAGAAAAGTGGAAGATGAACCAGTCGTTTGCTGACAACACTGCTTGTGGCAGGGTCAGAGGAGGAATAAAGTTAGTAACAGTTTGGGAGGGTATGCAAAAGGAGAAAGTTGAAGGTATGTGGAAAAAAGTAAGGCGAGGAGATTTACAAGGTTGGAGGATGGCAGTGATTTGGAAGCAAGTCTGAAACAAGAGAGACTGGAAGTGGATAGCTTTAGGCATTTGGAGTTGCATGTGGCAGGAAAGAGTGGCGACAAAATTGTGGATAGAAGTGCCTTGGGGGACTGAAAAGTGCAACGAGATATAGGCATTTGGGGATGGATGCAAAAAGGAGATTATATGTTGAGATGATTGTGTCAACAGCACAGACTTGGAATTTGAGTGAGGCAGTGAGGAAATGTTTGCATGTATTTGAGATGGATCATCTGAAGTATGGTAGGGGTTACAAGGTTGGATAATGCAAGAAACGATGAAAGGAGGAGAGCTGGGATGGAAAAGGAGATTGCAGATAAGGCTGATGAAAGAGTACTAGGATGGTCTGGGCACACGGGAAGAATGAATGAAGATTAGTAAAAGATGTGGATGGAGTTTCTTGAGGGGATGACCAAGGATGAGATTGGAGTGAAAAGGGCAAAAGAAGGGAGAAGGTAGCAGACAGGGGTAAGTGGAGAATGGCTGTGTATAGATGATACTGTGATGCAAGGAGGGGATGGAGGGTGGTTAGGGAGTGGTTATGTGTAAATGAAATTTTGACACAGCCTGAAGGGATTTCTCATCTTTTTATGCATGAGGGGATGGAGAGATGGGGGGGGGGTCACCAATTAAGTGGAACTGCCTTGCTGTGGCCTGCTGCATTGCCTCTGACCCAGGACAGTTGGTGGGATACAGGGATGACCCATCATCTATGAGGAGCTAAGATGATGGGGGGTGGGGGGAGGCTGGTGGGAGTGGTTATGTGCCTTTTGACTTTGCCACCTCCCTGGTAAGGGGAAAAAAATCCTTGGTATATAGATACACACATTTTGATGCAACCACACCCTGCAAAAGGGGGAAGGCCATTACTGGACACGTGAAATCATTTTGATATCTGAAAACTACACACAAATCAACTATCGTACAAATACACGTAAAACCTATCATATCTAGTAAACATCTGTTCTGGTGTAATTGAAAGTACAGTGAATGATGAACACGGGATCACAGGCTTAATGCATAAGGCACAGTATGGTCCCACACCAGTGGCACAAGGAACACTACTCACTTGCACACACAACGCATGCGCGCACACACACGCATGCATGCGCACGCACACACACGCATGCATGCGCACGCACACACACGCATGCATGCGCACGCACACACACGCATGCATGCGCACGCACACACACGCATGCGCACGCACGCACACACATGCATGCGCACGCACGCACACACATGCATGCGCACGCACACACACGCATGCATGCGCACGCACACACACGCATGCATGCGCACGCACACACACGCATGCATGCGCACGCACACACACGCATGCATGCGCACGCACACACACGCATGCATGCGCACGCACACACACGCATGCATGCGCACGCACACGCATGCATGCGCGCGCACGCACACACACGCATGCGCGCGCACGCGCACACACGCATGCGCACGCACACACGCGCACGCATGCGCACGCGCACACACGCACGCATGCATGCGCGCACACACGCATGCATGCGCACGCACACACGCGCATGCATGCGCACACACACACGCATGCATGCGCACGCGCACACGCACGCACACACACGCATGCATGCGCACGCACACACGCGCATGCATGCGCACGCACACACGCGCATGCATGCGCACGCACACACGCGCATGCATGCGCACGCACACACACGCATGCATGCGCACGCACACACACACACACGCATTGCGCACGCGCACACACACACACGCATGCATGCGCACGCACACACGCGCATGCATGCGCACGCACACACACGCATGCATGCGCACGCACACACACGCATGCGCACGCACACACACGCATGCATGCGCACACACGCGCATGCATGTGCACACATACGCATGCGCACGCACACATACGCATGCGCACGCACACACACGCATGCATGCGCACGCACACACCACATGTACACACGTGTATATATATATACACACACATACGGTACATATATACATACAAACATACAAACACACACACACACACACACACCAAACGTGTCTTCATGCAAGCGATTATGTGGTCTTGCTTTAACAAATTTATACATTAACTCTCATACTGCCATGCCTCTCCTTGAAAATTTAATGAATTTTTACATTTCAGTACAAGTGTATTTGGAAACTTGTTAAAATCTCGGATCAATCTGTTAAAAAAAATCTGTTCACTTAAAACATTGCATAATGGCAATCATAACTTACCATAAATGCTGCTTGAAATCAACTGGTCATGTTCATGAGGATTGGTAGGCATACATGGAATTTGAAAACCCAATCAAACCTTACACCAATTGCAAAATGCATTTCACCACCAAATTGGAAGACAAATTATACCTCCTGCACCGACAGTGATGAACAAGTGCTGTACATGCATGCTTCCACATTGTGCTCCTTTTTATGTACATTAAATTTCACACTGACCATAAAGCAGTGGATGGTGACAGCCACATTGGGAGCACGAAAACTCACAATGACCAAAACCACCACATCAATAGTAACAGTAAACCGAGGTCACTGCAACAGAATTATCTTTACAAAATGGGACAGCTTAACAAGATGAAAAGCTGCAGATAAAAACTGATGGCTAACACTATAACATGAGTGATTCAGGTGCAAAATTACTAACTACATAGTCATGGTAGTAAACCATAATACCTAGTGGCTGGCCAAGGATGAGTGATGCCCAGACAATCATATTACCCCATCGTTCTCCAAATCGTTTAGCCACAGCACCAGAGATGTACACAAGTGGGACCTGTAGGATGAGAAAATTTTAATGTAGAGACATTATGTTATACGCTTTTGATAAGTGCACACCGCTATTTATAGACACTATACTGTCTTGCTGAAAGTTGTGTTGGCCATTCAGTTTAGCAACAGCAGCTGCAATACTGAAGTTATCTTCAGTAAAACTAAATCTAACCCAACATCTTTAAGTGTCAGTAAAGTAATGTCGTAGCATACATACATATACCAAAGCTTTTTCCCCCTTACAAGGGAGGTAGCCAAAAAGAAAGTCTTAGCATCATTCCCACCCATTCCATCCCTAAATACACTCCACTCCCCTTCACCCTCCCTCCCATCTTAGCACATTAGTAAATTAAACTTATTATCCCACCATTGGAAAAGAAGACACCAATGTCGAAAGTTCTGTATATTTCGATCACTAACTGATCCTCTTAAGCAGAAGAGGATCACAGTGATCGAAATATACAGAACTTTCGACATTAGTGTCTTCTTTTCCGATGGTGGGATAATAAGTTTATCTTCAAGTGTCTTTCAGACTTTGTCAAGCCAGCTATGCTGGTGGATCTTATTATACATAGACTGAAAGCTTTTTGTTTTTACAATACGTTCAGTGCATTGATGAGAGCAATGTGGCTGGGACCAGGGATTTTTATCCATAAGGTGCTAAGATTTGAGAGATGGGTGACAAATGGGTTTTTGGATGGTATTAGGTGGGTGGATGTTTTGACTCACCTGAACCATCATGCCAAGGAAGACAAAGATTTTGTACATCTGCAGTGGGACAGACACCAGATATTCGTGGAAAAATGCCGATATGATGAACACTGTCAATGAAGCTGTTGTTTTACTAAATCTTGCCTTCATCATGGGAATAAATACATGCCTGTACAGTGGAAGACAATACTACATTATGCATTTGACAAAGACATATTGCATCATTGTACCCACGAAAGATTTTTTCCTACACATTATGTTATAGACTTCTAAGTACTTTTTCAACAATTACAAACTTTTTTTAATCATCAAGTTTGTATAAATTAGGAAAAAAGTCTGTTTAACAACCAATGTTCCCTCTAATTTTTTGCTGTGAGTGTGCGCAGGAATTTGTGTATGTGCGTACCCATGCAGCAGTCATTTAGTCTACAATGGAAGTGGAGTTAGAAGAAGGGGGGGGAAGCAATTATTGGTTTGACAGTTGGCAAGTTACCATATTTGAGGATTTATAAGTTAATGTTTGGGTGGAACTTCTTTATTGAATGGATTTTAACATTTGAAAACCTTGTGTGCACAGAGGGAACATTAATAACTAGTTCCCCAATGAACATTAGTGGGTCACATTGCATTTCCATAGCTCATGGTCTATTACCACAATTTTTCTACCTCCTGACTGATATGCTTTTGATACAAGTCGGAACTATATTACCTGACAGCCCATTTATGCACAGGCAGATTCCAGAGGCGCCAAAAAGTGCCAACATCCTGTGCATTCCACCAGTCTTGGTAAAAATTGCGATCAGCAAAGCAAAGAAGCTCTCCCAGGATGTTGAGAAATGAGTGGAACAGTAGGTAGAACCATATGAGCCACAGCAGATGGTTTGGTACCTATTACAAAGGAATAAAACAAACAAGGTGAGAGAGCAGATGTGATGAAGCTAATCAAGGTAAATCACATACAACATTAACTATGAAACAGTATTATAGTGCAACAAAGTATAGGCTGTTGCCATACCAGTCTACAAATTGGAACTTTAATACCATACCGAAAGTTTTAGGAGCCTCTCTGAACATTTCACGAAGTCAAGATCCTGCAAAGGCAATATCACAATAAACAAGATGAGGGTGTTCAATGGTTCTGATGGGCAACAGGGAGTTTGTCCAATGTCAACCTAGCAGGATCACCATTTGCACTAATCATTGCCTTATCTCGTGTCAAAAATCCACAATGTTATATCTATATTAATAACATGCAATATAATTTGCAAAGATCAATTACCTCAAAGGTCTGGAAAGAGTTACGGACACTTGGGATGATCCACTGCTGAAAGAGGCCCATCAGGATGTTGGACAACACAATCATCTCCAAGATCCGTCTCAAGAGGAACCTGAATCATAATAGTTGTCTTTCAAGTCAAACTTTATGGAAGTTAAGCCCATTATATTTTCCTTAACTGTCAAGATTTGCCTAAAATAATAATTACACCCTTCCGCTCCATTAGCACAACCAAGATATGCTTGAAATAACCATTTTCTCTCCAATTTTTTCAATGTATACATATTGTGAAAGTATTGATGCATTATTGTACAAAGATCTGAAAGTTTTGAAACAAATCTGAAACTTAAGTTAACATTTTTAAAGTTGCCAGACTTTCTATAGCTCCTTGAAAGTATTCTCTACTGGATCAGGATCACAAATAATAAATGTTATGAACAGAAATGAACAGCACAAAGGCCCATTATAAATGATCCATCATCCCTTAAATAAATTTTGCCTTGAATTTTCATGGGCAATGGGTGACTAAATGTACATATATCAGCAGTGTGGTGGGACAGGGGAACCTTTCATCTCAAGGTCCTTCAACTTACAAAGTGGAAAAGGCTTCTGGTATGTACATATATTTAGACAACTCATTTTTTTTAATCATACTATTCATAATTGGAACCAGTGCTAACAGCCTTTTTCTTAAGTTTTCCATTTATGTGGCCCACTATGTTTAACTATCCAAAACAATTGTACAGAGATTGTCTTAAAAGTTTAATTATCTTGTTAACTCTTAGTGCTGTCCACCTTCATCACCTTTTTCGAATTCTAGAGCTGCGTGGAAAGTTGAGTTCATAGCACAGCGTAGGGGCAAGGAAGAAGTAGTAGAGAGTAGACAGTTTTAGGTTGTTTGGGTACTGAACCAGCTGACTAGCAGCCTCTTCCATAGTCGCTGATCGCCTTTCCCAGTCTGAAGGCAGAGATGCAACAAGTGTTACATGACAACAAGGTGAGGAGTAAGGCCTAGATGTTTTGACAGGGTATCTGCAGAGGTGTACATATGATTTTGAAATGGGAAATCAGAACCTATGGTTTGGAATCCATTGGATTACATAGTATACATTTCACTGGAGAAAGTGGTTGATGTAGGCAGGGTAGACCCCGATACAGTAATGCAAGGGTTTTAACTAGTTATCTAAACCTTTTCTCTTTTCATGCCTCAAAAACATCCATCTCGACCTATTGCAATCATTTAGATCTTGTATTTACAAAATGTGCAGTCATCTGAAGATCAGGATTTTCTAACCTTCCTTATCTGCAGCCTTCCGAAATGAGTGACTACGTTTTGGTCCCTTTTTCCTCCAGCTTCTATCTGATCGGCACCAGTAGTTGACCTGAGCATAGGACCACAGTTTGAGGAACATAACCGTGTAGACAAAACAAATCAGAGTACGGCCAACTGGAAAAGAAAAAGCTTAGAGTGAGACTTCACTGTCATCTGAATTTGATATCAAGGATCAATACAGATTAGTAGTATCCTGTCATGTACTTTACTATTGTATTTAGTAAATTACCCCAATGTAATTAACAGATTATACAACTGTTCCTCATGCTTAACTGTTGCAGAGTGTCAGAAGAAGGGAGAAACATTGATGGTGGACTGGCTGGTGAGGTTGTTGTTCATCTAAAAGAGGGTAGAGTGCTGGAGGACTGGAGGCATGTATAGTTTCACTTTACAAAGGAAAAGAGGACAAATATGAGTACAGTAATTTCAGAGGGTTCAGTTTGTTGAATGTGGTTGGGAAGGCTTATGGGAGAACGGAGGATTACGAGAGGAACAGAAGAAGTAATTGGCAAGGAACAATGTGGGTTTAGAAGTAAGGGTTGTGTGGATCAGATTTTTGTAGTAAAACGTGTGAGAAAGCTTTAGGAAAGAGCAAGAATTTTTGGGGGCTTTATGGATTTGGAAAAAGCTTATGACTAAGTGGACACAAAGGTACTGTCGGAGGTTTCCTAACATGGGATCGGAGGAAAGCCGTTAAGGGCACTCAGGTTTTTACACGAGTAGTAGAAGCTGTATTAGAATTAAAAATGGAGAGGGGTAAGGGTGGGACTGCACTAGGGATGTGTTATGTCACATGTACATGGATGGTTTGGACACATGGAAAGAACGTGTGAAGAAAGATTAGTAAAACGAGTGTGGAAGGCAAAGGCAGATGGAATGAACATGAGGGGGCAACTGGGGATGAGATGGATGGATGGAGTGAAAGGGACATTGAACAAGAGGGGGATGTCTGTTGAGAAAGAAGGCAGAAAATAGGAATGAGTGGAGAATGGTTGTGTATGGATGATACTCATCCATGGAAGGTAATGAGTGGTGGATGGGAGGGTTAAGGAGTGGTTATGTGTGAATGATATTTTGATGCAGCCCAAAGGGCTGAATGGTCCCCATCTTCAATATTTTTGCACAAGGGAATGGGAGGGGGGGGGGTCATAGATTAAATGAAGCATCCTTGCTCTGTCTTGCTGCATTGCTTCTGACCCAGGACAATGGGCAAGATGTAGGGACGACTCATCATCCATGAGGAGCCAAATTGAGAGGGAAGGAGGGGTGTTGAATGGGAGTGAAATGGGTGAGTGGAATTATGCATTCATTTTGGATACTCCCTGGAAAGGGCAAAAAAGCCTTTGATATATGTACAACTGTTGCCTCAAATTTCAGTGACTGGAAACTCACAGCCCTACAGTAATCAGCAGCTGTCCTCAGGCCCTCATGTTGACATTTAAAGAAATGGACAGTATCTGTTGTGTTTGTGTGGGTTTGTCACCAAATAGTAGGAGGAAAGCAGTTGCCAGTAATTGGGTTTCTCTGTGTGTGCATGCAGAGTAACAAGATCAACTTTTAGCACCGTGGGGCTACATCTTCACATAGAGACAAGGGTTTTGATGGAATTTGAGGGCAAGCAGTGGGGAGATTATTTTCTCCAGTCTTGTAGGAAGTCCAAGTTTAAGGTGAAGCAATGTGCCAGTGACCTTAAGCTGAAACAAACTGAAGAACAAAGTAAAAAATACATACACAGGCTGAAGGCAGTTGCTCTGATGGCTAAAACAATTATGGGGATGAGGACTATGATGACAAGGTGAACTGCATGCAGAAGTATGCCAAGGGCATCATTCAAGCGATCCTGCAAGAGCATCTTTGTGTAAGGTATCATTGTGGAAGTTTGCACACAAAGAAGCCATGTAATATTTCAGAGGTTATGGATATCATGCACAACAAGCAAGCAAAGACAAGATTAGAAAGAAAAATACTTATGTATGAACAGAAAATTGAAATTAAGAACTGCTGGTTAATACAGTGAGTTTGTTCACCATGTTAACATGTTCAACAGCTTTCTGAATACAGTATTGTCAAATTATTTCACAACTAATGAAGACTATGTTAATCATAATTCCCTTCTGCCCAATTCTCCATCCCCTGCTTCCATGCTGTTAATTGATGAAACTTTGACCGTGTATGACCATACTGAAATTATTAATGGGAGAAAATCCCAAGCAGCATGGTGGAAGTCAGGGGGGCTGTGACTGGGTTGGGGATGGAGAGTGGGGTGGGGTGGGGGATTCACATGGGTTTTAATATATATGTAATGTGGGTTTGGACCTACTTTTCCATTATCAAGGAGAAAGGGTCTTTGGCATACATGGAAATACAAACAAGTAAACAATGAAATACCTTTGCCATGAGGGTCTCCAGATAAAAGGCAAAGATGATGTGAACATTGGAGGCTGCAAAGAGAAAAGGGACATCACTGGAATATCAAAACATTATATAGATGCATTTTGAAAATTTTAAGGTCATAATTAATGGATTATTCCTCCAGTACCTATGCATGATTTAGAGGACTGAATGTCCTGTTAAAGTAAAGGTTTGTGACTGTTGTACATCTTCCTTTCTAAGCTTTTTGTAGCTTGTCTTCAATTTCAACAAACTTTTCCCCACTTTTATAGTTAAAGTGTCTTCCTATGAATTTCCAAGATATTATCTGAGAGGGTATTCCTGGGCTCAGAGGCTGTTGATTCCTGCCACGGTTTCGACGGTACTGTGATACAGTTCTTAACCGCGAATTCAGCGATCAGAGTTCGAGTCCCGCCCAGACAGGGCCGTAGCCAGGAATTAAATTTTGGGGGTGCTGCTGTTGTACTTTGCCCACACACAAATACATGCATATTATTATAATATATATATATATATTATATATATATATATATAATTGATAAAATTTTGTATGACTGTAATGATAGTTAAAATTTTACATTTTATGTATGCATCACAAATTGTATGCATAAGTATGCATATCATGCATCACAAACTCACCATGAACTTTGCTTATTTTTGCAAGTTTTTAGTGTACTGTATAATACTTCTGAGTAAAAACCAATTGGGGGATTCTGAGTAAAAATCAATTGGGGGCTAAGCCCCCTACCCGTGGCTACGGTCCTGCGCCCAGGGCTTAAAAATCAACATCACTGCACTTCAACTTTGGTGGGCATTACACAGATCAGGCCATATACGAGCTCTGATCCTTCATCTGGGAGGGTAATAGCTGTCAATCACGAGTCCAACACGTGACCCAAGACAGTGAGAAATCATAGGCACGGGCGACAACGACCTCCGGGATGGATACCTCGAGTAGGGAGGGAACGCTGACCCTGGTCCTGTCTACCAAGGTCAACGGGACCGCGTTCCGGTCGGGCGGGGGGAGGGGGGGGGACCTGGCCCAGATCCAGCTACCTCCGTCCAGCACTGGACAGAAACGGAATGTCCTATACCGGTGCCGGCGAGATGATGCAGCTGCCCTCTCGCCACAAATCAAATATCAATCTCGGTTGGTGCGCTGGTGGCGTCATCGGAAGCGTGTTGGTCTCGTATTGACTTAGTTGTGGGTTCGAATCCCGCACTCCTCTCAGATTCCCAACAGTGACCTGCCTACCCGAACATTCCAATCGCATAAAAGGGCAAAGGTGACGGCTTCGGCCAGAGCCACGTCACCTGGCGTAGGTGCCTCACTTTTCTTCTAAAATACAAGTTTTAGTAGTTTTTCAGTGGTTGGAAACTAGCAATACCGCGGTGGCTGGCAACGGTCCCCAAGCCCTCCAATAGATCTCTGGGAATATATACTGGAATGTCAGTTTAATAATGTGGTAGCAGTTTATATGTCACCCACTTCAACTGGGGGGAAAGGAACAGGCGCCGGTTGTCACCTCCCCCTGTTTAGAAATACGAAAATATTGTCCAAGATGACGAGCTCCAGGAATCGAGTGTCAGCCCCTCAGGGCCGTACCTGAGGATGGAATGCAGGAGGGTGTTGACGGGTTTTGAAGACTGATGATCCAACTTGCAGGTACCCGCTGCTGGTCCTTTGCAATGTGAAATTCAAGGGCGAGTATCGTAGTACTGTATTTTGTGTGTGTGTGTGTATGTATGCATGTACATATATATATATATATATATATATATATATATATATATATATATATATATATATATATTATATATATAAAACAAGAATTTTAACACTACCCTGGGTAGCGCGCTGAGTGACTAGCAATAGAGTATGAACAAAGACAAATATATAATCTGCACCGACACATTTTACCTCTGAAGGAAAAAATATGACTTGTTTAATTTTATTAAAACCCATTACGCACAAACATTTTACCGTATGCAGTGGTTATACATACCAATGAGGAAGATGGGAGTCTGCATATGGGACCCACTTTCGTTACCTTCCGTGAGCCACAGGAACCAGTGGAATGGATTGATGCGGATACCGTACCTGGCGAAGGATGGTACCAATCATACAGCATATCATGGAGGTGCAAGAGGGTACGAGTGAAGCAATCAATATGTACTTGCATGTTTGAAAATAGACACTTTCCCGTTACTTATTTTGTTTGCACTAACCAATATCAATGTTAAGTCTATCTACATTTGCCGAAGAATGGTCACATTCGACATGACGTCACTAATTCTCAAAACGTTGAGATTTTTTAACCAGGAAATATGTCACTCATTTGGCCCGCCTTCTTGTGCATGCAAAGACTACATTTACTCTAATTTGGTAAATACTGCTGCAACATGACGTTCAACTCACTTGATGACATTTTCGAGGAAGAGCCGCAGTCCACCGATAACGAGGATGAGGGCGCCCCAGTTGATGATTCCTTCGTACTTGTCGAACCCCGAGGACCATGACAGGAGCGAATCCCGCGGCTTGTGAATCCTGTAGAGACAACGAATACCAGTATAGAATCTGCCTAGAAACGAGATTTCGAATGACCCAGCATACTGACCTACTTTTATACATCATGGACAAAAAAGGATAAACTTTTTTCTAGGTTTCCTAGAAAAGCGGGCTACAAAAAAAGTAGTGTTAGTTTCATTAACATGCACAAGTCGAAGCAATATCAATCCTAATAATAAGAGATTAAATAAAAATACACATTCATATATTGGCACTAGAACGAAAAACTATGTACAAAATTGCTGATCAAACCGAACCGACTAGCAGGTTTATAATAGGCCTACATTTAAATATGGAGGGGGATGCACTTACTAGTAAAAAAAAAAGAACAAATAAATAATAATAACTTGCAACTGCGGTACAAGTACAACCATGGACCTACTGTACGCATATCACGGTACACCCAACGCGCCGCGGTTAGACCCCACATACTATATGGACCTTGCATAAGGCAATACCGACCTGACCCCGACCCCAGGGTCGAAAGGGCACATGACAAGTCGACGACGCTTTGCACTAGACAGGTTTCCCGACTCCTTCGCATGCCGCCATGCCGACACCCTCCCCTCCCCCAACACTTACGGTAGAACCATTACACGCGTTTTTAAAATTAGTTTCCCAAATCTTGATGTAGTATTTATATAATTTGTAACTTCATATCCCATTGACTGCAGGTATTATAGAGTAATTTTGATTGTGAAGATTTTTAAATCAATGAATAGCAACAATGTCTCTAGACTTCCACTTACAAATTTTGTTCTGGCATGCTTGGATTTTTTTTTTTTTTTTTCCCTCAAATTCGAACCTGCGCGTCCACTTCTTCAATAACAAGTCGGAATATTTTTTTTTTCTTTTTTTGGGGGGACAACAGTAATCAACCCCCCCCCCTCACACCCTTCCTCCTATCATTGTTTTAACCCCCAAAGAATGGAGTTTTACAGACCATCTGAAAGAGGCAAGAGAAACAAGGCGGATGAATCAGACATCAGGTGTGGAAGATCATGTGCATGCCACAAGTGTGTACGCAGCTGCCCATGACACCACCGTCCACGTCAGCCTGATCGCCTCCAGGACAGCTAAACTGCTGGCACGTTACGAGTACGTCACTCCCCATGCGCTTTCATTAGCCAGCACGATTGTGGCAGCTGCCTGGAGCGATCGCCTACGAAATACTACGGACAACCGAACCTAACCCATGAGGGTTTTATTGTATGTACCGATGAACCCCCCCCCCCCATCTTTAAAGGTGGTACCGGGTCAAAAGATGCCTCGACTCATCCCCAA
Source organism: Oratosquilla oratoria (assembly GCF_046742065.1). Classification (NCBI taxonomy): domain Eukaryota; kingdom Metazoa; phylum Arthropoda; class Malacostraca; order Stomatopoda; family Squillidae; genus Oratosquilla; species Oratosquilla oratoria. Next base: position 47,108,276 of record NC_134792.1, on the reverse strand, counting down.
AGAAAATCTATGGAGGAAACCCCACTCCCCTTCACTCACTTGAGTTCAGTCCCCTTAAATGACACGCATAGATACACGGTGGCAGCATTCTCATCTCCATCGCCTCCCACCTCGCGCGCGCGCGCACACACGCACGGACACGAGAGGTGGTGTCTCCGAAGAAAGATGGAGATAGAGAGCAAGTGCCAGGTTCGACCCCAATCTACTACCTGTAATGGCTACCTGGTCTAGTTCGAGTACACAGGGCAAAGGTGACTCCAACTACCGGCCACAGCAAAGCGTCTCTTGACGCTGAGCCCCTCGCCCGTTTTGTGTACGGGTTCGATTACCTGTCGGGGACACTGAAGCCTTACAAACATCTCTCATCCCTAACCAATGCTCCGCCCCCACCCCCACCGTCTCGGCCCAGCAAGTTTCGCAAGCATGACGGTGGTCAAGGTCCTTGCGTGCCCAGAACTTATCAGGCCACCTCTCCCTGGGTCATATTCACCAGGTATCTCTTCTTATTCCAACGAAGAACTGGATAAATAAATACAAATGAAAGTGTCGTTGGGGGGGGGGGGGAGGCGGTTGCGGGCCATTTCCTACTCTGAACTAAAGCACGGTTCATGTCACCTTGAACCGCCCTTCGGGGTCAGAGCACAAACGCCTAACCCAGCTCAGCTTGTAGTAATGCCCCCTTTATCTCCCCCATCGGTCTCGTATAAGCCTCTTGTACAGTTTTCTAGTCTATTTCCAACTCCCCGTTCTAGGATCACTATTATGGTTTCTCGACGAACTGGCGTGTCTTACTTAGGACACATTTCCCACTCATTTGTAATATAGAGTCCTTGATATCTCAGGTTTCCTACCCGGTGTTTGGCAGACATTGACATTTCCCTAGCAACTTTAGGGTATACAAGTTTCCACAGAGGAAAGGCGAGATGAACTGGGTGAAGAAGAGATTTGTGGGAGAGGAGGGGCAAAGACCCGAGAACGAGGGTGGGAAAGAAAGAACTGGCGTGGAAATCAGAAAAAGAAAACCCCACACTACGATAAGCCTCCACTTTCGTCAGTCACGAAATGTTACCTTATCAAAGACTACTTGTAGGTCCCGGTTCAATCCAACCTTCCTTCTCTTGGTCACTTTAGGTGCCTGTCGTTCGTGGTTACTTGGTAGATTTACCAAAGATCTGTTCTGAATCCTAATCGCTACCAGAATTTCTTTACATACGTTCTGTCAATTCCTCTAATTGTTACCAGCACTATGCGTAGTATTCTAGCTAGCGAGACCAACATCTTGTGCTCACATACCTGTATGCCAACCTGTGTCCTTGCCTGCATCCCTGTGATGTATATAATGCGTATTCACCACTGTCTCGATCACGAGATCGACCGTTAATACCCCCCCCCAGTTGAGAATTCAGAGCTCGTACTGTATATGCCCAAATGGATAATGTTGATCTTCCACGTGCGCACACACAAAAACCCTTGCCAACCCGAGTTCTGGCTCGCAGTGCTACGGTGTTGAAAATTTCAGCCCTAGGCGAAAAACTGATCGCACAAAGCATGTGTATTGTGTGTGTGCGCGCGCCCGCGCGCAGTATGTGTGTGTTTGAGCGCGCGCGTGTGTGTATACGTGCAAGTTTAATCATACAAACCGACGTGCATGACAAAGCGCTTGCTTGCCCAGGGTCAACAACTGAAAATAGGATCCTCTTACTTAGTAGCACATATGGAGGAGAAAAGCCTCCACGACAGTCGGATAACAAGTAGTCCTTGCGTGGTATCAGGCGCGTAATCTTTGTGTAAAAGCGTCCTCCATGGAATGCTGATAGTCTTTGATAAGCACAAGCAAGTCTACTGTACACCTCGTGAGATCGGAGGCGGGCCAGCCGCCGTGCGAGATAAGAGCGCCACAAGCACTCTTGGCCTACGTCTCACCCCCGCCGTCCTCTCTTCGTTTCATCTAATCAACGAGAGGGCAAGGTCAGCAGGCCAGATTCGACTGAGTTACAGACAACGAGCCATGCCAGAGGACCCCCATCGCACCCCCAACCCACCTCCACAACGAACTGGGCATGGACTAGTTTGCTCTCAATCCCCAAAAGAATAGCTGCTTTACTCATTTACCGAGTGTAAACAATGCATGGAAACTCACTTCCGTGCAAGCATCTTGAGAATGACGTTAACTCGTACCTCAAAGATGTAAATAAACGTAGTTTCTACTGCTGCAATTAAGCCTCTATTCATCTAACTTCGACTAAACTACAAGAGCAAAAACAATACCTACCATATTCAGAGATTAAATGATGTCACCAACCAACTTGTGGCCAGGGTCCATATAGCGAGTCATCATAGCCTACAGCGTGTGCAAGGCCATAATTATCTTCAACAGCACTCTCTACTGTTTAATATGTACAAGTGACTGAGTGTGTGTGTGTGATTCACCATGGTCTTGAATCACGCGTTGGACTTGTCATCGACAGCTATTTCCCTCCCGGAAGAGAGCTCAGAGACCACAATGACTGATCTATGGGTACTGCTGTGACCTTGCACGTGCGCAAACACCCAACTTCCCGCCCATGAGAGCTGAAGTAACGACTCACAGAGCAGTGATACTGAAGTTATTTCAGCCCTGGACGGGATTCGAACCCGGACTGCTGTAGTGACAGCCAAGAATTCTATCACTGCGCCTCGAATCGTGTGTGCGCGCGCGCGCATGGGTAAGCATGCGCGTGTAAACCTGTATGCGTGTACACATGGTTGCATACACTTCGAATTCATCCGTTCAAGTTAAAAGACTATGAGACCCTTGCTATTTAACAATGCACAGCACAGCACTTTCCGTATCTGGAGTTTGGCATTATATCTCTGGTGCCGCTAGAATATTTCATTCATCTCTTTGGCACTCCCTCGGTAGGAATCGTGCTGCTGTCAGTCTTGATTAACCCTTTCCTTAACGGCTGACATTTTCTTTCTCCTGCTGTCGCTGGGTTATTTTATTCATATCTGTGGTATCCCGTCCACAGTGAAGTCGTTGACAGCATAAAAGGATTACAAAGGAGGAGCATGCCGACAAGAGACCTCTTGGTCCATAACTAGGTCGGATGCGAAAAAACAAATGAATAAATAAAAATTATAGTATAGATAAAATAAATAAATGCATAGGTATAGTTAAATAATAAACAGACAAATAATAAATACAAATAAATGGCAGGCAATACAGCATCTTGCTTGGGTGTTTATCTAAACGAGTCTTAAAGCTACCTCTACTGGAAGTTTATTCTATTCATTGACTACACGGTTGGCTTAGTTGTTTCTACCCACTTCCAAATTGAATCTATTTCCTGACAGTTTCAGACCATTATTTCTTGTCGAATTCTCATTCAATGTGAAAATTGTCACTTTTGATATTGTCAATTCCTTTAGATTCAGACCTGTATCAAGTCGCTTCTGAGTCTACGCCTTTTTTAGGGGAAACAGATTAGCATGTTTTAGTCTATTTTCATACGATTTATTTTTGAAGTTTGGAATCGTTTGTGGCTCGCCGTTGTAATTTTTCCTATCTCTCAATGTAACGAGATTCAGTGATCATACGGAAACATTCTAAATGTGGACGAACTAACGATTTATATAGCTTGTTAACGAGAGATGGACTTTTGAAAGTCAAAAGATCGCGCAATCAGTCCTAGAATCTTGTTTGTTTTCTTAGAGGGTGAAATACACTGCTTAGATGATCGTTACTAATAATTGCGCCGAGATCCTTTTCACTATCCACTTTGGTTAACGAATTTCCAAATAACTTATTTTTACCTATGTGCATAACCATATATTTACTTGTGTTAAATTTCATTAGCCACTTTTCAGACCATTGCTGTAGTTTATCTAAATTTTCTTGAATATCCAGTTGGTTTAATGATCATTTGCCATTCCGCACAGTTTTGTATTGGCAAATTTGGAGACAATGAATTTTAGTCCGTGGTCTACGTCATTTATATATATATACTATGAATAGAAGTGGCTCAATATCTATTTGTATGCAAAATAAAGTCCTTTTCTTCCTCTTTATGCATACATACATATACCAACGTATCTTACCCTGTACAAAGGAGTTAGCCAGTCAAAGATCCACTCCCACCCATTTCATCCCCACATATTCCACTCCTATTCACCCCACTCCCTCGTATCTTGGCTCCTCCTGGATGACGGGTCATCAGTGCATCTCGCCCACTGCCCTGAGTCAGAAGCAATGTAGCAAGATCCCTGAATTTAATGGCGATTCCCCCCACTTTTTTTTTTATACAAAACTCTTAAAAAAAGACGTCTACCTCCAGATAGGAAAACTAACCCGATTCTTTGCTTAAAATAAACAAGTAATAAATGAATACAGATGCCGCCAGGAAAATACCAGGCTATGAAAACATCACGTCAAGGACAATATCGACGGTTAGGCGGCAAAGCGATCACCCTGATCACCCACCAAGCCACCAAATTTGATAACTTTCTACCTCGATAAATACACAAAACCGATAACAAATGAACAAGTAAAGTCCTATATTTCGTCGCTGACTGGGACTTGTGGTGTAGCGTGATTCGTTCCAAGCGTTGGCTTGAAAAGAAAAACGAGGAGACAACACAAGACGGGCGATGCAAGAACCGAGGGAAGATAATTATCCTGAATAGATGCCGACTAGCGAATTCTTCACACGAATACACAACGTTAATATGCGTTTGGGAACAAAATGGACAGGAGTGCACTTGCATGAGAATGTCTATATTATGTTATATACATGTTAATACATTATGTAGGTGAACGATATGGTATGTGTTATGGAAACTTAGACATTCTGCGCGCTAGGGCAGAATCTGTTACCGATTGTAGTCAAAGAAGAAAACACCAAATGCAGTCCTTTACCTAAATAAAAAAAAACACTACAAAGCTTACTTTTTATTTGTAATTCCCATATTTTATTGAACTGAAGGTTAATGTTTCTTTCTTCGTAAAAACTACTTTGATACAATCTGGGAAACTCCAGTGCACGAAGGGCTGCCCAGACAAGCTTCCCGACTGTTGCCACGAGCGACAGAGCATTGAGATTTACTCTCGTCCCAATAATATTTTCATTTCCCTCCTTCATAGAAAATATAATCCAACAAAATCCGAATAGAAACTTATAATCGAACAAGGTCCGTTACAAACCACAAATTAACATCGTACCTGGTGTGAAAAAACTACTTCCAGCAGGGTAAGTGTGACGCATGTTAGAAAATACGTGATGACAACATCTAACTTTCAAGGACATCACATCACACTTTTCATATGCTATGCACACGCAAGTATACGCACATGGCATGGCGTAGTGTTTAGCGGCTCTGGCTGCCCTGCTGTGGTAGCGTTCGCGCCGCGCCAACGATGTAAAAAAAATTCACAAATACTAAAAGACGTTACCGTCACCTTTGAACAAAACGGTGTTAGGTGTGTAACGTCACATTAACCGTAGACCCAACTATACAAGCCCTGAGTATTCATGGCGGTTGGGGGCAATATAGCTGTCGACCACGAGTCTAGCACGAGATTCTAGATTACGACATTTATACAATGCGTATCGTCATTCTAAAGAGTTTGTGACCAATTTGCAACTCTGCAAAGACGTGGTTCGCTGTCTAGGAAGGATGGCATTTTGAACGGCATTTGTAGAGCTGCACCTCCCTCCCAACGATCCTCCGTTTTTTACTGTACAGTCTTACGAGAACGGGATTTTCCCGAGTACATGCATACGAGCATGTAAACATCAGTTTCCGACCTAAATCTCTCCGTCAGGTACCCAAATAGAAAACATTACATGCAATGCAAGAGTTGAACAAGAGCAGATTAAAATGGTATACACCAAAATAAAGCTCATGGATTCATGGATCCTCCCCCTTTTTGACAAATGAACTTGGCCGAGGCCTGTCACGACCGAGTTCTACACGTGCAAGCACACGCGAGAACTACGTCACATTCAAGGTCAAGAGACTGCTTCTATTTGGGTCACAACCACATTGACAGTTACCTCTCAGGCATTCTAAACCATCAACTCGACCATGACCTTGCAATTTAAAAAACAACAAAACCAAAAGTTTCATTCGAGACCACGTGCATGCGTCCGATCGCGTGCGCTCGTGGCTCTAGTGAAGGAAGCCTATGTAGTCGGCTCGCTGACTTACGGCCTGTCGGGCTGACTCGCCCGTACCTTCCTCTCCTCCTCAGTTATGATCTCGGCGTGGCTCGTCGATTGGGTCCTCCGCAGGCGCACCTGAAGGTGAAAACGACAGGTCGTCAACAGAAGCGAGCACAGGGAGGGTGCCAAACAACACAGGCATGACAGACACTCATCCATTAAAATCTTACTGCTTTCGGTGATCGAATTCAGATTTTCTCAGCTTATTGTAAAATCTTAAGAGATTGTTTATATTTTCCTAAAAATGCTCTGAAAACTAACCTACATTTCGATTTCTCGCTACGAAATGCATCTATAAATGTGGGTGATCGGGAAGTCAACTCAGATACGAGATACCAACTAAGTTATATATACAGGTCAATGCAATACAGACTACAATAAAAAACCCTACGGACCAGATTCACACATTCTTTTATGACTGGATACACTAATCTCTACTCGAAGAAAGCCGACCATTTAAATCTACCCCTTTGCCACCCTCCTTATTAATTCCTTTAACACCTGATTCCAACACTATGACAAAGGTTCCCAATGATAGAAGCGCTGGTTATTGTCGACAAAACCTGCAATATTCAAAAATGGCCATTTTCACTTTACCGTGATTTCAGAACTACAATATATCACCGAGTGAAGAAATGTCAAATATTTTCACTATACATAAAACTGATGCAACGAGACTGCGATGAGAGTATAGGTGACCATGAAACCTTTAAGCAGAGGATTCATCAGATCACTTTCGTGGTATGAATATCGAATAGACACGTTCTAAAAAGATGCAGACTGGGATTCTAAAGATTTCAAACAAGATTTCCGTAGGTTTTCTTCCGAAATATTAGATTGTGAAACTATATATTGTCTACCTTCTCTCCAATAATTTCAGAACCGAGACCTGGTAATTTGAGTAGAACCGTGGAAATTATTCAGGTATAACTATTAAACCCGTGATGCTATATTCTTCAGTGACATGGCTGCAGTCACGTTAGTAACAGGGATCTTTCGTATAAATTCCAGGTTCGTATGCTGTAAAAATATCCTAGCGACATCAAACATTAAAAACTTAATTTCCAGTCTAAAAATAAAATGACAGTGTTTGAGGTTTATATATTTTAGCAGACATTCGTGAATATATAACAATTGAATATCCTTAAGTCTAAATTTAACTTGTCAAATCTCCCTACAACATTTTCATTTCCATTGACAGTTTAAAATGTTTGTTCTGCCTGCCGCCAGGCGATTTTATTCGGGTGAAGAAAATCCCCTGTGTAGGAGAAGGCTGAAGATATACACCGAGAAACCACACCTCTTCCAAAACATCACACTTAAACGTCTATTCATTAAAACCTCCATTCACTTTCACAAGCTCGTATAAGAAAATCTGGTTTGTCTAACCCAAACACCGAACACTTCGATCACAATTCTTAACATTTCGTGCAAAGTATTCTATACAAACACAGACTACCTTGGGAGGTGGCGGAATTGAATTCGACGTATCTGTCGTGTTCTGTTCCATGGCCAAGTCCGAAATGACAACTAAGGCAGGCAAGCACCGACCATCGTACCCCTTATCGCGATAATTCTTTCGCGGTAAAAAAGTCATAATCGAACGCTCGATATGCAGTGTAAAGAAAACGCTGATTTTACATACTCAAATAGTAACTGATAAATGTCAAATGACATATCTCAGAAGTATTGACAGAAAAATAAGCACACGAGAGGATTATTGAAAAAAATTCTGTATACATTGCCCATTCGTGTAAACTTGCACATTCAAACACTAATTCTTTCAGGGTAAGAGTTCGTCTTCACGCAAATCAAAGTGTCGCGCGGTCTATTCTCAAGCGCTTGAGGGACTAAAAAGATAAAGGTAGGGATTTATTTCTCCTCTACCGACAGCACAGATATACAAAGTTCCAAAACCAGGGTTTCCATATTAGGGTTGAATACCATACAATAGGGAGATCAGACCCCTCATAATAATGCTTACGACTGGACATGTTTTAGGATAATTCTTGGAGCGTGAAGATCCCTGTACTTATAAATACACTTTCTATATTTTCAGATATAATACTATGTACAATACACTGTACATTAATAAAAGATAAATCAAACATGCAAAGGATAAAGCTCAACTTTCCACTGTAAGAGTCAATTTTCTTGTCACTTCAACGGCAAATTTTAGGCTTGTGGCTTAGCAGGTGGTCACAGTTCCTTTGAGCTCGTTGAAAGCGAGTCAGATTGGGACACTTGTGTTCAGGTATATCGTGCCATGGGCGAGCGTGGATGAGTCTGCGTTGCGCTCCACAACGTTTGTTATACATTGTTCCAACATGAAACGTTTTCATGGGTCAGTGAATTATGATCTACCACCTACTCGTACCCCATTCCTCTCTTCTTACGCTAGCCTTTGGGATGGTAGACACTGGTTGCATGGGGGTTCTTTTAGGTCTGGGACATTGGCAAGGGATATAAAGGGAGTGGACTTTTTCATACTGGGATTTGGGTTCAATTTCCATTCCTCTGAACAATTCTGACTGGGTCCATATCTGTTTCTCCACTTGAGGACATGAAGTCCATTTCTAAATTGCAAAAGATGGAATGGTCCATCGGTTGTGATGAAGACTAGGGATCTTGGGTTGTCTAGGGTAGGGTCTACTTTGTCTTGATAAAAGTAGAAGCTGAAGGAGGTAACAATCTAGGATCAGTGGCTGTTCTGACGTGGCGGTTTTTATTCCCGCGTGTATAGGGTACAAAATTGTGGGGAGAGTCCTATCGCTCCCCTGCTTGGGGGTTACTACAAAACGAAGGGGGGGGGGGTAGATATGCGGGCTTTGATGAATCTAGGAGGGCTGTTGCTGCTGCTGCACCCTCCCTTCATTCACCTGTTGGTTGCACCATTTCCTAGTCTTGTCCGCAAGGCGACTTGACCTGCACCGTCCACGTGTGGGTTGTGACTCCAGGCTTCCAGAGATATCTCCCCCCCCCCTCCATCGCACACACGTTCACACGTCATCGCCGTGGGACTTAGGGATTAGTAAAGAGGAAGAGAGAGGACACTGCCAGTAGTACGAGGAAAGGGTTACACGGGCGGATTATACCGTATCAGTCAGCTCATGGCATGCGTTCCGTGGGGAACAGAGGCACCACGTGAGAGCACCATGCTACCAGTTACGAGGAAGAGGAGATAAGTCAACGCACGAGCCCACGCCTTGACGCATGCTCTCCCAATAGTAGTCCTTCGTGGTAAGGATTCCTTGCGGAAGATAAACTCACTCCTCCCCCCCTTTTCTTCCCTCACTCTTTGTCCCTTTCCATAACTCCCCCTTCCTTCCCCCACTCTCAATCTGTTTTGGGGTACTGTTCATATACAATAAACCCTGTCGAGATATTGATACACGCTGGGTATTGTTTGACACTCAAATCCCTGTGTGCGCTCGACCCTAATTAATATGAACGAGCATTTACCAAGGACTAACTAATTGTACATGTTACGAAAGCAATTAATATAAACCTAAAAATGACGCGATACGCATTACAAATTTAACTGAAGAAATTTGCTATTAACTAAGTTTAACGGCAACTAATGAATGTTGTGGTCCTGCAAGATTGACTTCGGAGGGAAGCGCCTCCCTACCACCTGCCCGTCCTCAAACACCAGCACCACCCCTATTTGGAGATGCAGCCCAGAGGGACTGGCACTCTGTCCCCGGACCGGGTCCAAAATGAACTCAGACGTTCCTCCTAATACATTCCAAAACGAGACGACAACCGGGGACCGTTCCTTTCCCAAGTGTCATGGAGATGCCCACCTTGGCATACAGGAGATCCGGGGGGGGGGGGGGGGGGACCAAATTGAGACCTACAAAATCGTCACTGGAGTATACGATAGAGACTGCACTGAGGGTCTCTTTGAATTTAGAGAGGGGTCCAGTACAAGGGGAAATGGGTGGAAAATATTTAAGCCGAGAGCACGGTTAGACCTGAGAAAGTACTCCTTTAACAAAGGAGTCATTAATGAGCTGCCAGAGTGGGTGGTAAATGCAGACTCAGTCAAAAAGTTTGAGGCAAGGCTAGACAAATTCTGGGAAGGAACAAGAACAAATATTTAACTATAGAGCACAAATTAACACTACACGCGGCCAACACCATACTAGAAATCAGGCTGCCACACTGGAGTCACAGGCCACATAAGGCCTCTTCCAGTAAACTTCAACTGTAATGACAGGAGCACTCTCCAACGTTTCTTCCAGGAGAAATCTACGGGAGGGCACGCTAATGCTAACTGTACATTTTGTTTATCTTTAAGGCTAGTTATTGTTAGATTATATCTCAAAATTTAAGCGTGTTGTAACCAATTTCTGAACTATCTTAAACTTCGACCTTTTCAGCCATCCCTGCTTAATATCCAAGATGCTTACTGGGAATTTTCATGGATATGGTATGGATTTACATAAAGGCATTAAAACTTCGGGTGATGCTACGTGTATTATTCACGCCTTGGAAAAAAATTCTAGTAAAACTAGAAAAACCGATCGGTTTTAGGGTAATTCTGGCTTACTGACTGGGAGCATTAGCCCTGATGCGCGTCGCTTCACTTACACGCTCCCTTGCAGACGCCCTCCCCATCCCATGCAAGTAGGAGCTTTAGAGTTGCCCCAGCAACGAGTTTTGAGGGTAGCCCCCTTCTCTACCGTGCGTTTTCTATATTGTGGGGACAACCCTGCGAGTGGGATCAACACCAGGGAAGCACACCACATACCCATATATATATACAAGCTAGGTTGACGTTCAGGAATGTACTGATTACAGGCCTTGGCCGAGTCTCACGGAGCAGACGATTTGATACAGACATCCCTAGCGGGCAGCCCACGATTCTCCGTAGGCACTTTGTACCCATGTCAAAGTGCTTCTTCAAGACTCCATTCAGTGTCCGTTCTTAATATCACACGGTATGACAGGGATCACAGGCGATTAAGATTCGGATTTTAATCCTCTTGCATAAATCTCGATAACGTCATACCTCTGGTAGGGAGTACATAATACCATAGATCATGCCAATCCAGGTACTGGTAATATAGTGCAGATATTCTTCGTCAGTAGAGTAGATAGTTGCATCGGAATCACATGTTCCAAGTGCCAATATGCGTTCTTGTACATGAGTTAGTAAACCCGTGGATAGGCCGAGTGGTACTCGAGTTTTTTTTTTATGGTCACATCCTTTGCCCACCCCCACCAACTCCTCCACCCGCTTCCCAACCCTGTCTCGGGCCATGATTGCGTTCTAAGAGCTACGTGCACGTTGTGTAAAAACAGTTGTTGTGCTTCACCTACGACTGTTTGCGACGAGAGTGGGCCAAACTAAGAATGGGACAGTCTTGTTGAACACGGTCATCATTTCTGATGTTTACCCGTGTTACATTAGCTGCAAGATGATCTGAACTAGTGTAATTCATTTCATACACATGCGACTTTGTATTCTTGTGGGGCAGTCTTGTGTTGTTGCCTTGTAAATAGAAACTAACAAACCACCTTCGAGAACTGCATGACTGATCGCAACTGTTGCAAAAAATACCGTTAAATTCACACCTTACCTTCTCCTTTATTTCTAGATTTGTTCACTCCCCATACAAGAATTGACGGGTCGTCTATAGCTTTCTTATTTTCTTGTAAAATTTTGTCTAGTAACCTATATTTCTAAATATATATATATCTAAATCCACAGCAGGTTAACGAGGAGGGAGGTGAAAGTCTTCGCATCCCTATGTAATAATATTCTAAGTTCCTAATATCTACGATAATACACAAATCACCTCTGGCAACTACAGTACATCATCATTAAAGACTGCATTTACATAATTGGTTTCCAATAATAGTTTATTCTCTACTTGACAGGTCTAACACAAAGATGTAAAAGTGGTTTGGTCAGCGGCCTGACACTATGCCTACGGGCCAGATTCCCTTGCAGTTGCCAATTATAGTTTCTACGCCAAAGCAGTAAACACTGTCCACTGACACTTGAAAACGTTACTTGCGTACCTCTGAATTACTCCTTCCATCGACGGAGTTCATGACGAACACATCCTTCTCTGCAACACCATTTGTAGTGTCCGCATCGCCCTCCGTCATTGTACCTTTACTCGCAAACACTCTTCTAAACACTACTAGGCATTCGTCCGACCCGCCGACGTTTCTGATGCCGTTCAGGCGCTATCTGGGTTGTGGGGCCCCTAATGGAGAAACTGTCGTGCCTTAAACCACGTAGACAAACTGACGTGATATTTTACCCAACAGATAACTAAGCACAGGATCTAATAACTATTTTGTAATTAAACGGGTGCTGTCCTTGCTTTATATACAAGAAGAAGTAGGAGTGAAAATGCGTAGGTTTCACGAGTTATCGTACACAGGTAACCGAAGGCCGTCTGAACAATTTCAGTCGATAGGACTACCATTTAAGAACGGGGCGATAAGAATTATGAAACTGGAAGGGGAAATGTGACCATATTAATATATCACAAGTCCAGTTTTATAACCTGATAATATGTGATAATCTTATTTTCTGAGCGTGGGAGTAGTAAACGACTTTTGTCTTCATAGAAATACGTAAACAAAGAAGACATGTGACACATATCTCAGGGGTGGATTGGCATGCATGAGGACTTTCTTCTTCTTCTTCTTTTTTCTCAGAGAGGGCACACTAAAGCCCCGGTCACACGAAGCTTACGACCTGTTTCCGACCACCTTCGACGGTGGCACTTTCTCATGGTTAGCGCCAGGTGGCTATCTCATATTCATCTTCATGAGGGAGAGACTCATTCCAAATGCGTTGCCTTGAATTCTTTTTATAAACAGAAGAACAGCACAAATCAGCCTAGTCGCCGGTGTTCGGAAACAGGTTGTCAGCTTGGTGTGTGACTGGGCCCTAAAGTGTGGAGAAGAGCTGAGGTCTGCCGGATATAAGATGTTGAGCGAGTCCGGAAATTGTGATTACGAAGTACAATAACCAGATTACCCAAGTTTGACTTGTGGATGTGTGTGTGTGTATATATATATATATATATATATATATATATATATATATATATATATATATATATATATATATATATACATATATATATATATATATATATATTTATTTATTTATTTATTTATATGCTCAATCGATAGAAACCCCATTGACATCGGTGTCCAATAGCATCAAATCGCCTATATTTAGTCAGACCAAAAATGTAATGGGATGAGACACTATTGAAGCTGTTCAGATATCTTGGTTCTGACACACATCGTCGGAAGAGGTTGGCCTGCTTGTACTGGCTACAGTCCATGCATATTACTGGCATGCCTTATAACGACTGAATTGAGACGAATAAACATTAAGCAGGGAGCAAACAGTTGTATGCACGCGTAGGTAATCATACATTTCTATTTATTTATATTACATATATTTTTTTAATCAGTCACGTCTGTCAGTGTCTTTTCAAGTCGACATTTAACTTTCACTTGCTATACACAAACACTGCTGACTACGCTACGATTTCTTTGACCTCCGACACACGTGCGCGCAAGGCACTTCCGACACACGTGGGGGGAGAGACAAGAAGGGGAAATTATCATATTTCAGAGGTACGAGGAAGAAGACAATCCCTTGTTATTGTTATTATTATTATTATTATTATTATTATTATTATTATTATTATTATTATTATTATTATTATTATTATTATTATTATTATTATTATTATTACAGTAACCTCTGATTTGAATGAACAATAAACCATCCTTTATTCGTATCCTTCCTCCGGCTGCCACCAGACGATTTTATGCAGTTGTAGTTGAGGGGGAAATCAACCCCCTGGACTCCAAAGGATTAAAAACCAACACTACTTTACTAATTAAATTAAATCTTCGAGTGGAAGTTAGTCTCCAACCATAAAATAATTCTGCGTGATTCTTGTCCGTTAGGCTGCATAAAGCTGAAGCTTAGAGACAAAAGACGTGGCCGTTAGACAGAGCGAGTGTCGTGTTTCCATCCCTTGTCCCTCCGCGTCTGTGCGACCCAGTCTACGACTTTTTTAACGACAACAGATTCTTGGATATGACCTTGAACACGGTTTAAAGATTAGCAAGATCTACGAATAGTTTTCTCTATTGTCGAGAATCTTTGAAATTCGGAATCCCCATTATATATTCGCAACGAAAGTGCTTTTCATAAAAAAGAATAATAGAGTTATTATTGCACCGAACAAAAATACCTTCAGAATACTGCAGAGTTCAGATTTATAGAAAGTTCTTCAATAGACAAAAATATGCGTGGATGTCAGTGTGGTGAGGTATACATTCGAGAGAAAAAAAAATATATATACATATATGTGTGTGTGTGTGTGTGTGTGTGTATTTTGTTCTGGACGATTTCACTCAGCCTAATAAAGCTGGCGTTAGGTGAATGAGTCTAACTGCAGTGAAACAAGGGAGTGAGGCAAAACCTTCTGGTAATGTCTTCGTGGAGATTAGGAGATCTAAAAGGAGTAAGGAGATCTTCCACCACCTGGAGACACGAGGAAGTGAGTCATTTGTGACCAGCGAGCTCCAAATACAAGGAAATTGTCGACCAGAGGAACTCTTGTGGTTCTCCATTCGACCCAGTGTTGAATCGCTGTCGACCGACTCGACGTTGTCGGCGTCGTCTGCATTTGTCAACATTTCTGAAAAAAATGGCGGGAAAATAAACCACGGTCAACACATTGATATGCAGCATATTCCTTTTTAAAATAATTTGTTTGTGTTGTCAATAGTCCTGAAAAATATCGGGAAATAAATAATGATAAACACGTTGACAGTGGACATTCTTTTTTAAATTATTTAAAATTGAAAAAAGAGGCCTCAACAACCCTCTTCTCATCTAACCCACTCTCATTTTTTCCTGAAATTGTAAAGTCTCATATTTGATCTATTTACTGTTATTCACACTCCACATACACTCCTCAAATGGTCCACTCTCTTGTTCCACCTTTTGCAAAGGTACTCATCAAGAATACTTCTAATTACCGGATAGAATCTAGCAAAAACACGCGGTATGACGTCACCATAGAGTTGCAGTTTTCCATCTACAAAAGGTTCCTTTTTTAGCAAATGCCTGTCCCATTAATGACGCCAGAACTTCTATGTTATTCGTTACGATCTGTTACTGAAGTAAGACATTTGGAATATGATACACTAAAGTTCAAAATTAAGATTTACTTTGTAAATTGTCAGCTTCCATTTCTAAAATCCTCCACCAATACAATGGCTTACGCATACAATCATAACTCGGGATATATTCTTAAATTATGATATAGAATATTCGAAGTAGCGCTAATTGTATTTAGTGGTTTTCTGTTTTTCATTTCGTGGCCACTACAGTGTCGTTCTATCCTAAATATGAGAATTACATCGATTAAAATTTTCTTTTTAAATCTAATAAATTATTACCATTCTCACTGCCAAATCTACATTATATTTCAAATGTTGTTTACCAGAACTCATTATCTGAGACTAGTAGTGGGTGAAACCATTAAGAAACGACCAGCCCTTACGAAAGGAAGTATGTAATCTCTAATCATATATTGTAATCTTTGAGAGCCAACTATCATCTAGGCCCACACGTGTCGCCCACTGATTAATTATATAGGGGGATGGCTTCCGCCGCCCAAGGACGCCCAAGTGGTATTTACTCTGTGCCAGATAACCACGAGAGGCCCCAAGAGAGAGAGAGAGGGGGAGAGATACATAGATAGATAGAGAGAAAGAGAGAGGGATAGAGAGTGAGAGAGAGAGAGGGAGTGAGAGAGAGAGAGAAAGAGGGGATAGAGAGAGTGACAGAGAGGGAGAGACAGATACAGAGAGGGAGAGGGAAGGAGAGAGTGTGAGGGAGAGAGGGATAGAGAGAGAAAGAGAGACAGAGGGAGAAAGACAGAGACAGAGAGAGTGATAGACAGAGAGAGAGGGGATAGAGAGAGAAACAGAGAGAGAGATACAGAGAGGAAGAGAGGGATAGAGAGAGAAGGAAAGAGGGATAGAGAGACAGAGGGAGAGGAAAAGAAAGACAGAGAGAGGGAGAGAGAGAGAGTGATAGAGGTAGAGAGGGATAGAAAGAGAGGGAGTGAGAGAGAGAGAGGGGGTAGAGAGAGAGAGACAGGGAGAGAGAAAGAGAGGGATAGAGAGAGAGAGGGAGGGGGTAGAGAGAGAAAGAGAGACAGAGTGAGAGAGAAAGAGAAGGAGACAGAGGAGGATAGAGAGAGAGAAGGAGACAGAGGAGGATAGAGAGAGGTAGAGAAAGAGTGAGTGAGAGAGAGATAGAGAGAGGAGACAGACAGAGAGAGAGAGAGAAAGGGGGGAGAGAGGAAAAAAGAGAGAGGCAGCGGGAGAGAGAGAGAGAGAGAGAGGGGATGTATAAATATATATATATATATATATATATAGAGAGAGAGAGAGAGAAGGAGAGAGGGGGAGAGACAGAGAGAGAGGGGGGGTAGAGAGAGAAAGAGACAGAAGGAGAAAGACAGAGATGGGGGATAGAGAGAGAAAGAGAGACAGAGAGAGAAAGACACAGAGGGAGAGAGAGAGATAGAGAGAGAGTGAGGGGAAGACAGAGAGAGAAAGAGAGACAGAGGGAGAGAGAAAGAAAGTGTGTGTGAGAGAGAGAGAGAGAGGGATGGAGAGAGAGAGAGGGGGGGATAGAGAGAGAAAGAGAGACAGGGAGAGAGAAAGACAGAGAGAGAGGGGGGAGGACAGAGGGAGAAAGAGAGACAGAAGGAGAAAGACAGACAGACAGAGAGAGAGAGAGAGAGGGAATAGAGAGAGAGAGGATAGAGAGAGAAAGAGAGACAGAGGGGGAGAGAAAGAGAGACGGAGAGAGAGAGGGGAGAGATAGAGGGGATAGAGAAAGGTAGAGAGGGATAGAGAAAGAGTGAGAGAGAGATAGAGAGAGAGAGGAGACAGAGTCAGGCAGAGAGAGAAAGGGAGGGAGAGAGAGAGAGAGAGAGAAGGATATATATATATATATATATACTTATATATATATATATATATATATATATATAGAGAGAGAGAGAGAGAGAGAGAGAGAGAGAGAGAGAGAGAGAGAGAGAGAGAGAGAGAGAGAGAGAAGGAGAGACAGAGTGGGAGAGTGGGTTAGAGAGAGAAAGAGGAACAGGGGGAGAGAGAAAGACAGAGACAGAAAGAGAGAGAGAGAGAGAGAGTGATAGAGAGAGGTAGAGAGGGATAGAAAGTGAGGGAGAGAGAGAGGGATACATAGAGAGAGAGAGAGAGGGTAGAGAGAGAAAGAGAGACAGAGTGAGAGAGAGAGAGATACAGAGAGATAGAGAGAGGGGGGTAGAGAGAGAAAGAGAGACAGAGAGTTGTTTTAAATGGAAAAACTTCTAGATGGAAAAATGTTACAAGTGGAGTTCCTCAGGGTTCCGTTCTTGGGCCACTTCTATTCATAGTATATATAAATTATATAGACCATGGACTAAAATCTACTGTTTCCAAATTTGCTGATGATACAAAACTGTGCGGAGTGGCAAATGATCACTCAAACCAATTAGATATTCAAGAAGATTTAGATAAATTACAGCAATGGTCTGAAAAGTGGCTAATGAAATTTAACACAAGTAAATGCAAGGTAATGCACATAGGTAAAAATAACAGTAAGTACGATTACAAGTTATTTGGAAATTCGTTAACAAAAGTGGATAGTGAAAAAGATCTCGGCGTAATTATCAGTAACGACCTCAAATCATCCAAGCAGTGTATTTCAGCCTCTGAGAAAGCAAATAAGATTCTAGGACTGATTGCGCGATCTTTTGATTTCAAAACTCCATCACTCATTAACAAGCTATATAAATCGTTAGTTCGTCCACATTTGGAATATGCTGTTTCCGTATGGTCACCGAATCTCATTAAAGACATTGACAGACTGGAAAAAGTACAACGGCGAGCCACAAAACTGATTCCAAATATCAATAATAAATCATATGAAAATCGACTAAAACATATGAATCTGTTTTCCCTAAAAAAGCGTAGACTCAGAGGTGACTTGATACAGGTCTTTAAGATTTTAAAGGGAATTGACAACATCAAAAGTGACCAAATTTTCACATTGAATGAGAATCAGACAAGAAACAATGGTCTCAAACTGTCCGGAAATAGATTCAATTTGGAAGTAGGTAGAAACAACTTTGCCAACCGTGTAGTTAATGAATGGAATAAACTTCCTGCACAGGTAGTGCAATGTAGTTCAGTTAGAAGCTTTAAGAATCATTTAGATAAACACCTAAGCAAGATGCTGTAATGATTATAATTTATTTTATATTATTTGTTTTTGTTTTGTTAT
>NC_134792.1:47074700-47084700 GCF_046742065.1 Oratosquilla oratoria | reverse complement strand
GTGGCATTCCTTGGGGAGACGGGACTGCTCGGACAGACAGTCTAGGGAACGACAGCAACAACAACAACTGCCTCATGCAGCGCTGCACGAGGCTCGGTGTGGACTAAGCTTTAGGGTGCACTGTCGAGCCAAAGAGGTGGAGATTTAGCGGTGCCAGAGGAGAGACTGAATAAAAGAAGGATAGCAGATGTTAAAAATAGCCAACATCCTTCTTTGAGTGAAAATATACCGCAGTAATGAAATAATTCAGCGTGACTTTTCCGTAGGGGAGGCCTAAATCATCGGCTGCGTTAAAGATGGAGCGGATGCCGGGTGCGGTATTGCAATGAAAAAAATAATAAACACATGAATAAACTAACAGGTGAAATCTAGTTTTTGATCCTTACTATCTCACTCCGTAGGTTCCTCTCGATTAAATAAAATCGCCTGGACTGATGAGTTATTAACAAGTGACTTTCATATTGAGTGTCTCCTGCAATATTCAACAATTCGTACGAAACACACGATTGTGGTGTCATCTACCGGGATAATATGTTGGCTCACAGTCATTTCCATTTGTACACTGATATTTATGAAAAGGTCGTCTTTATTGTTGATGTCAAATTCTATCTTATAATAGATAGCTGATAACGATTTGTAACATTATCATTACGATACTATTGCGATCAAGAAACGCAGGATTGACTGGAGCTTATTCAACTTCATGCCTTCATCACTGTGCATCTTGAACTTCGGTAGAAGAAATTTGCACTTCGAATAATACATACACACATACATATATATATATATATATATATATATATATATATATATATATATATATATATATATCACAGAGACAAAATGTTGTAGCACATTTGTAAATAATAATCACGAAGAACCCACATAACAGTCGGAATTAAAGGAAACTCAGAACTTCTATATTTCGGTTAATAGCTATAGCCCTCTTCAGGTACTTTCCCGAAGAGGGCTATAGCTATTAGCCGAAATATAGAAGTTCTTCTAAGTTTCCTTTTATTCCGACTGAATTCTTCGTGATTAAACATCTATCTATCTATCTATCTATATATATATGTATATATACATATATATATATATGTATATATATATATATATATATATATATATATATGTATATATATATATATGGATTGGAAATGGTGAAAGAAAATGGAGAAAAGTAGGACATAAGCAAGTTGTTGTTTGCTGACGACACTGCACTTGTTGAAGGATCAGAGGAGGGATTGAGGAAGTTAGTGACATTTTAGGAAGGTGTGTGAAAGAAGGAAGTTGAAGATAAATGTGGGTAAGAGTAAGGTGATGAGATGCACAAGGGGAGAGTGACAGCAGGCTGGAAGTGAGCATGAAGGGAGAGAGAGTGGAGAAAATGGAAAGTTATAGATACTTGGGTGCGAATGTGGCAGGAAAGGGAGGAGTGGAGGTAGAGGTAGAATGTAGATTGAGAGAAGCGAGTAAATGCCATGGGGGATTAAAAAGTGTTATGAGAAATAGACATTTGGGAATGGATGCTAAGAGAAGATTGTATGAAGGAGTGATTGTGCCGACAGAACTGTACGGGGCAGAAAGATGGAACATAAGAGAAGAGAAAAGGAGTTTGAATGTGTTTGAGATGAAATGTCTGAAAAGTATGATAGGTGTTACTAGGCTAGAGTGAGAAATGAGGTGAGAAGGAGAACAGGGGTGGAAAGGGAGTTGGGAGATAGGGTTGATGAAAGAGTATTGGGATAGTTTGGACACATGGAAAGAATGAGTGATGAAAGATTAGTAAAAGAGGTGTGGAAGGCAGAGGTGGAAGGTGTGAACATGAGGGGGCGACCTAGGATGAGATGGATGGATGGGGTAAAAGGGGCAATGGGAAAGAGGGGAATGTCTGTTGAGGAAGGAGGGGAGAGGACAAAAGATGGGATGAATGGAGAAAGGTTTTGTATGGATGATGCTGTGATGCATGAGGGGGAGTGGATGGGGGATGGGGGTGAGGGAGTATGCATGAGAAATAAATTGACGCATCCCAAAGGGATTTCTCACTGTCTTCTCCTTTTCTGTATGAGGGGACGGAAAGGGGGGGGGGGGGTCGCCGAATTAATGAAGCGGTCTTGCTGTGGATGTGCTGTGTCTTGCGACACTGCTTTTGACCCAGGGCAGTGGACAATATGCAGGGATGACCCATCATCCAGGAAGTGCCAAGATAAGAGGGAGGGAAGAGGGTAGAGGGGAGTGGAATATGTAGGGGATATATATATATATATATATATATATATATATATATATATATAGATATATATATATATATATATATATAGATAGATAGAATTGTAGATATGTTCTGGCTAGCCTCAGCGATGTAAAGGGGTGACTATAGAAATCCTCAGTCTTGTAAACGATTTTTTTTTTTTTTTTTCAAAAGCGGGCTGATGGGGGTGGGGAGATATAGGCCCTTCTTTTCCGTTAGTGTATTTTTCACCAATATTCTTGAGTGCAAATATGGATTCAGGGTTGGATCTCAGAGGTATGGGGATGCATTTTCCTTTACCGGCTGGAAGTAACCTATTACAGTACCGATTTATTCAAGAGTTATTTGAAGATACATACATATACTAAGGCTTTTACCCCCTTTCAAGGGAGGTAGCCAAAAAGGGAAAGGCATAAAAACACTCCCACCCATTTCATCCCTAAATACACTCCACACCCCTCCCACCCTCCCTCTCATCTGAGCACCTCCTGGATGACGGGTCATCCCTGCACCTTGCCCACCGCCCTGGGTCAGAAGCAGTGTCGCAAGACACAGCACATCCACAGCAAGGCCGCTTCATTTAATCGGTGACCCCCCCTCTCCGTCCCCCCTTGCATATAAGGAGAGGACGGGGAGAAATCCCTTCGGGCTGCGTCAAAATTTACTCACACACACTACTCCACCCCCCACCCCCCCGCCCATTCCTCCTCATGCAATCACAACATCATCCATATACAACCATTCTCCACTCACCTCTGTCTTCCGTCCTCTCCCTTCCTTCCTCAACAGACATTCCCCTCTTCCCCAAAGCCCCCTTCACCCCATCCATCCACCTCATCCTAGGACGTCCCCTCATGTTCACTCCCTCCACATCTGCCTTCCATACCTCTTTTACTAGTCTTTCTTCACTCATTCTTTCCATGTGTCCAAACCATCCTAATATTCTTTCATCAACCCTATCTCCCAGCTCCTTTTTCACCCCTGTTCTCCTCCTCACCTCCTCATTTCTCACTCTATCCAGCCTAGTAACCCCCACCATACTTCTCAGACACCTCATCTCAAACACATTGAAACTCCTTCTCTCTTCTTCTCTTATGTTCCACGTTTCTGCCCCATACAGTGCTGTTGGCACAATCACTCCTTCATACAGTCTCCTCTTCGCATCCATTTCTAAATGTCTATTCCTCATTACACTCTTTAATCCACCAAGGCATTTACTCGCTTCTCTCAATCTACATTCTACCTCCACCTTCACTCCACCTTTTCCTGCTACACTTGCACCCAAGTATCTAAAACTATCCACTTCCTCCAGTCGCTCTCCCTTAATGTTCACTTCCAGTCTACTGCCACTTTCACCCCTTGTACATCTCATCACCTTACTTTTACCCACATATATCTTTAGCTTTCTTCTATCACATACTCTCCCAAACTCTGCCACCAGCTTCCTCAATCCCTCCTCCGACCCTGCCACAAGCGCAGTGTCGTCCGCAAACAACAGCTGGCTCACCTCCCACTTTTCTCAATTTTCTTTAACCATCTCCAATCCCTGACCCACTACCCTAGCATTCACCTCTCGCACCACCCCATCCATATATAAGTTGAACAGCCAGGGCGACATAACGCATCCTTGACGAAGTCCCACCTTTACTTCAAACCACTCACTCTCTCCATTTCTAATCCTGACACAAGCTGTACTACTCTCATAAAAACTCTTGACAGCTCCCAAAAGCTTTCCTCCTATCCCATAAATCTGCATAACCTCCCACAGTGCCTTTCTGTCTACCCTATCATAAGCCTTTTCCAGATCCATAAAAGCCCAAAAAACATCCTTCCCCTTTCCTATAGCTTTCTCACATATCTGTCTTACCACAAAGATCTGATCTACACAACCTCTACCTGTCCTAAATCCACACTGTTCCTCACCAATTACTCCTTCTGTTCCTCTCCTAATCCTCTCAATCAAGATCCTCCCATAAGCCTTCCCTACTACACTTAACAGGCTAATCCCTCTGAAACTACTACATTCACACTTGTCCCCTTTTCCCTTGTAAAGAGGAACTATACAGGCACTTCTCCAGTCCTCCGGTACTCTACCCTCTCTCCAGCAAACATTAAATAACCTCACCAACCAGTCCACCATCACTGAACCTCCCTTTTTCAGACATTCTGCATGGCATCCATCCAGACCAGGTGCCTTACCTGCTTTCATCATCTTAACAACTGCCTTCACCTCATCCTTCCTTATTTCTCCTCCATTCTCCTCACTCATCACTCTCATTTTCTTCGCATTTCCCACTGCAGCTATCTTTCCTTCCCTATCCTCCTTCACATTTAGCATATTTGAAGATACACATCAATTATGTTCAGGGCATTGGCGTTGAAACCGTTCTTGTGAAGATTACTTTATACATACACATACACACACACACACACACACATACACACACAATAGGAGGAATACAAGGTAAACTGCTGGAATGGATGAAGGATTTCTTAACTGGGAGAAAAATGAGAGTGGTACTTAGAGACAAAAATTCGAACTGGGAAGATGTGAAAAGTTGCGTCCCACAAGGCTCTGTACTAGCTTCTTTGATGTTTGCCATGTATATAAATGATATGGATGAGGGAGTAAACTGTTATATGAACTTCTTTCCTGACGATGCCAAATTACTCAAGAGAGTAAGAACAGAAGAAGATTGCATATCGCTACAAGAAAATCTAGACAAAATATGGGAATGGAGTCGGAAAAGTGAGATGAATTTCAACATTATAAATGTAGCATAATGGAATTTGGAAAAAGTAAAAATAGAGTATCGGGACAGTACAAAATAGGAGACGAAGAAGTCAAAAAAGTCGATTCAGAAAGGGACCTGGGAGTAATCATCTCATGTGACTTGGCACCCGATAAACATGTCAATAAATTATTTGGAGAGACTTAACTCATTGAGGTCAATGAAAGAGGCCTTCGACTACATAGATGAGGAGATGGTTAAAAAAATAGTTGTTACACTGATAAGACCTAAACTAGAATATGTTGCAACACTATGGGCACCTAGCACAAAGAAGAAGATAAGAAAGTTAGAAAGAATACAAAGAGCAGCGACAAAGATGGCACCTACACTGACAAACCTGACATACGAACAAAGATTGGAAAAATTACATCTGTCATCACTGGAACAGAGAAGAGAAAGAGGTGATTTGTTGACCATTTTCAGAATCATGAAAGGGATGGAAATTCTCGACAGAGACGACTTATCAAAGTGGGACAGAAGAGAAACACGAGGATACGAAAAGAAACTAAAGAAAGACAGCTACAGAAGAGACCTGAAAAAGAATAGCTTCCCACAAAGAGTGATAGATGTGTGGAACAAATTGAACGGATAAACAGTGAATGCCAAAACTATACACGATTTTAAGAATAAACTGGATGTGGAGAGATACGAAAACGGTTCACTTCGAGCATAGCTCTCGTCCCGTAAAATACTAGGTAAATACACACACACACGTAAGTATATATATATATATATATATATATATATATATATATATATATATATATATATATATATATATATATATATATATATATATGGTAAAATTTTACTTTCGACCATTGTACGAATATAGTAATACAAAATTAAATAGTAATTTTGTAAATTAAAATGTATGAACGTAATATGCAATTTTGTGTGCGGAAATGAAAATAAAAAAGTTGCTAAAAATGATTTCTTAAGTAACGAAGTCGTGTACGACGAATGGTACGCCATATTTGTTATGGTAGATGCCGACGTCGGAGAAATGAAGACGATAAATTTGTCTAAACTAAACTAAACTATATTCGTTCAATGGTCGAAAGTAAAATTTTAACATATATATATATATATATATATATATATATATATATATATATAATGGTCGAAAGTAAAATTTTACCATACACACCCACACATATATATATATATATATATATATATATATATATATATATATATATATATATATATATATTGGAGTGTTTATTGATATAGATACGTTCCACTGAAATTAAAACGCCTTACTAACGTGCTTTACTCAACATATCTGGTTCTAGACAAGATCTAAGAATATAAGGTCTAACCACTTCCGACCGAATTTCGAGGGAGTTGGCGCAGCGGGCCCGTGAACGTCACCTGGCTGTTCAAAGTGGGGTTAGCGGGTCCTATAGCTGTCAGTTGAAGCTGGTCCGTCGTTCGAAAATGACGTCGCCTTCGCTCGCACCGCTCCACGCAATTAGTTATATTCTGACAAATATTATATATATATATAAATATATATAAAATATCATAGTTCCTGTCTATATATATGAATATATAATATATATGATATATAATATATATATAAAATATCATAGTTCCTGTCTTCCTTGGCGTTTCACAGTTTTCTTCAGTGTATCACAAAGAGAAAATGGACTCAGCCAAATGACGTCAGAAGCTGCGCAGAAGAATTCTAACGGTCTGACCTGTATATTTAGACCTTGGTTCTAGACATGGGCAAAATTTCCTTCGTCGTTATGCTTAAATATGTAATTGTCAGTGTTCAGATTTCACTGTATTACAGTTCTCCATCATTTCCTGTTTCTTAATTAAATCATAGTTAAATAACAAGCTGAAAACAATTAAATAACTCCTATGATAGTAGTTAAACGGGATCTTTTCGAGCAATCGGATGATCAGGCGAAGCCACTTCGATTAGTGACGTCGTGTTACTTATGTTAATTCTGACCAGCCTCAAACGACTTTATTCATCCGAGGAATGCCCTTGCACTGCCTCAAGTGTCAACCGTTTTCCTGTTGACACTGTTCTTTTAATTTTCAGTGTTGATTGGCAACTACTACAATAATCACAAAGGATTTATTGTTTGAATTTAACAATAAATACCAGTCTGCTTGATTATGGAGTAAGCTAACTTCCTGTTTGATATAGAAAACAAAACAAATCCAAAGTTATATCAAACAACGTAAAATTGAAAAGTATTACAAACCTGCGACAGAATTACGATTGTGACTGATGTGGTAGTTTATCCATCCTCTCTTTTCTCTGTGAGTAGTAGACTTCTTCAAATAATACGACGCTTTTTATGACGCCATTTTTTCTACCTTCAACCTTGTAATGGTGAGGGCATTTGGTGTGTATAGAAAAGTAGACATATATATTTGTATCTATAATAAACACAAGATATTCTGAAGAAATACTACTCACAGAAATAGAAAAATTTAAATTCACTCTTGATAAAAAAAAATAAGAGTTTTTCAACGATTCAAATTGGAAATACGAAAATTAAAATAAGTTATACCTAAACTCGTAACTTCCATCTTCAATGAGAATCTTTTGAAAGAGAACTATATTTTAAGGGGCAACTTTATGAAAAGAATGTTCCTCAATTGGTTTTTTCTGTTGAATGATAGAAGATTCAAAAAAACGTTTTACTAAATAATTACTTATTTACTCGTGATAAATCTGATATGATTGCAAAATTTTGTGTATTATATGACCGCCGAAACGTAATGGTGTTCATGCAATTTAGTTTACCACTTTCAATGTTCCATTCATTCTATCAAATATGGACTTACACATAAATCACCCTAAATAAATATCAAATCAATATTATAAGTATTCTGATTACATTGAAATACATAGAGATTTGTTTTCATGTTAACTAATTGCATGTCACATTTTTAATATATCTATCGTTTTCTTTGTTTACTTTCATCCCACCACGCTATCAAAGGTCAGAATAAAACAAATCTAAAACTGTCATCATTTAATATATAAACTTGTAAAAAAATTTCGAATGTACAGAAGCATTCATTCACAAAATGTACAATGGGGGGGAAGCATCTGTTGACGATATTTGGGGCGTCATGCAAAAAATAGGCTAACTGGCATCATTCAAAGTCACATCACGGCGAGGCTAAGTCACAATATATATTTTTTTCGTTTTCTTTTTTTCAATCTGACTAGTGTTCGAGATCAGATCATATTTCTGTTCAGACTCATAGTTATATTCAGTCATATTTCTGTTCAAACTTCGAGGTTCTGGACCTCTTCATGCCAACGATGCTACTAACCAATTTCACTCATGCATCGAACGCTGATATTCACCTGACAGGCTTACTTTGTTTTTGCCCTTCAGATGAATAAAAACCGTCTGGCGCTATTGGTAGTAAAATCTGTGAGCAGCATCACGGGGTTCAAAGAGATTCAGGAAGTCACCAAGGCTCGTTCCAGCCTCCTTAGGAGGTTTGGACACAAGAGGTATACGAGTACTATGGCGTGGCTGGGATTGGCTTCGTACCTGACTGGACGCGTGGCTTGACTTGGCTCGGCCTGGCTTGGTAGGAACTATAAGAGCTTTACGTCTGTTTCATTTACTTCCCATTTGCAAGAGATATCTTGTGGGACGCTGACACTAATTCAAGCATGAAGGGTAACCAAGAAAGCTCTGCCAAGTCGTCTTGTGGACACTACAACGAACTTGGGTCCGAGGGGCGACCCAGGTCTCTCCCTGGGTTGCATTCTAAGGCGAGGCGGCCTGTGCCCACACCCATCCTCATCACCGGGAACCGGGTGTGTGGCACCACGGGCAGAAGTAATACGCGATGTTCAGTTGTTCCTGTTACCGCCCTCGGGCCCGTCGTTGTTGTTACCCCCAGCAGCGCCACCAGGATAGCCGTGGGCGTGCGAATGGATCGGTTGCTGTGGGTGGGTGGTGGAGAGGTGGAGGGGTGCAGGAGGTGTTGGGGGCGTGGGCAGAGGCACCTGCTCGGGAGTTTGGTAGTTGGTCTTGCGATGCTGGAGGCTCTTGTGGTTGGCCAGGGCGTTCCGCGTCCGGTACAGCTTGTTGCAGATGTCGCACTTGTGCTGGTAGGCCGTGTTCCCGGAATGCTGGTCTCTGATGTGCGTCGGCAGGTGGGTCCTCTTACTCAGCCACTTGAAGCAGATCGGGCATTGCTGCTGCCGCGAAGTGTCAACTGCAAGACAAGAACGGGCTCAGTCATCATGGGGTCAAGGGCACACACGAAGAGGAGGGGTGTTGTTCAGGGAAGGTGTGTGTGGGGGGGAGTTCTTAAAGAATCTTCGCAGGTCAAGATGGGTCACTCTACCAAGTGACACTCACCTTCACCTTTCTACATTCCCTATCTTCTCTACCAGACATCCTCAACCAATCGGTCTCCTTTGTGTGTCTTTCTCATAAGACAAGCAGGGGACGGAATGGTACAAGAAGACATTGTCCTCATCCAAAACGATTATTACAAGCCAGGCTCCACCTTCACACATAAACGAAACGACGTGAAGAATACACAACCTTTCATCCTGATGCAAGACGCAGGTATTGTTAAGCTCTCCGACGTGGAAGGAGCATCAAAAGAAATATACCTACAATTCTCACTGTGCATCCATGCAGCTGCACCTCGTGTTCAACCGCTCTTGAACAAGCGTCGTGCGCATGCCATTTCAACTCCTATTGTATACCTACTGATTCGGTGTCGGTCCATTTGTCTTTCTCTTAACCTTCGATTTCCTATATTCATGTTAAAAAAAACTCGTGTGCGTGTGTGTGTGTGTGTATATATATATATATATATATGTATATATATATATATATATATATATATATATATATATATATATAAAACTTCGTGTGTGTGTGTGTTAGTGTGTTGTTCTGGACTGCAGTTTACCAGCGTTTCTATCCCTTGTGCGACTGGT
>NC_134792.1:47054700-47069700 GCF_046742065.1 Oratosquilla oratoria | reverse complement strand
TCACTTTTTTTTTGGTGTGTGAGATAAATTGTAGGATTCTAAAAACGCTGATGGCTATGTTTGTAGTCTGATGCACGGTGGGTCAGATTTAAGTGTCCGAAATCGTGCCCCACCCAATTTTCGTTCATCAACGTACGCAAAATATTTTTTTTCCCCAAAACGAACACTCATGTTCACTGTTTCGAAATGTACTGGCAGGAACTTCAGAAGCGTGGGTAATACAAATAAGGAATCAAGTCTTTCACAATAATGAGATCACTTTTTTCACAACTTTTTTTTTCCTCTTCAAGACCACGTCGATATCTAGAACGTGTTTCACATTTTTGTGCCTCTAGAAGAGATCATCCTCGTCTTTCTAGGGTTTCATCGCGCCTAACTCTCATGACAGTGCCCATTGCGCGTGCTTTCTTCTTAAAACGTGTTTATTTCCATTCGCGTTTTTCTTTCACGCAGTCACCCTCGCCAACATACAGAAAATGAATTTAATCGAAAATACTTTACATTTGTTATTACCACGTGCTTCTAAAACAAGCACGTGAAGCATTATGGGTAACACGTAAGACGTCAAGTTGCATTATTCTTCGTCTGTGGCTTACTCTTCCCCACACGACGTACATTCATAAACGATTTGATTCGATTAAGAAGAGAATTCCCGACACTTAAGCGAATCAAATCGTCTTGTTACCGGACAAAAAATGCCAAGAACAGCGGTTCTGAATCTATGGTATTTTCTACTTCCATGGGGTACAGCATCAGCAACTTTCATTTCATAAACAATTGATGTATACTCTACAATTATTTATCTATTTACTTATTCATCTACTGCAATTGCTCCTAACGGTTCTTAATAATAAATGCGTTTTTTTAGTACATGAAAAAATGCCTCAGTAATGTTACCAGGTACTTGTCATTGTTCAGAACCTATCATTAGGTATACATAAAATTTATAGTCATGGCTATAGGATACAATCCCAAAAGAAAAGTACTGGAACCGCTGAGCTGGACTACACACTTGTGTTCAAGGGGATCCAGCACGTAAGGACGCGAGACATAACGTCTATCTCACGTGACGTCATTCTCATGTGACGTCATTTTCACGTGACTCCACGTGACGTCTTACCCTCGTGGCGAAACGAGTCGGGATCACGATATTAGAATGTCCTATAACAACATGATTTCCACGGGGAACTGAGACCACGTTAAAAAAACATGTGCTAAAAACACGTAAAAAACACAAATGCCCTCCGAGAACAAGCCCCCAGTCTCTCTTTATACTCGTCATGAAAAACAGGCACGCTGACTTCAACAACTTCATTGCAACACGCCGAAGAAGTCAGGGACACGATCTGGTCTCCCTGCCTTCTCCCTGGATACCTAGGGGAGAGCATTTCACCCGGAAGAACTATCCATCGGTGACTAAGGAGTTGTGTGTGTGTGTGTGTGTGTGTGTGTGTGTGTGTGTGTGTGTGTGTGTGTGTGTGTGTGTGTGTGTGTGTGTGTGTGTGTGTGTGTGTGTGTGTGTGTGTGTGTGTGTGTGTGTGTGTGTGTGTGTGTGTGTGTGTGTGTGTGTACGTGTGTGTGTGTGTGTGTGTGTGTGTGTGTATGTGTGTGTGCATGTGTGTGTGCATGTGTGTTCAATTGTACTTTCCAGGTTTTGGTATTTCACTTACTAAGACAAAAAAAAATCACCAGGATGGACGCAATGCTCACGAAATACTTTTGTGTTGTCAGACAGCTTGGGCGACTGATAGTCACCGACAGCCAAAGAGGATCAAGTATAAGAAAAAAAAAATCTTACCTTTTCATGAATCATCGGAAGCTCAATATTTTTGACATCTTTCCTGTCAAGTTGTTTTTACAGTTTGAATAATTGTCCTCTAGTGCCGTGACAAATGTACAGAGAGGATTTTTTTTCTTCTTTATTTGTGCATCGTACGCATCTCGGCACTCTCCATTTATGATTAATAACCTTTCTCCCTAATGTAACAATATCATATTTTTTCATGTTTTCTTCATTTATCATCGGCCATTTTTTTAATAGCTTCCATTTGTCTGAGCCTTCTTTTCGTAGCCCTCCGATTTGTTATGTTTCGTAGGTTACTGTGGGTTCGAAACGTTTGAATAGCATTTGAACCTGTTTCCGTCAAGCAATTCTTTATCTTTAAAAGTCATTCTGGACCAGGATTTATTGGAAGGGCACATTATTAGAATTATGTAAATATAAATCCTCTCAGTAAGTACGCTTTGCTGCATTGTCTCTGATCCACAATTTTCATGGACAATCCGTCAACAACCAGTCCATGAGCTCTTGCTGTAGACTACATTTTTCTTTTCTGGTTAAGTATTTTCTGATAATACACCGTAGTTTAAACCTAATGATATAACACAAGATAGTGACTGTGAAGATATGAAGCTCTTCTTTCTACTGACAACAGATAAGGATAAGACACGGATAGGTATTCGCTTTAGTCGTAAGCGTGCGCACGAGTGTGTCGTTGCATCTACCTTGTTTCCCAAACACTCTGGTACCTAAGTCGCAGTATCCAGCCATGAAATCAAAGCTTAACTGAGCATTAAGTTCCCCTGGCAGGATGTATGTCTTCTACCACTGCCAACACTTTCAAATCACTTTTTTTCAGGTGGTATTACGTCTATAAAGCGTGTTTACTTAATTACCAACATGTCTACAGCAAATTAAAGAATCATTCATTAAGTCGTTACTTTCGATCTAAACACGAAAATATGACAAGCCTCTTGTGACGTAAAATAGAACTGTTTCTATAAAGAATTACTCCCCTTGTACTGCGTAGTTTCAAAATACAGGTGAATTACAATAGTAATTCGTTATCGTTATTGTGTGTGTGTGTGTGTGTGTGTGTGTGTGTGTGTGTGTGTGTGTGTGTATGTGTGCATGTGTGCGCGTGTGTGTGTAATTACCTAGTAGCTGGAAGCCTTTATGCACTCCATCAGTTCAGCACATAAAAAAATAAGATGAGGAAGATATTATGTAATATTTCTATTTTCCTATTATTTCCTCTCATTCTATGAACAAAAACAATATTTTGATTATCATTTTGCTCACACTGGTTGGTAATTCAACCAAGATCACAACGGGGAAGTTCCACGATGAGAAAGATTCAAATTGATGTAATGAATATTTCTAATTTCAAAAAAGAATTATCGAAAGGGAAACTGAACTGATGGATACAACAAGACTAGTGGTGTTCTACATCGTGTGTGTGTGTGTGTGTGTGTGTGTGTGTGTGTGTGTGTGTGTGTGTGTGTGTGTGTGTGTGTGTGTGTGAGTGTGAGAGAGTGTGTGTGTGTGTGTGTGTGTGTGTGTGTGTGTGTGTGTGTGTGTGTGTGTGTGTGTGTGTGTGTGTGTGTGTGTGTGTGTGTTTGTGTGTGTGTGAACTCTTCGCGCCTGGTCGGACGTACATATGCGTAAAGGCTTTTGGAGTTTAAGGTCAAGTCAACGGCGTGTTCCTGAACGACTTCGTCAGGATCACGTGTGATGACTCATCCTTGCGGATGGCCTCCTGCCGAAGACCATGTCGATCTCGATCTAGGGGCACGTGCAGGCTAAACAAGGGGGGTGCACCACCCGGAGGTCCCCCGCTGGGTTCCCCAACCTCATGTTATCCTCCCGGATCATGTGTTGTGTCTGGGGCGCTAGAGGACGGGGGATACTGTTGTGAACCCGAAGGATACACCGAAGAATAAGGCTGCGGCAATTCGGGCAGACCTACGGCGGGCAGGTCATGGGAGCTGGCAATGGCGGAGGGTGGCGGGAGCAGGGGATGGGACGGGGCCTGGTAGGCCAAAGGCGGCCCTGGCGTGAGGGGAAAAGACTTCAACTGTCGGGCGCGAACGTGGTGAACGCGGTACATGTGTGTGAAGACGCTGGAACGGTTTTTGAAGTTCCTGCCACAGACGGGGCAGAGTCCCGCCATAGGGTCGTAGGCCCTGTGGTGGTCACGCACGTGACGGCTCAGGTTACTGCGGGACGTGAACTCCTGTCCGCAGTGGTCGCACCGATGCCCTGCGGTCGCCGGCGCCGCCACCGCAGCTGCCGTCATCGTCCCTCTAGCAAAAGGCGCCGCCGAAGGGACTGCAGTTCCGCAGGCGGCCTTGATGGGCATCGGGCTGCAAAGGATAGAAGCTCCGCTCAGGCCCGACCTTGGGTTGTTGCCACCGCCTCCATCCACGCCGCTGCCGCCGCCGCCACCGCCGTCGCTGCCGCCGCCATACAGGGTTCCCACGGCCAGAGTGTACTCCAGCTCTGGAACAACAGACGGGAGTCAAGACAGGTGCCTCGTCAAGGCCATCACACGCCCAACACTTCCATCACCGCACATCATTACCTCACGGCACAATTCCCAGCGGGCCCTTCCTCCTCTTCCTCCCCGGCCCCAACCCCTGTTCCCGCCCCGGCCCCCACCCTCGCCCTCGTCGTCGTCCCCATCATCATCATCATCGTGCGGCCCCCTCGCGCTCCCGAGCCGACGGCAGGTAATACTGAATAGAATAGTCGGAGAGCGGCGGCTGCGGCGCCTCCTCCCCTGCTGAGGTGCCCTTCGGGTGCGGCGCGTGGCTATTGGTGGGTGCTCGGCGTCGGGTACTCCTGGTAGTGGACACGCTCTGGGTGGGTCAGCTCGATCTGGGGCTCGAAATGGGAGCTCGTCTGGGTCTGAAATTGCGCCAGAAGGTTCTGTGCCTGCTGCGCCTGCTGCTTCAGCGTGGCCGACTGCTGCTGCTGCTGCTGTTGCGTTTGTTGTTGTTGTTGCTGTTGTTGGGGTTGTTGTTGCTGCTGTTGCTGCTGCCCTTGCATTACGTGAACGGTCGAAGCAGTTTGGTGTTGCTGTGTCTGTTGTAGATGCTGTTGTTGTTGTTGTTGTTGCTGTTGTTGATGCTGTGACTGATGTTGCTGCTGCTGCTGTTGTTGCTGTTGTTGTTGTTGCTGTTGTTGTTGTTGTTGTTGTGGCTGCTGCTGCTGCCCCGTGTCGTGCCTGGCGGAGGACAGCTGCCTCTGTTGGGTGGCCGGCTGCGCAGTGGCGATGGCGTGTTGGAGGGCCTGGTCCCGGTTCTTCTCCTCCCGGTGGTACATGGTGATGTGGTAGCGCAGGGAGTTCTTGGAGGAGTACTTCTTGGAACAGTAGGGGCACGTGAAGACGAGCGGCACGGCGGCGTGGAGGTCCCGCACGTGTGTGTTCAAGTTGGACTTGGAGGAGTAGGTCCTGAAGCAGTGCGGGCACACGTACGGCTTACACCGACCATCTGAAACGGAGAAGAACACCGCAGTCAGCTTCAGTCTTATTCTCCACTTTTTTTTTTTTTTTTTAGGGGGGAGATTTTGGAGGGAGCCGCAGCACACCTCCTTCCACAACACACAACCAGAAAAGGAGGAGAAGGGGGAGAGAGGGGAGGGGGTCTTTTTTTTGTGTTTTCTTGAGATCTCCTCGGGAACTCTCACCTTTCTGCTGTCAGGAACATCACGTCCTGGTCCTCACCACGCGAACTTCAGAGGTTTTTTTTTCCCGACAGCGATGACGCCGTTCTCTTTACAGACAACCATCTCCACCACAGCTATGAAGACGCTCCATCTCGCCCCACCAACACCACAGAGTTTCTAAGTATCTTCTCACTACACAGGAGGATCTGGCTTCTCCCCCACCAACACCAACACAACCATCCTGGGACCTTCTTCGTAATGTCCATCTTCATGTGGCCTGACTACCTGTAGACGTCCTTCTCTTCGTTCTCCCTGTTGTAGTGTCTGCCCACCCTTCTTCCGGTGCCGACCCATGTCATCGCCTCCCACTTGCCATCCAGGCCACACCCCACGGAGTACCATTGTCGTCTTTCCGTACTGTGGCTGACTCTCCGGTATCGGGCTGACACAGTGGATCATCTTCTGCCGCACGAACTCGGACGGAAAGGTAGTTCTTCCTGTCGGTCCACGATGTCATAAAAGTTCCTCAGATCTCTGGGCGGTAAGAGAGTATGAGCTGGGGCCATGGACAGGATGGTGGTATCGGGATCTGGATGACAGCAATTGGGGAATCTTTTTTTTTCGTGGTCTGCGGGGCTGGTATCCGCGAGGACCTCAACATTGTCGATGATCCGGAACATGAGCGCAGGAGACGGTGTCCCCACGGTATGCCACTGCAGTGACGATACCCGGAGGTATCGCACACACACACGTTGATGCCCAAGTCACCTCAGGTCCCGAGGTGAACAGCAGTCGGGGGGGGGGGGGTATTACTCAGAGTGGACGCCTTTCCTAACCTCTGCACCCCGGCGAGGGTTCGAACAGACACCACGGCGGGCCACCAACCTTCAGCCGAGGCAAACCTCAACCCCGAACCATGGTGCCCAGCCACGGGAGTAAGTTCCCCAGTAAACAGCTCCGGGAAGGTGACGTCCGGCTGGTGGTGCTCTCCGGAGCTTTCGGGAGACCGGTTTCTGGAACAGGATCTTCTGCCGGGTCACTCGACACTTCAAGAGGTATTCCCGGGGGGTCTTCTCGTTGTCTTGTGGACTCCTCCCTTACCGGGTGGAATTTTTATTTTATTTTATTCTGGTTGCCGTCAGGTGATCTTATTCGTCTCTCTAGCAGCAGGAGGGCGGGTGCTGAGGAAACTCCAAGAGATCTTGTGTGTCGGTCGGGTGTCATGAAGCTTCTGTCTTGAGAAGTGTTATACTTCGAGACTTCAAATACCTTCATCACGGTGACACCCCTTCAAACGAACAAAAATAATGTGAAGTTGTTGAAGAGGGTGAGGGGCCTACGCCAGGAGGCGCTGAGTAGTTGCAGCCGAAACCGTCACCTTTGCCCTCTTATGGGCTTGGAGACTGCTGGAGTTGGCAGGTAACCGGCAGTTACTATGCCATCAATCAATTTTGGGGAAGAACGAGTGCCAAGGTAAGTTTTTTGTTGAACAATTTCGATTAAGCTTCCAAAGTAAAAAAAATATACAGTAAGCTTTCCCCTATATCATATACTAAAGCAGATACGCATACCCCTGATTTGCCAGTTATGCAAATACACGTTGCGTTGTTAATACAAAAAATTCTACAAAAAAAAAAAAAGTATCAAGTAGTCAATACCTTAAAATGTATATATATAGTTTCGATATGCTGTGGGTGATGTTGAGGCGTCTGAAAAACGACTATACTGTACATCTAAGGGGAGGTGATTGGTATAATTTTCGAGGTTCATACGGCATTGCTGAAGGTTTCAGTGAGCAATGTTTCACTAAAGCATCAGGGTATTCGGGTCATCAGTATTGGTTTCAACGGGAAACCGCGTGGAGTACTCGGGATTCCAATAGCGGGAGATCACTCTTCAAGTGGTCAAGGTTATCCTGCCTCAACGAAGTCGCTGTAGGAGGATCTCCGTAACGAGGACTTAGGTCAGCGTGAGGTTGTTCAGGTGCCAGGGGATGCCATGTTGGTCTTCGGGTTGATATTCTACTTCAATGACTTCGTCTTCAGGAGTTCACGACGTCATCATCTAGCCCTGCAGGCCCGGGAGTGTGGTGGGCGACCTGGGGCGTCCATTTGCACGTAGATGTTCCGAGTCGGGGCTTCGGACGAAAGGGCAACAGACACGATGAGGCTAACCTCAGGAGCGGAGCAGGTGTGCTGTGGCTGGCAGCGGCATCAGAGGCGTCAGGAGCACGCGGGCAATTCGTCACATGAGGCAAAAGAATATTTTGAAAAAAAAAGAGAAAAAGAAACGCAGAGGCAGCTTGCGGAGAGCACGATGGAACAAGTGTCTTTATAATTCCCCTCCCCCGTCACACGAGACAAAGGAAGTTTCTTTCCTTTTTCTCTGTGTTCTTCTCCCTCATATATCTTTCTCTCTATCTCCCTCCCTCTCTCTCTCTTTACGCCCGCTCTCCATGGCATGCATGTAACTCTTGGTCTTTCTTTAATCTGCTTGTTCACGCATTACATTACCTCCTCTTACTCGTATACATAACAATTTCTAATTTTGTCCTCTCTCTCTCTCTCTCTCTCTCTCTCTCTCTCTCTCTCTCTCACTCCTTTACATGCAACCACAACAACAATATTTCCGCTCGAAACAACTTTCTGCCTAACTGTCCCTTCAACGTGGTCACCTTCTCCGAGCACGCACGAGACCATCTATCCTCGCCTTTCGATCCAATAGAGCCAACAACCTATAATCTCCCAGGACGGTGACGTCATCTTCGCCGGTGACGTCATCTCAAACCCGAGATCGATCCCCAGCTGAGATCGAAATGCGAGTTCAAGACCCGGGTTCGGTCCTTAACTGAATGAAATTCCCGTCGTATTCCAGCGGACATTCTCAAATGTCTCAGAAACTTTCATACCTATGCAAGCTCATCTTCCGTTCTCGCGTGCTGAAAACATTTCTACTTCAATAAATTTATTTTCAAGGAAGTGTGTATCAACGCTACAACAACAACAACAATAGGTGACCTATTTGAATAATAGTGACATGGCATGGGTCAGCTGCGAGTGACCGACATGCTGCCAGACGATTGAGTGCACCATGGAGGTAAACAATACAGACTTGACCATAGACCTTGTTTTAAAGGACATCAAAGGGTCTCACGCACCTCCGGGAGAAGAAGAGGAGAGGAGAGGAGAGGAGAGGAGAGGAGGAGGAGAGGAGAAGGTCCGGAGAGTCTCCGCACGTCAGGAAAATTGATACACCACTCCGAGGACAGGGAGACACAATAATTAAGTCAATCAATGCTTCGCGCAAGGAGGAGGAAGAGGATGGGGAGGAAGAGGAGGAATAAGTGCGGGGAAGGAGGATGGAGAGGGAAAGGAGGAATAAGGAGGAGAAGGAGGTTGGAGAGGAAGAAGAAGAAGG
Source organism: Oratosquilla oratoria (assembly GCF_046742065.1). Classification (NCBI taxonomy): domain Eukaryota; kingdom Metazoa; phylum Arthropoda; class Malacostraca; order Stomatopoda; family Squillidae; genus Oratosquilla; species Oratosquilla oratoria. The sequence continues at coordinate 47,060,831 of NC_134792.1, read as the reverse complement.
CGAAGAATAGGAGAAAGCGGATAAGAAAGATGAAGAAGAGGAGGGGGGAGAAGAGGAGGACCAGGAAAAGAACGAGGAGGAGGAGGAAGAGAAAGTTGAATAGGAAGATGAAGAAGAGGGCGAAGGGGTCGGAGGAGGAGCAGAAAGATGAGGAGGAGGAGGAGGAGGAAGAGGAGAAAACTGTAGAAATAGAGGAAGAAGAGGGGGTAAGGAGCCAGAGTATGAGCAGAAAGAAGAGGTGGAGGTTGAGGAGGAGGAGGAGAAAGTGGATGAGGAAGATGAAGAAGACTGTCCATTGGTGGGATCCCTCGCCTCGCCAATAATAAAATCGTCTGGCGTCAGTCAGGCAGACCAACATTCGTTACAGCTGAGACGGGGCTAACAACCAGAAGAAGGACTCTGACGGTATCGGAGGGATGTAGCTGATTTGATACGCTAGTATTTATTCTAATTTGTTTATCTATCTTTATCTTATTTGTATTCTATTCTATTTATCTATATATTCATTTATTTATATCTTATCTATCTATTTATTTCTCTATTCATTTATTTATCTATTCACTTAATTTCCTGATGACAGTGGTGTCACCTCATTTCGTTCTTGATGTCGTCGAGCAATTCTATTCCGATGAGTTAAGTTAGAAGAAGAAAAAAAAAAAACTTCAGTGACTTTTTCTTTTCTCCTAAGTATACTCGAAACCGTGGGGAAGACGCCAAAGAAAAAAATAAATGAAATAATAAAGTTCTGTTTCAGACTTTTCTTCTTTGCACACATCAAAAAGTGGTAAACACGCCAAAGAAATATAAAGAATTGGGCTCTTTTTATCAAAAATTTTTTGCAAACTTGAAAAGGCAGCAAACACGCTAGAGAAAAAAATATAAAAATAAAGAAAAAGAAAAGAAAATTTGTAGCGAAGGACCACTCCTGAAAGAACAAGACGAGGACGATCACGATTCGAAGCCAAGAGACAGCAACGGGGGAGGACGAGGTACCTTGAAAATTCCTTTTCGATAGAGTCCAAATTTAAGCGGGAAAAGAAATATCACTGGAGGGAGGGAGGGGGAAGACTTTCAGAACCTTCCAGTGCATAGAGGGAGCGTACTGGAAAAAATAAAATAAATAAAAATGTTGAAGTCTAGAGTTCAAGGGGTCTATCTAAATCATGGTTTTAAAATTTCTTTATGAATTTCTGTAATCCCCTCCTCACAGTCGTTATAACAACAAAATACACACATTCTACTACTTAATACTTATCTAAAATAAACATGGAATATATTTGTATGATATGAAACGAACGCGTTTGTAACATCTTCAGAAATTATCAGTTAAATCGTTGAGCGCCATAAGAAAATGTCTGAGCTTATGTCTCAAATATCCCATTAAGCTACTTCTCTGTACCCTCCCAGCCTCCAATTAGGATATCTCTGTGACCCCTCCAATATCTCATAAAATATCTATAAGCAACCCCTCCCCCGCCCCTAATATTCTCTTCTCTCCATGCCCACCCCCACCCCCAAAAAAAGAGGGGGACCCCGGTCGAAAACCTCTGATCCAAGACCACGTCCTCATCTTCCACAGATCCAAGAGAAGAGGGTCAATTGGGAGTATGTGATGTCGCCAGGGTTGTCCCCACCCGGCCGAGAGACTTGACTGCTTTCACCCGAAGCCTCACAACACTTGACCACCGGAGTCCACGGAAGAAGGGAACCACATTCTAGGTTCATAATTGGGGGTAACCGGAAGAGGAGGGGAGATGGGGTCATGGGTGGAGGAGTTCGGGGGTGGGGTGGGTGATGGTGGGGTGGTGGCTTGTCGCGACGGGCTGGAAATAGCGGGGTACGGGGGAAAGGGGGGAGGGAGGGACAAGGCCAGGGAGGGAGGGAGGGAGGGAAGGAGGGAGAGATGGAGGGAGGGAGAGGGAGAGGGGGAGAGGTCTGCACTAGGGCGAATGCAATTAGAGTCGTAGGAATGTGAATCAATACCAACAACCCTGGGCTGCTCCCCGACGGCGCCGGCAACGCGCGCGCTCAGGCGCTCGCAAGCAACACAACGCGCCCACCCGGCCAGCCTTTCAATCGCGTCCCCTCAATCGAAACGGACCGGAACGGGGGCGGATCGGAACAGACCAAGACGGACATGAAGGGAAGGGAAGAGAAGGGAAGGGAAGGGAAGGAACCAAGACGGTCGGGAACGGACCAAGACGGAACGGAACGGAGCAGAACTCGAGGAAAGGGGCGGCGTGTTTACGACACAACACATGACACACGGCACGACACGCGCCGATCGACGCCGTTCGATCGAAGAAGCAGAACAACAATCTCCGCCTGATGGGGAATCGTGTCTGTCTAACCCTCCCCCCCCCTCCTCCTCCTCCTCCCTCTCCGCAACCTCTCACGAAGCTATGGAGGGAAGAGGTGCCCGCCAGCGACTCTGCCACCCTCGCCGTTGCCGCCGCCGCCGCCAGGAAATCTAGTCACGAGCAGCCTCCAAGAGGGGATCAACTCAGGAGAAGTGGGGGGGTGGGAGGGGGAGGGGGGTAGAAAAAGGAGGAGTGGAGGAAAAGGAATAATAAGTGGAAGAGGAAGATAATGAAAAAGAAAAGGAAGAGGCAGAGAAAGAATTGGAAGAGGATGAACATGAAGATCACGGGGAAGAGGAAAAGAAAGAGGAGGAAGAGAAGAGGAAAGATTTGAAAAAAACCAACATCGGTAATGAATTGTCAGAAAGACGAAAGAAGATAGGCTGAAGACGAGTGTGTGTGTATGTATGTTAAAATAGAGAGACGACAGAGAAAGAATAACAAAGAAGCGGCGTAGTAGAATGGGGGTGAGGGAAGGAGTGTAGGAAGGGGAGCAAGGAGGCATGAAGGAGGCACACGAAGGGGTAGGCGACCTGGAGGGAGGAGGTGGGAGCGGTGGGGACGTGAGGGGGAAGGGAGAGGGAGAAGGGGGATAGAGTGGCAAAGACGTTGCCATTGTCTGGGCGTGTTTATGTGTGCAACCCGGATTCAATTGCCAGGTTCTCGTACTGTAGAATGCACGATGTTGTTGTGCTGTGTTGTGTAGTGTTGTATTGTGTTATGTTGTGTTGAGTGTGCGTGATCGTGAGTGCAAATGCGTGACTGTTTCTGTATGAGCATTGCACGTTTCAGGAAAGAAGCTAAGGCGCACGAAATGCAGAGAAAGAGAAAGAATTACCTTAAGGGGTAACTTTATCTCGGAGCCTGAATTAATGTTAATCAACCGACGCAGCTTACGGGTGGCTTAGTCTACACGTCGACATGACGTCATGTCGCTATTACTCGAAATATGACGCCCAAGAGTCGCCCATATTGGAACTAATATTACATTACACATGATCTGAACACCAATTTGAATGCAATTGCACCAAAATCTGAGTTCTGGCCCATTTGAGCAATTGCTATTCGATCAACACTAAAAATCTCAGACTCTATGAGAATATAAGACGGGTTGAAAACAAAAGAAAAAAGACAAAGAAGGAACGGCATAAGGCGCGTTTTAGTCTCTCAGCAAAAGAGCAACGACCGACGCTTGAAAGGTGAAAAGACCACAAGATAAGTTGAAGTTCTCTCTCAGAAGAGATCAAGCGAGGAGGAACGCGAGGAGAAAAGAGTTCTCTGTGTAGCTGAGGAGAAAATGAACAAGGTGGGGGGGGGGAGAAAAGGAAAGTTGAAATTCTCTCCCAAAAGGGATCAAGAGAAGAGGAACGCGAGAAGAAAGAATTCCCCGTGTAGCTCAAGAGAATAAACATGGGGTAGAGAAAAACAGATGAGATACAAGATGGACTCAGAGGCGACCAAAGAAGAGGGGGTCGATCAGAATTCGAGTGCGACTTGACGATGAACTTAACAGTCTTCGGAAGAATCAGGGAAATTGGAATCTGCAAGTCTCTTTCCTCGCGGCGTTCCTGAACCTAAATGGAACAGCTGCTTCTGGGATCAAGGAAGCTGGTGACAACAAACACAACAGCTGCTGCAACATCTCTGACTTGTTACTGAAACGACAGCTGCAGACTTGGCAAAGGCGACAGATGCAGCTGACTCCAGCCCGTGGCTCCTTGTATAGATCTACATCTAAGAACCACCAAACGATTTAACTATACATCTGACAGGAGGATCCTTGATCGACCGCGGCCCTCGTCAGCTTCCCTGGCCCTAACAAAATATGTAAAGTTTGCCAACTGAGTGACAGATTTGGTAATCATGGATGCAACAACAAGACCATGAAAGAAAAAAAAAACACATTGTAAAAACCACAAAACAATTTTGATTACAATAAATAAACTAATGAATAAATACACCAAATATATAAATAATGACAGGGGAAAACTACAAAAAGAAAGTCACAAATCTGGCTAGGTTAGGTTAGGATTTCCAACTCCTCCTTTCTCCTCCGCCTCCTCTTCCCCCCTTCCCCACCCTTTCAAACGTCTTGCATCATTTTAGTATCCTTCGACACATACCATGGTCATACTCTGTCGAGAATCCCAACCCATGGACCTCTCAACCTATGTACCGACACGCCCTAAAACCACCTACGGACCTGACAACCTATATATACATAAAACATACATGCATACATACATACATATATATATATATATATATATATATATATATATATATATATATATATATACATATATATATATATACATATATGTGTGTGCGTGTGTGGATGGGTGTAAAAATGGACGCCACTAACACAACCCGGGCTCCAACTCGCTAATCTAATGACATAACTGGATCTACTAACTTGGCCACCACCAGCACCCACCTCTCACCCCTACCCCGAAGTCGATCAAATCGGTACAAGGAAAATAAATAAATTTCTATACAGACTCGAGGGTGAGAAAGGAGCACGTGGAAGAGAAGGAGGATGAGGAAGAAGAGGAGGAGGAGGTGGAGGGGGAAGAGGAGAGGACCGAAGAATATCTATGAAGTAGAATGGAGTCTCGTAAGGAGCGTGAGTTCAAGGGAGGTCGGAAAGCCTCAATGAGGACAAAGCCCGACGGCACGGAGGGAAAGCAAGAGTGGGAAGGGAAGGTGGACAGAGGGATCGAAGAGATAAGACAATGAGGGATGGAAAATATATAGTAAATAATCAGTAGGAGAGGAGGAATAAAATAAAAGCGATTCACTATACAATAGACAAGGGAGAGGTGAGAGGAATGAATATATGTAATAGATAAGATGAAAGAGGTGTAAGAGGTATGGAATATAATATATAATTGAAGGAACAGGAATGATTCTAGGAGAAATGGATTCATCCTGAGGAGGAGGAAGAAGGTAGGGAAGAGGAGGTGGAAAGGGAGTGACAAAAAAATGAGGGAGAAGGACATGTGGCAGGCTATTCTGACCAGTCGTCCATCTCTCTGAACACCATCGTGTATGCTCTCTCTTTTTTCACAGAGTCCTGTCTGCCTATTTTATTTGTTGCCCGAACGGAGCAGGAGGTGGGTGGAGGGGGGGGGGCTCTGGTTCCAGACAAAATTGGATTTCGATCGATCAAAATCCTATTTATACCCGTGGCTGGTTGACGTGTGCGAACACTGCACGCACTACACACACACACACACACACACACACACACACACACATATGCATACAACACATACACACACACACACACACATACATACAACACATACACACAACACACACATGCATACAACACATACACACACACATGCATGCATGCATGCATACAACACATACACACACATGCATACAATACATACACACACACACACATACGCACAGCACATACACACACATGCATACAACACACACACACACAATGCATACAACACATACACATACACATGGATACAACACATAAACACACACACACACACACACATACACACATACACACATACACATGCATACAACATACACACACACATACACACACATGCATACAACACATACACACACACAACACACACACACACACACACACATGTATACAACACATACACACACACAACACATACATACATCCATACAACACACACACACACACACACATACACACACACACACACATACACACACACACACACAAGAGAGAGAGAGAGAGAGATAGAGAGAGAGAGAGAGAGAGAG
>NC_134792.1:47047200-47049700 GCF_046742065.1 Oratosquilla oratoria | reverse complement strand
ATCTCATTGAATACACACACACACACACACACACACACACACATATATATATATATATATATATATATATATGTATATATACATGTGCGTGTGTGTATGCACACGTGTTTGCTTTCGCCCAGCACAGTTTATGAACTAAGCAAAGCTAATACGCCATAGTTATGACGTTAATGCGTGCGACAGGCTGTACAAGATACCTGGAGCAGCAATTAGAGAGAGAGAGAGAGAGAGAGAGAGAGAGAGAGAGAGAGAGAGAGAGAGAGAGAGAGAGAGAGAGAGAGAGAGAGAGAGAGAGAGAGAGAGAGAGAGAGAGAGAGAGAGAGAGAGAGAGAGAGAGAGAGAGAGACCTCTGGTTCGTACGCATCTTTCTCCCGGTATCCTAAGGCAATCTAGGGCCTCCAGGGAACAAACACCTCCAAGGACAAGGCCCCTCTGTCGGTTAAAGATATGACGTCAGAGACACGTCATATGACGTCATAGACTTGTCGCGACAGCCTCACAGATTTCTTTGTGGCTTCAGGCAGACAATTTTATTCACGGTTTGAGGCACAAAGGAAACAATAATTTGGGCATTACTTTGTTTTTTTAATCATGACATTGTTCCTGAACTTAATAAAAATCGACTGACGACTGTATTAACAAAATCTTTACATTGGACTATCGGGTCAGTGCGAGCAGACGGTTTGGCGACAAACACCGATTAGGTGGGGCCGGAGGGGAGTGGGGGGGGAAGACCATACGGAAAACAAAAATAAATAAACGAATAATAGTAAAGCAAGAGAATAGTAGAATCATACAAAGGAGGATATATAAACAAAGAGAATGAAGAGCAATCGCTTGAGTCGATCTAAGAATACGCTCAGAAGAAAAGAGAAATAAGGAAAAAATTAAAGAAGCATAGGGAAGCGACAACAAGCACAAAGAAAACGTACGACAATTTGGTGGGGGATAAGCCTAACAGAAAACGGGGACGCTGTGTATGGAACGAAATAGAGGGAGAAACTCGCACGATAAACGAAGAAAACGGAAAAGAATTGGGACGCAATGACAAAGAAAACGGAGCGGGAAAAAAGGAAATGAAAAAAAGAAGCGTAACAAAACGAAACAACACCACAGGAAAACAGGTGACGCCAGGTTTGTGGGCGGGGCAGGAGGAGGAGGAGGGGAAGAGGAGGAGGGGAGGAAGAGGAGGAAAGGAGGAGGAGGAGGGACAAAAAGCAGGTACGTAGTGAGAGTCAGACAGGAAATGGGTGACGTAATGGCCATAATAGTCACTAGAAAGGAAAGACACGTGGCATCAATAGAGACAGACAGACAGACAGAGAGAGAGAGAGAAAGAGGCATACGTTAGTGACAGTGATAGGATATGACAGGCAACAAGACGAGGAGAGACAGAGAGCTGACAGGTGACAAGAAGAAGAGGCAAGATATGGGGAAGGGGAAGAGGAGGAGGAGGAGGAGGAGGAGAAGGCGGAGGTGGGGCCTCCGGCGGGTGTCTGAGCGTGTGGGGGACTACGGAGGGAGAGAGGGAGGGAGGGAGGGAGGGAGGGAGGTGGAGAAAGCAAGACCGAGAAGACGATGACGGGAGAAACAAAGAAAACGCGCGAGATTGTGTTCCACCTCCCCCTCCCCTCACCCTCCCTTTATCCCCTCCTTACCTCCTCCCCTCCATCCCCCTTCTTCCAGCATCAGGTAAGCGCATACATACATGCACTCATGCACGCACACACACAACACACACACACACACACACACACACACACACACGAATCTGATAATACTGAGGAATCAGCACGGGGCCCACAGGAAAGTAGCTCCTTTCCTGTATACTCAAGTGGAATAAATACATACGCATACACACAAACGCGCGCCCGCGCTTGCACGTACACAACAATCGCAAGAATGGTCTGGGGAGCGAAAATAAATGTGAGAGAAGAAAAAAGAAGGAAGTAAGGTTGGTCGGTATTGTGTTATGGAGACTTCAAAGAAAGACATGGAAGGAGGAAAAAGAGAAGGAAAGGGAGAGGAGGAGGAGGAGGAGGAGGAGGAGGAGGAAGAAGAAGTAACCAGTTTTGGGTGTAGAGAAAAGACATGCAAGTGGGTACTAGATGGTTTTGTGAACGCGAGGAGCAGCAGGAGGAGCAAGAGGAGGAGGAGGAGGAGGAGAAGGAGGTGTCAGAAGAGGACCAGGACAGGTAGGTTGAAGGCTAAGCAAGCTGTCTGGACAGGTGTGCATGCAAAGACACTGACAGACTGTCAGGCAGGCACGCAGGCAAGGGCCTATCAGGCTGACGAACAGGTCAGCAGGGTGAAGCTGACAGGGTGACGAGATGGGTACTACTGTAGTAGAGGACGGTGTGATTAGAAGTGAGTTAGAGGGAAGGGAAGGAAGGAAGGGAGAGAGGGGGCAGGGTAGGAATAATGGATAAGGAAAAGGAGAGAAACAAGAAGGGAGGGATGGAGGGAAGGGAAGGAAAGAGGGAAGGAAGGAAGGAAGAAG
>NC_134792.1:47017200-47042200 GCF_046742065.1 Oratosquilla oratoria | reverse complement strand
ATATATATATATATATATATATATATATATATGTATGGTTTGTAAATTTAGCACACTCAACAGCAAGATTAATCATCGAGGGGGCACGAACGGCGAACTTTATCCCAAGGTGACCTGTGAGATGACCCGCTTAGCATATAGACAATGTATTTCAATTTGCCTGTATCATTATCTCTCTGAAGAAGACTGTCGAAACGTTAGAAAATAAAATACTTCTGCTCCTTCCTGGACTTTACCTATACCACTCTTGCCATGCATTTGTCTTTTCTCTTGTCATATATATATATATATATATATATATATATATATATATATATATATATATATATATATATATATATATATATACATATATATCCATTATGTGTGAACGCGCAAATCATAACGCAATGCATTATCTGTACTTCTTGGATCAGCGTCAGCTACGTAAGGGTGCGAGCACATCCACAGGCAAAAAACTTCCCCAAAAACCTACAAACATCCCGTCTGTTTTTTCTGATAAGATAATAGTAATAATAATAATAATAATAATAATAATAATAATAATAATAATAATAATAATAAGATTTTCGCTACCGATGAGATGCCAGAGAAATGAAAATAATCGCCTGACGGCAGGCAGAATAAAAACAGAGTTGTAATGTTTCCTTTTATAATGGTTGTCATAAGAGGTTATTATATATAAAAAACTTAATGCAAAAGAGTGTTATACATTATTTCAATAAAATTCAAATTAGAAATCATCACATTGACATTCCATGTTTTATGATTTAAAAATATAAAAATACATCATAACCAGGGAAGGGGTGTGCCAAGGAAATTAATAAAACAGCGTGGCGGATGTCAGGACAAGTTAAAGCACCACCCGGTAAGGAAGGCACTTATTTGAATGACAAGCAGCCACGTGTATGCATTTAGACACATCCGTTGTTCCGTAGAAAGGTGACTTCTTATCCAATCCCCTGTGGCATGATTTTATTCAGGAGAATGTGTACCACACAATAAGCGAATTAGAACCATGTCCATCGGATAAACTGTGGTAATTACATCGCTCTTGAAGGTCTGCGCAAGCAACGACAAATCTTGGCATATTAGTCTCCTCCCACCCTCTTGCAAGCTTCTTACTTGACACGCACGCACGCACGCCAAAGCACCAACGACTGAGGGCGTAAGTCTTGTGCAATGAATATATTTGTGGAGGGAAGGGGGGGGGGAGAATGAATGAGCACCCCTATGGACCAGAGCATATCTATCTATCTATTTGTTTTTTACATTAAGAAGAATGCTGATCACTTTTAAATGTTGTCACTCCTGCTATATTTAAGCTTATTGGTTGTCGAATAGTATATTAAAAGACATAGTCTACATTCGCACTGCCCATTACTTAATATAATTTTGATTAGACATCACAATGGAGCACTTTTTTCATAAAGCGACCAGAACCCATGTATATACATTCTGAACCTACATTTTCGGGAATCTATTCCATTTGGCAGGTGCTCTATGCAGAACCCTCTTAATCACAAACTTATCCTTTTCACCTTCTTACGTAATTTTAACAAAAGTCCTCTTGTTTTGCCCACTATCCTGTGGTTATGGCCAGCCTTACCTTCCTCTACCTTTATATTTTATCTTACATAAAATTCCTCAATGCATATTATCACGCTCCTCTCCTACTCCCTGCACTGTCAACCTTACAGTAGTGTTCCTGAATATATAGACCTAGTCAACCCAAAATGTATATCGCGTTAGATCTTAGTATCCTTGCAAGCTGTATTACATCACACATACGAGTATATATATATATATATATATATATATATATATATATATATATATATATATATATATATATGTGTGTGTGTGTGTGTGTGTGTGTGTGTGTGTATGAGTGTGTGTGTGTGTGTGTGTGTGTGTGTGTGTGTGTGTGTGTGTGTGTGTGTGTGTGTGTGTGTGTGTGTGTGTGTGTGTGTGTGTGTGTGTGTATGAACTGTAGATCCCACTTTCGGAGAAAAAATTAATGTACGAAAATATGTATAGTATGATCACTGTCTGTGATCCTCTTCTGGATCCACCTCAGGATCACGGCAGTAATCGTAATATACGTATCTTCGTACACTTTTTCTTTTTTCCGAAAGCGGGATCTACAGTTCATCTTACCAATGTGTTACAACACTTAACTCACATGGATATATATACATACATATATATATATATATATATATATATATATATATATATATATATATATGTATGTATGTATATATATACATATGTCTTGGTTACTGATATTTTCACCATATGTTCAACAATGTTCTTAATCTCTTGGCACATTGACGCCTGTGACAGATTTTCATTTCTTTGTTTTCTTTTCTCTCAGGCCATGTCAGACAAATTTATTCGTCATAGGTGATTAAGCGTGTCTCGATGATATTTCATATCAAAATTGAACGACTGTTTTCCTTATATGGTTTTCCAAGTCATTCGTATTCCATTTTGTGTGTGTCATGCATCCTGTTTCCAATCTTCCTCTATTTCTTTCCTTGCTACCTTAGTTGGCAATAAATTCCATGTGATATTTCTGAATCTGTATATTTCTTATTTACGTTTTCTTCGGTACGATGTTACCAGACCTGTGTAGTATATTTTAATATTCATACATTTCGAGGTCATATTAAAATAGCTCTGATTACCAAAATTATTTTATGAAACAGTCTGTCAAAATATTTTTCTAAAATTTAGATAGATACTTTCAATTTCTCTTATGGAAGCTTAGATGGTTTGGTACCCGTAGCATTCTTGATTTCTATCCATTAGTTTAGTATTCTAATTGGATTTAGATTTCATGTGATTAACTACAATATCATCTTACACTACCGTCGTGAATAAAGGTAGAGTGAGTATATAGATATTTATTAATGTTTTATTTGTTGTATTCATCTATTTTTCCTATTCATTTCTTCATTCTTTTTATAATGTAACTTTACTTTTCTGTGCGTTCTCGAAAGTGCATCGCACTTACATTTACTTTTATTAATCTGTTTATGATCTATTTATTTTGAAAAGAATTGTCCATTTAATTTCATCTCTGCTTGGGGGCTCGGTGATATTTATCACTCAGTACTTCGCACATCTCATCTTTTTTAATTAGTAATCCTACCCACTATTATTCTCTGTATTCTTTTGTCTCGTTTTTCGCTTCTTTCTTTATGTATTCAAATTATGTTTGGCACTTTTTCATTTTTCTGTGCAATCCCTTTTCCAGAGACAATTTCTTCGTTTTTTTCGCATCTCTAATGATTCATTGCTCGATTTTTTATTTCATGTCCATGCGCGCGTGTTTGTGTGCATGTTCGTTTATGTAATTGCATATATATATGTATATATATATATATATGTATATATATATATATATATATATATATATATATATGTATGTATGTATATACTGAACGCATATTTACCTGATTGTATTTTATGTACGTGTGCACATCCGCGTGTGTGAGTGTGTATATGTACTCTTACGTATTTATGTATGTGCATATCTTATTGTGACTAAAAATAAATTTGCGCGTTCTGATTGTACTTATTTTCCAATCCATAAGCAAGTATGTGTTTGCATAACCAGTAACACTGAATAAGAGTAAAAACTTTGCCACTATAGGCACTCCTACTACAGTGAAAATAAATAACTAATACGAATAAAAATAACAAAAATTCTACAGCAGTTAAATTGATGACAAAGAGGTATGAGTATTGTAATAAACAAACGCGCGCGCAGGCTGTGCATCTTGGCGTCGTCTTGTGCAAACCGTTGTGCATATCATCGACAACTCGGTGGAAACCGTTGTAGATATTTCAAACGTCTTTGTACAAACACACACATGAATTACACGGGAAGCTACGTGCATTTCAGGTTTGCACGGTGCAAGGCACTGGGCATCTTGCCCTGTTCTTGCGTTCTAACAGAAAGAAAAAGGGAGAACGAGAGAGAAAGAAGAAGAAGAGGGAGAAGAAGAAAAAAAGAAAGTCGCTAGTTGTTCGAGAAGCCCGCCCATCATCCCGCTATGAATCAATAGAACATGACCCTCCTCCTCCTACTCCTCTTCTACCTCCATCTCACCTCCATACCCCTCCTAGGGAGGGCCACCACGTCTAGACGAGTACGCCCCTCCTCCATACGTACTCTCCTTCCCTCCCGAATCCTTCTCCCTCCCTCCCTCCATACCTCCCAACATTCCTGACCAACTCCTCTCATTTTCATCCATTTCTCCTTTTCACTTTATCTCCTCCGCTTCTTCTCCAGCCATTAACCCCCACCACCACCACACACGCCCCCCGCCTCTTCCCCCCACTCCTCCGCCCACCCGCTTTTGCTGAACCCCCCCTTCGTCTCCCTCCTTCCTCAGACCCCTCCTCCTCCTCCCCCCCACGCCCTCCATCTCAGTCCCCTTCACTCCCCCTCCTGTCCCCTCCTAGTTCTGCTCTATGTAACGCTACCACGTGGAGCTAGCAAGAGAGGACTTGATACATTGATGCACAACGCCTTGCACGTGATTCACGTGGTCGGTGGATAAGCACGTGGTGGTGGAGCGTCCCATGCACGTGGTGGAGTGAGTGAGTGTGTGTAAGCGTGGTCTCACGTCCACGTACCTATGCACGTGTTAGTGTTGCCGTGAGCGTCTCTCTCACTTTGTGTGTGTGTGTGTGTGTGTGTGTGTGTGTGTGTGTGTGTGTGTGTGTGTGCGTGTGTGTGTGTACTACCCTGCTTGGCTGACACCCACGCGACTGTTCCCCTTTAAGTAAAGGTGGGCTACGCCACCGCCTCTCACAGGCCCTCCTCCTCCTCCTCCTCCTCCTCTTCCTCCTTCTGGAGGTTCTTCCTTGCATCGACAGAAGAACACGGAAGGCGGCGACCTTGGGGGCGGCGCATGGCTGTGCCGCCTCCGCCTTCGCCGCCGCCGCCTCCGCCAGCAGCAGCAGCAGCAGCAGCATCTGCGACGGCGCGACTAAGACGACGCCGAATGCAATTAAATCGCGTAAACAAATCTCATGACGATGACGACGTCAGAGGCGTAGGCGACGTTGGCAGTTGTGGTAGATAGAGGCAGCAGCAGCAGCAGCGTTGTCGGCGGCGGCGACAAAAAACAACCGTGGCGTTTCCGGCAGCAGCAGTGGCAGCTGCTCCTGGAGCTGCGCCGGGAGCAGCTGTTTCTGCTGCAACGACGACGACGCCACGCGTGAGCTGCGAACGCACGCACGCACGCACGCACGCACGTCTACGTCCAAGATCGGCGCAAATTGCAACCACGTCATGTGGAGTGGGAAGGAAAGAGGGAGTGGGGGGGGGTAGGTAATGGAAAGGGGTGGTGGGGGGTGAGGGGGAAGGGGGTGGGAGATACGGGGGGGTGGCCAGGAAGAAACAAATGAAGGGGGAAATGAAAGGCAGTGAGCGGATCTATGTGGAAAACACAGGAGTAAAACCTTAATACACATGGAGCTACGAGGGAAGGAGGAAGAGAGGGAAGGAGGAAGAGAGGGAAGGAGGAAGAGAGGGAGGAGATAGGAAGGAGGAGGAGAGGAAGAAAGAAAGGTGGAAACGAAGAGAAGAAGGTAGGAAGAAAGAAGAAAGAGAGGGAGATGGAGAGAATGAAGGAAGAGAAGAGGAATGAAGGATAGAAAGGATAGAATACTGAATAGAGAGCAGAGAAGAGAGAAAAGAGTAAAGAGAGGATTGATACATTTGAAGAGGAAACCACGTGTGTGTGTGTGTGTGTGTGTGTGTGTGTGTGTGTGTGTGTGTGTGTTTGTTTGTTTGTGTGTGTAAGATTACGAAGAAAGGAAAGGGAGAGGAAGAGATTACGTTCCTTCCCCACGTCGAGGCGTCATATTGATTTTTCACCCCAGTTGTCGTCAGGCGATTTAATTCACCCTAGGGGGAGTAGGGTAGGAGGAAGGGGGTTAATTTGGGGGGTTCTCGGTCTCTCAAGATCCCATTCGTCTTGGGTGCTCCCCTCCCCTCAGCTGAATAAAACCTTTACCGGATCTTATATCTATCCTATTCAGGTTGTTGTCGTAATGGTGCCACCGAGTGATTCCATTAAGGAGAAGATCCACCTTCCTACTGAGCAGCGGCATTTCTCCAGCGCTTCTAACCTCGTGCATCAAAAGGGTTATTGACCAGGTTAGGTGGGGTGGAGTGGGTAATGAAGATTAGGTTTGGAAAGAACGAGTGGGATTGGAAGGTATTATCGAGTGTGACTTGGTGGTACTACTCGAAATAAGATTCAAGAGACTCGAGGAGGAGCTGGGATAAGCACCTGAAGGAGCTGACAGCGAGATTTGTGGTCAGGGTGCAAGTGTACTTGTGTACTTACCTCACTGTGTTATACAAGAGAGGAGTGACGGTTGTAAGATTCTGCCTCGATCTCTTCAACGACCGTACCTAGCTATGCATTCGCTTATGGTTTTGTTGTTCTTGTTCTTGTGTGTGTGTGTGTGTGTGTGTGTGTGTGTGTGTGTGTGTGTGTGTGTGTGTGTGTGTGTGTGTGTGTGTGTGTGTGTGTGTGCGCGCGCGCGTGCGTGTGTATTTGTGTGTGTGCGCGCGCGCGCGTGATTAAGACCTCAGGGATAGAAGCATCAGTAAACCACAGTCCGTTTCCACGCAAGAGAAATTCTCTATTCGCCAACAAAGAGGAAAATCGTACAAATAGTTATGAAAGTTCACAATGTACATCTATTACATTGTACAAACCCATTATTATTCTCTTAAAGTGGCATTCATAGTACCTAGGGCAAAGGTGACTGTTTTGGCCAGAGTTACCTGCCTCCTATATATGTGCACTTACTCTTTATGCTTAGAACTATCCTTCCACCGTAATCTCTTACACAGAGAACTAGTCTACATCAGTCTCCGGTACACTACTGGTTAGACATCATCCTACGATTAAAAAAGATATATTCAACTCTCACCCATATCAGCTTCTCTCCCTCTAACTCTCCTTTACCTCCTCTCTTCCTGATCCAGCTCCTTTAGACGCGAACGAGGAACCTAGCCCCCCCCCACCACCACCACCACCTTGTTCACTCGAATAACAGATAGTTCAACTTGAAAATCTGCGAGAGCCGAGTTCGCGCGCGTTTGGAGGAGCCAATTAAAGATTTAGCTCGCCGCCTGTCCACTACACTGAAACCCGCTCTGATGTTCCAGTCTGGACTGAGCGATCCCCTTCCCTTTCCGGACTCACTCAGTTAAAGGTGAAGCATCGGGAGTGCAGTCCAGTGCTGATGTACCAGCAACGTGGATTTTTGTTTTCGTTTAACACAAGAGATGTTGCCCGTGAAGGTTGTCGACCAGATACGTACCTTTCATGAACATGAAGTAAAGAATCACTGGGAAAATAATAATATCTATGCATGCAAACTCACACACACACACACACACACACACACACACACACACACACACACACAGAGCGAGAGAGAGAGAGAGAGAGAGAGAGAGAGAGAGAGAGAGAGAGAGAGAGAGAGAGAGAGAGAGAGAAAGTACATATACACACGCACATATGCACACATACGTATATTCGTACATACAAGCGCACGTACACATGCACACATGTACACACACACATGTACGTTTTTGTATATATTTGTAGTTTCCTCAAGTTGATCTCAAAGAGAAGATAACAAGACCATCGTATGCTCAGTCACTCTTAACGTGTGTGCTTGTGTATTCGTTATCCTTAATGATATACCCCAGGAAAATTGTAACACGTCTACATTACAACATGATCACGCATTCTTTCTGTTTATCTCGAAAATTGTTGGAATTGTGGGTAATGGATACTTAGGCAAGTGTATCTATTTCTACAAACTCCATTTCTTTTTTACTCAAGGCCTTTTATGGAGAATTTAAACCCTAAACAGGCGAAAGAAGTTTATTTCATTCATAGGATTTGAATTGTTTCGGATTAGTGTTGAGATCAGGGGTTTAGTGATGCTATTTTTTTTTTTTTTCCTGCCGAGCGTCCTTAGCTCTCCACCATCTTGAGCGACCACTTGTGCCATAAAACACCGATTTCTAATCGTTCGAAAGATTCGGTTTCATCCCATTGAACTGTTATGACAGGTGGATCGTGTATCTTGGCAAATTAAAGATTTTAAACCGAACTACTGTTGCAACTGGACAAATGAGTCAGAATGGGTTGAGTGAGTCACTCCTTCATTCTTCCATTTCCTGAATGCACACACATCGAGACAAAATGGCGGGAAATGATAGTGAATCTAAAACCTACATATGACCGAAGTTGAACCCGTGCTACGTAGGTAAAACTATCTTCTTTAAACCCGTACGTTACTAGTAGTAACTCCTGTTGTACCGATCAGCACGTGCTTCATTTCAAGTGACACCAGTTTTATTCAGCCACGAAGTACACCAGGAGCGAGAGGGTTTTCTTCTTCTCCTTTCAAGACATTCTGTGTGGTTCTTTGTCCCATCTTTTCATGTTAAAGAAGGACCTCCTCGTGGTCCGCTTATGGGTCCTGGCCATGCAAAGTCAATGGACTTGGTGCTGTTCTTGAATTTTCCTTTTCACTCTCCCCCCCCCTCTCTCTCTCTCCCTCTCTCTCTTTCTTTCTCCCCCTCTCTCTCCATCTCTCTAAATATATGCATACATGTCCTCCCCTACCTTTCTCTTTTTCATCACTTAACAACACATCACCAATTTCATATTCAATGTTATTTACACATCCTTCAAATCCAAATTCTCCCGTTCATTCCTTATAAAAATAAAATCACAGAAACGCGCGTATACTCGCGCACAGACGCATGACCTTCATGTACCATGTCGGGCATGAAGAAGTCCCCCCACCCACCCCACCCCACCCCGGGGTCGGTGGGCCTCGGGAACAGAGCACTTCTCTTCCGGGAAGGGTTTGAACCCACGTCACCGAGACGCCCGTACGCTCACGCCTCACACAGTCTCCTGAGAACAGACCACGGAATATGCTTTGCATACATACATACATACATACATACATATATACATGCATGCACACATATACAAATATACATACAAAACAGATTACGCATTACATACATGTACACATACAAAAATACAGAAGTATACGTATTCATAAAGACAATGTATGTAAATTCATATACACTCGTATATATAAACAAATATACATATATACAAAAATGCATACAGTATATAATATTTATAGTACATAAACATATACACACAAGAATACAGATACACACATGCATATATATATATATATATACATATATATATACATATATATATATATACATATATATATATATATATGTGTGTGTGTGTGTGTGTGTGTGTGTGTGTGTGTGTGTGTGTGTGTGTGTGTGTGTGTGTGTGTGTGTGTGTGTGTGTGTGTGTGTGTGTGTGTGCACGCGTGCAAACATCCAAAGTCTTCGCCCACCACACTCTCCGACCACGTAGACTGTAGAGGAACAAAAGGAGAAATTCTGGACCAAATTCTTTTCTGCGCAAACTTGGTTTGGCCCGCTGTAGTTGGCAAGAATTTTAATATCACGGCAGACTGCAAGAACACCAGTACTCTTCAGAACTTTCTAAAAAGAAATTCGTCAGATTGCTTTAGTGCGTCTGCCTGCAGTATCTGTAAACACTTATGTGGATCAGTCATATTCATATGGATTTAGGAACTAGAAATAGGCACCATGAATGTATGGGCGGGTCATGGTAGTATGTTCTAGGATTATAATTATTGTACTGACTATAAAGACGCAAAGAAGACTTGTGAAATGACAAATATAAACACACATACACGTACCAAAATGTCCTTCCCCAAATACAAGGTGTGTGTGTGTGTGTGTGTGTGTGTGTGTGTGTGTGTGTGTGTGTGTGTGTGTGTGTGTGTGTGTGTGTGTGTGTGTGTGTGTGTGTGCGTGCGTGTGTGTGCAGTCAAGGCATATATCCACCCTTCATCCATTCCACACCCATCCAACACCCAAACCTTGTCCCTTTTATCTTGGTTCCTTGTTGGTGGCGGGTCACCCCACTGTCTGGATGATAAAGCAATGCAGCAAGACACAGTATCTCCATACTTGAACAGGAATATAGTTGAATCTAGAGGTACCGTGCATACCTCTAATGGGTGCATAAATATGAGCCAAGCAAGATCACCTCGTTGTTGATGAAACTGGAACACCACATTGACAACACCCACAGGAGGAGTGACGGGAAAGAGGAGGGGAGGGGAAGGGAGGGAAGGGGGAGGGGAGGGGAAGGGGGGGAGGGGAGGACGTGATCATGAGCACGATGTAATAGCAGACATACATCCTCTTGGTTACCTTCCCGCTCCCTTCCTGGATACTAAGAGAAATGGCCTTGTTTTTCTGCCTCTCGTTCTGTTTTGAAAACGCTTTGCTCTACACCAAGACATTCCTTCCTGTTTTTCATCTTTCCAGGGAATGGCTTCACAAATGACGATCACAACCTCATGCCAGTCTCGCTGCATGCACTCACTCGTGTGCGCACGTACACGTACACACACACACTTGTGCCTGTACACATATACACGCGCATGTGTTCTGTACGTTTGTTGTGTGTGTGTACATTTGCTCTGTGTGTGTGTGTGTGTGTGTGTGTGTGTGTGTGTGTGTGTGTGTGTGTGTGTGTGTGTGTGTGTGTGTGCGTGTTTGTGTCTTTATGCATTCAGATGTGTCTACATAATATTTACTTACTCGCATATATCCATACACATACACATACGCACATACATACACACACACACACACATGTGCACAAACTCACACAAAACAGATACAGAATCTGTTCACAGGAAGGTGTTTCTGTCTCCGCGAGACAAACACAAGACCAACCGACGGGCAGGGAAGCCTGGGGGGAGGGGGGGAACAAATATCCAGATGAAACAATAGAACAATACCAAGGACGAGGGGGGGGGGGCGGGTGTTATATGTAATAAAGATGACGTCGTCCAGTGACAAAGCAATAACAATAACAACCATGATGGTGATGGCGGTGACAATGATGATGGTAATGGTGGTGATGATGATGATGACGATGATGGTGATGATGATGACGATGATGATGGTGATG
Source organism: Oratosquilla oratoria (assembly GCF_046742065.1). Taxonomy (NCBI): domain Eukaryota; kingdom Metazoa; phylum Arthropoda; class Malacostraca; order Stomatopoda; family Squillidae; genus Oratosquilla; species Oratosquilla oratoria. The sequence goes on along the minus strand of NC_134792.1, from coordinate 47,031,080 downwards.
ACGATGACGATGATGATGACGATGACGATGATGACAATTATGATGCTGATGCTGATGACGATGGCGACGACGACGACGACGATGAAGATGAAGACAATTATGATGCTAATGACGCTGATGGTAACGATGACGACGATGGCGATAATGATAGTGATGGTAATTATGAGCCTGGCGGCAATGACGCTCGCAGTCTGTTGTCGGCCAAAGCGGGGCTTTCATAACAGAAACCTAACGCCACTTGTTTACTGGTATAGCAAAAGCGAGTGACCCAGCTTTAGCCGGGTCAGGTCACTGAGAGAGGGAGAGAGAGAGAGAGAGAGAGAGAGAGAGAGAGAGAGAGAGAGAGAGAGAGAGAGAGAGAGAGAGAGAGAGAGAGAGAGAGAAGCAGCTGAAGGAGCTACTAGAAATGGAATATATGAATGTAAATATATATATATATATATACTCGTAAGATAGATTCAGTTTTTGCTGGCAACATATTGATTTATCCCTATTATACATAAATTATTTATCTATTTTTTAATTAGAGAAATTTCGACTCCACCAGTGAATAATTTTCTTGACCATTTTTGCATCATTTTAACTGTTTACTTATTATTTAATTTAGTTTTTTTAGGGGGGGTGCAACGATTTCCAAAACTGAATTCAAACACAAACGACTCAACTGGTTCTACGTGTGTAAGTGCACCCTGGTAGTTAGGGCTCCTTCAGACAAATCTACGGCCGTCAGTCCAGCACTCTACCTCCTGGGCCATCTCATCTCCCTGGGAGGAAGTGGAAAGCGTAAGACGGTAAGAGACATTATGGGAGGGAAAAGAGTGGAGGGAGAAGGGGAGGGGGAAAGGGAGGTGGAAGGGGGGAAGAAGGGAAGAGGGAGTGAGGGAAGTGAGGGAAGGAAAGGGAGGTATATCATAGGAAGTGAAGGGAGAGAGGGAAGAACATGATAGTATATGGAGAGAATAGGAAGATGGCTTAAGAAGCGTCGGTTGGGGGGGTGGGGGGAAGGGACTGTCAAGAGAAGGGAGAGGAGGATGCCCTTGGAAGGGAAGAAGGGAAGTTGCGAGGGAGAGGGGGGGGGGAGAAGGTAGGGAGGGAGGAGGTAGGGAGGGAGGGAGGGAGGGAGGGAGGGAGCGGACGGTTGAGCCGATATCTTGGAGGGCATCGTCATGGCTACCAAGATTTCATCGACTCCCCGATGCATATCCCCCCCACCTACTCCCCCCTCCCTCAACACCTCTCACTTCCTCCCCACTATCTCCCCTCTCCCCAAACACCTTCCACATCCCGTCCCAGCACCTTCTCTCTTTGGTCCTCACCCATATTCATCTGCTCACGAACAATCACCTGTCCTGCTGACTTCCCTACTACATGAACATGACCTAAACCTCACCTGCTCGCCGATATGGAGGGACTACTTCGGTCAGTCAACACCTGCTACCATGTCGGTCAACACCTACTACCTGCTCATCCAACACCTGCCACCATGTCGGTCAACACCTACTACCTGCTCATCCAACACCTGCTACCCTACTCACCCACGCCTAACAGATGACTGTTCATTAGTTGACCTGTCTTTGAGTCAGTCGATCTCTAAAACATCAAAATATCATCCACAATCTCTCGTGAACCCCATCATGAACATCGTCTCAGTCAGCAAGGACCTCCACTATGTCTAGAGTCAGCTCCCAGCTGAACAGACTCGTCTACTATCTCCTTGAATTTGTAGATTATGTAGTTACTCTGAAGATTTTCAACTTTGAGATAAAGAGAGTTTTCCTTCCAACTGAATATAATCACTTCTTCGCCTTACGTTTCCACGGTCAACTATTTTTTTTTTTATTTACATTCCAGACGATTTTGTTCAGCAGACGAGCGAACTTCAGGCAAAATGGTGCACCGATCAATCTAGGAACTACTCTCGCCGAATCAAATCACCCAGAACAAAAATCGAATGTAAACACGTCACCAAGCGACAGCTTTTGACGACAAAAAACTGACAAACCTCCACCCAGGAAGAAGTAATACAGATTAAGTGAAAGAGAAAGAGTGAAAATGTAAAGTAAGAAAGTGAAAAGGAGAGTGAGGTGCTTGCGACGGCGATCGCATGCGTAATTATTTACTTGCGTGAATGGCTGACCATTGTGCGAAGATATCTTCCAAGATTCTAAGGAAGTTTTCTTGACCCGTTAAGACGTTTTCTATGAAGCATCTTTTGATAATACATTTCACACCATGTCTTTTATCTTTTATTTATTTATCTGATTATGGTTGGTGGTGTACTGAATGTGATCGATGGGATAGTGAAGATGTCTACAGTGCATATTAAGGTATCTTCATGTCTATTCAGATTCCCGGGACTGGACTTACAAGTAATTTGGACCCCGTAGGATACTAGATATAGCAACCTGACCTTCTGATTCAGAAATAAATACTTCCATCTGGCAATTCCTTCTGCCTTATATCGCATTATTTGTTTGTGCACAAACATTTATTTTGACAACGGTGCTGAAAATAATTATGAATAGTGGAAATCGAGCACTGTCAAAATTTAATGAACTTGAATTAATCTGTTTACTCCTGTTTAAAATGCTTTATATATCTATTTACCTATTTTATTTACATGTTTATTGTGATCCAAGCCCTATATTCCAAGTATCTAGAGTTCATCTCATCATAAAGTCTGAGCCCCGAAACAGGCAGGATATCACTTACAGTGAGGCCCCGAATAAGCTTCATAACAAAATTACATATTATCCTCAATAAGGGGCGCCCTACTAGAGGGACAACGATCCTGACCTATGATATTTCAAAACTATGCAAATATATCTTTCGTCGTTATAATAGCAATACAATTATATTTACGTAAAGAACAAAAAAATATACATATAATTACTGGGTACAAGAATATACGAAATGTTTGACCACAGAAGATTTCTTGCATAGCTTTATTTTATCTTGTGTTGGGCGGGATCGGGAACTACCTAGCGTACCCACAATGCCAAGGTTGATGCAATAGGATCTTGCACAATAAACAGGTTTCTGACTCTGGCGAAATAGAGATCAGCATGGCTATTTCTTCATCACTGTCGCCCTGTGAGATGAGGTTGGTATGCCTTTTTATAGACCAACACGTGAGATCCAAGTATATTTCGTATACCGATATGTAGGAAATCACCATATTAGGAAGTTTCCTTTGTGGTTATCAGCAATTTATTGGATCACGTGGTTTTGTGATATTTTTGTATATATATATATATATATACATATATATATATATATATATATATATATATATATATATATATATATATATACTTCCTAATATTTAGTATATTAATCGAAACGCGTTTTCGTTCTGGATTCGGGGTATTTCAGAATTTAGAAGACTTCTAATATAACTATGTAATGCAAAATAAGTCACCCAAGGAACCCGTGTCCCTCAAGCTACGTGACTTTTGATCACTATATCCAGAACCCTTGGCACGTTTTTGCTCATTATTATCTAGGATGCTTGGGACGGAGATGCGGGGGCAGGGGAACTGGTACCTGGTTGGCAGGAACGTGTATTCAAGGTTGGCACTGTACAAAACAAAGAATAAATCTAATATCGCCTCATGCACAGTCGTGCAATTTATCGATCTATCCTATATAATGTGTGTGTGTGTGTTTACACTTGTATTTTCAGTCAATTACTAATATTTTCTTATTTACTTGTTTATTTTTTATTAATTTGTTTGCATTTATTTATTTATCTTAATATCACCAGTTACTAACTCCTGCTTGGCTGTTTTTGGAACTTTGATCGAATACGACGAATTTCGTGTAGAATGTAATTCGAGCATGCAAAGACAAGAAAATCGTACATTATCGTGACTTTGTGTAAGAAAAAGAAAAACTTCTAGCGTGTCCAACGCAAGACGGAACCGAGAGATTTTGCCATGCAAATAACAAATTTGCTGCCAAGTTTTATGTGTATATTCACATAAAAGGAAAAAATAATACTACAAAGTATAAGTTACGTAGGTATTATAAAGAAATATTCAACGGGCAGTGTTCTTCCCCGCTGAATACAATGAGGAAGTTCAGGTACTTATACACGAGATTGTACACAAAGATAACGATAAGCTTGCTTCGCTGTACTTGTGGTATAGAAGACGGGGGGGGGGGGAGATGAGAGGGGAGATGGGGGGTCAAATCTAGGAAGTAACTACTACAACACATCCCTGAATCATCTATACAAATACATGCTTTTTTGTTGTTGCAGTATTACATTTTTATTTACAAAAATCACTGGAATTATATAGAAACTATTGAGTATACAAATGAATTATATATTTAACGAGGAAAAATACATTTGTATACTTCTGATTTATCAAGAGTCACGGGCGGGTGTTCACGATATTAATCTAACGAATTTGCTCCCATTATTATTCGTTTGGGCCCTAAGCCACCTTTCGATCTATCACGACCTCGTCTGAGTCCAAAATCTATTATTCAGATGCAAAACTCTTCTAGCCATCATGTGCCATGGTGTTTGAGCGCAAATTGAGCTTATCAGTAGCTGATAAGATGAAATAACGCTATCACTACTTGCACCTGGTGCATAGTGCAGCTACTTGCATGTAGACAACACCTGCCTTCTACAGCATAAAATGTATCAGCATTGGACAAACAACACAGGAATACGATGCTGACAACACTGTATAGACGTCATTGGCAACACACACACACTTTAATGTGCAGACTCATATTACTTTAACAATGGATAAACAAACAGGAAGTTGTGATGGTCAACTCAGGAACGCCACACACTACGCATCAGAGCGTTGACAAACGCGACGGATACAGAGAAGCAGATTATACGACCAGTGACGTCATGTCGTGCTCAGTGCACAAGCCCTGAAAGTCGCCACTAATCTCGCTGTGTACAAAAATGCGCATATAACCTATTTCATACCACAGTCTACATACCCCCATAGGCTATACATTCAGTATATGGATATACACACATATATGTAAGGATATAAGAGCTTTAAATATGTTTTGTTGTTTTCCTAACTGTATTGATTTATTTGTACAATGGAGAAAATTAGCTACGTTCGTGGAATCCCGTTTTTTTTCCGTTGATCAAACTTATCCTTAAAATAATTTGTAATATAAGAGTGAATTATTCTTTCTTTCTGGCTATTTCTCAAGTTGTATCTGTACAAAATGTATTTCTTCACCCTATATCAAGATATCTCCGTCAAATTTATCTACTTCTAACCCTGATCTGAACCAAACTAATTCTTCCTCTTCTTCTCAGTGATGGAAGACCCAACACTTCATCTTTCCTTGAATTTATTTGTTTGCTTTATTTGTTTATCTTTATATATTTATTACTGTCTGCTCGATTGGGCATTAATTCATTTACTACCTTTTGTATTCCTTTCATCATAGCATAATAAATTTTATTACTACTCCTAGTAATAGTACAAATACCTGTATTCTTACAACTGTTAGGGCAATTGCCATATAATCTATGATGTTTATCATATACGATCATTTCTCTTGATATCCTTTGTTCCAACGTAATTATCATCATTAACATATTCATCAACATATATTTCCTTTACACCAATATCAATATTGCCATCGTTAATTGTCATGTTCTTGTTCACACCGATAAGATCATGATAAGCATATAATTGGTGGGAAGGGAGGAGGCGAAATAAGACGGTTAAATACACTCTTACTTAGACTCCTCCACAGCCACGCGATACTGCCTACGAGGATAGAAACGCTGGTAAACTACAACTCAAAACAACGGCAACAACAGTTCCCTATTCCCCACTCCAACTCCCACTCACCATCCCTCCAGCCTTCCAATCCACATTCACTGTTGTCACATTCCCCTTCATTGTCCTGACCTTTCATCACTATTATACAAAACGTAATATTTCAGTATAAGTCTGCAGCTGCCCCCAAACACAAAAGAGATACAGCTGCTGCAGCTGTGAGTGGGAAACTGCTAAGGGAACTTCCCTCTGCTGTGATCACCGAGAGATGAGGCACAAGAGAGAGAACAAATCAACCTTACTATGTACCGTTACAGGAAGGCATGACAAAGGAAAACAGCACAACTGTACTACCTTACGAAGTAACTCAACTTGGCGGGAGAGGTAAGATGAAATACAATACGATAAGAATAGGTTACATACATGAATAATAAAATGAGGTCATACAGTTTGAGATATCTGGGAACAATACGAAGTGGGAATGCGATAGAAGAAGACCAAGTTATCGACAACGCAATTTGAATTGAATTCGAACCGGTGCAGTCATCTCGTCCAGCTATGATGCATCAAAGGGGAACGTTAAGAAACGGCAACAAAAGATCATATACAATCGTTATAATAAGAATGTTCTACGAATCTACCAACAAAGAGAATTGACGTGAGGTTGGATGATCTCATGACATATTTTTGTACGATGAAAATTCAAAAACCCTACTCTAAAAGTATAACATTCTATCATAACGGACGACTAGGGTACAAGGATGCCGTATACGTTGGGAACATAGTGCGGTCTTGCCATATCAGGGCGGTGTTGCCAATAAGTGGTAAATATCACAGGCAGGAAGCCAGCGGCAGGAAATGAAATGCAAGGAACCAACGGTAGCACTTTCATACTACGTAAATTCACATGGCAAGACTGCTCACACTGTTTTACAAAGAAGACTTAGGAAATGTCTTTGAAAATAATCTATGACAGGCCGACGATTCCTCGATAATTTTAATGGCAAATAGTATATCTGACAATGCAAGTCAAGAGCATTTAGGATAAGATATCTTGACAATCTATGTTAGCATTACTCAGAGTTGATGATATATATTGCAAATCGACTTTTGCATGGCAACAATGCAAGGTGTAATTTTGCATGACGAGAATGCTGCTGCATGGGGATTCGTGCCGAGTGTTACTGCATGGATACACTGTAAGGCGACAACACTGCAAGACGTGAAGACTTTGTCCTTATTGATCGATGTGCCTCGTCTCCTCGTGACGCTCCCGCTGTGTGCTGTTGTGCTGTGTTTTTGCGCTCCCCCGTGCTGCGCAGCACCGAAGCGCTGTGTTACATCGTTGGGAGGCTGTGTCGACGCTATTCCATGTTCATTATGTTTTGTTGTTTAGCTTACCCTGCTGATCTGAGAAGCTTAACTTGAGCTGAATAAATGTAATTTACAGATTTTTGCCAAGTAATAGTGCTAATCCTGTAGATAGCAGTTGTTGTGCAAGAATATGTCCACTCCCTGGGGGTGATAAAATGACACGGTATGGGGTGTAAATATATAATAAATTAATATTATATATCAATTCTGTAACACGATGTACCACCTAGCCACGTGTTATATATAGTACACGTTATCAAAGTTTATTTTGTGAAAAACTTTAATATCAGAGATAAAACAGTAAATAGCCCAATACAGGGGGAGGTAGGGGATATATATATATATATGACGGATGAGGCAAGCTTGGGGGTACATATGTGACGTATGCAGGGTTGAACATTGATGCTATAGATAAATAAATGCTACTTTCCTGGAATGTGCATCTCCCGTGACGTTATACCAATGATATTTGTGTTCAACACTGTAAAATAGGAAGACGCAATAGTCTATTTACGCATTATCTTCGTGCTCATATACTGCGAATCATTAACTTCTCATATTCGTTTATTTTAATCAAATGCGTGTTTTTATGGTACTAAAATGGAATACTATACAACACCCTCAATGTTACTTTTATATTGTGTGCTAAGATTAGCGGCTTGTAAGGAAATTACCCATAATGCCACTTTTTATAATTACCTAGATAATTGCTATAGTATAGTTAGTTCATTTAATCTGTCTATAACCAAAATATTCCATTCAACTTAAGAGGAGTGTGACCTTATACATGAATTCAGTTACACCAAAATAGACGTACAATGATCCCATTGTGAAACGTGTGCTACTGTTAATGCTTCATTTGATAGAGTGATACACTAATTGCAGTTATTACTGCCACTCCCCCCTTCCCCCCAATTCCCAACACTTCCCATCAGACGCTATATTGCTCGCAATGACAAACAACATTATCCAAACATTTATTCCACGTACGACCACAGTCGATATATTTTTCTCTGACTGTTCTCATGAAAATGATGAAATTATTATTATTTTTTTTTTTTTACATTAGCGGAAATTGTCGTTGGGTTATTGGAGTGAGAGACAAGCTCCAATATTTTGGAAATGTACTTGAATATCTACTAATAGACAATACATTTTGCAACGCATTCATCCCTCAGTAACCTCAATCACCAACATTAATCGTTTAAATATATTGCTAGCTACGAAACTATATTCGAAATTAGATTTTTTTTTATCAATAAAACAATTCAATGACGTACACAAATACTTAACACAACACTTGACTTTATTAAGGCACTGAGAGAGACAAATAATCTTAAGACTGTATTCAGATCCTTTCCAGGATCACCTGAGCATCAAAATATCTGTAATTCAATCCTCAGCTTCCTACAACCATTCAACGATCCACAAGGAAGCGTATTTGATACCGTGATATCGAACACTACTTATACAAATATACATTTATTCAACTTGCTCCCTTTTACAAGAAATGAAAAAGACTTTTTCTTAACTACAAGTTTCTATAATCATTCATCTGTAAATTACTTTTCAATCTATTTAAGGATTCATCTTGAATTCAAAATCCTATTACGAGTGCTGCGAGAATCCTCAAACACACTGCAATTCCAAAACACATAATCTGACGTATTTTATCCTCGAAACATCCAAGCAAGCTTTGTAGCTCAGTGTTTGCGAATAAATACAAACGGGGGAGGGAAAAAAGAAACAGAAAATAGAATTTCAGATGTCAAATCTGTTGAATACTCGTACTTACTTTGATGGCGCGCCAAATATTTATCCTGGAAAATAAATACCTAGAGATTCAAAGAACCGATTTTGTTGACAACCGGGTGGGTGCCTATACGTCGAAGGGGGGCAGGGAGACAATGCAATGTGCAAACAAGAGCAATGTAACTGGGGACACAAGTACCGCATGTGACTGAATTAATTCCTCCCCGTATCATATGCTAAAGACCTGCTCTCTATGAATTAAACGTGACGTGGTCTATATCGACTATAACTGAACTTGCATGTGCTGCGCTTAATCGAGCTCGCAGGTGTGTCGTATCCTCGAAGTCCTTTCAACACGGAAACTCAACGCTGTAGACGCGGCTCAGACCAGAGCCAATGGCTTTCATTCAGAACCGTGGGGAGTTTCAATCATTCGAGGTCACTTCCAGCCTGGGGTCTGTCGCCAACGTTAAATTGTTTGACATCAGAGGGAATCGAATTGATATAATGTCAGCACATGTTCGGGCACGCGCCGTCCTATTCAACTGCCGACCATCTTATGTTTTGCACGATGCAAATATAATATTTGCTTCTAGCTTTCATGACATATTTCCCCATACAATGCTAAAACTTAACTACGCAAAGAATATACATAAAAAGAAAAAAAATACTCAGTAAGAGAGGGTTATGTTTAACTGTGATGAAAAATCACGGGGAAGTTGAAATCCTTTCAACTGCCACTGTACATCTTAACAAGGAATGTCAGCATGTCCTGGCCTGGCTTGGCCTGCGCGTTGGGAATCGAGCTCGACACGAGCATGTTTTCCTAATCAAGCGAGCCTTGCAGGTGCAGAGCTAATTAGGTTGGTGTCCGGATAATTAGTCCGAGCGCCCAAACACTTTGGCGAAGTACAGATACCAAACTAATTAGGCGGTGAGGCTGGTTCGGCCTAATTGAGGCTTATGCACAGATGGGCTCCCTGCCGCCGCTCTAGCCTTGGCTGCCTGCGTAGTCGGCGACGTCGGCCAGGATGCCGATGATCGTCATCCACGGAAGGGCAGCAGCCGGCCCGCTCGCCGGCCGACCACCCACCAGCTCCCGCAGGATGGCGGCGTGGAATAATTCAGTATCCGTTTTGTATCCATCTGCATCCGCTTGGGGAACCGCCTTGCCTCGTCTCCTCCGTCACGGAGCGGCGCGGCATGGCATCCAGTCCCGAATCCTGGAAGAACTGATCCCCTCCCAATACCCACTTCTGACGTCATCAGTACGTCACTTGCAACTTCGATGGACCTTTAGGGATTCAAGACACTATTTACGTTCCATCAGTGACGTCATTGCTGACGCCAGACCAACTTTATTTTTCTTTGGTCCTTACTCGCAGCGACCCTCGCTGCTGCTTATAAGCCGCCTCATAGACATCTTAGCAAACTGGGAATTAATCATGCGACGTACCCTTTACATCCGGCTCCTGGATTCGACAACCCCCCAACCCCCACCTAACTGCCACTCCCTCCCTCCCTGGGCTTCGAATCTCCCCCCCCTCTCCCCAACCCTTTCTTGCTAAGCGTAGCTGCATCCGGTAGAATTCTTTTACGACTGGGGACTACTCGCTACTAAAATAATAAATAAATAAATAAATAAAAATATAATCAAATAAATACATAAATAAAATAATAATAATAATAATAGTAGTAATACTAATAGCAATAATAACAATAGTAATAATGATGATAATAATAATAATGATGATAATAATAATAATAACGATAGTAATAATAATAGCAATAATAACAATAATAATGAAAAATATACAATTTCAAGTTCTTCTCTCTCCATTCTGCCATTTATCTTCCTTAAATCTCTCCTTGACTACATTCCACGGTTTCTCCACCTCTTCGGTGGGATATTGTCCACAAGGATGAAAGCGCTGGTGGTTATTGCTAACATGACATAACGAATATCCCCACCCTCACCATGGTCACCACTATCATCACAATCCACACCATCAAGCTACCGCTTCTAACATCCTCGCATTCATGATTACTATCCCCACCATTGGAACTATCCTCTTGCTCACAACTATCCCGGTCCACCTCCACCTCCACCTCCACCAGCACCAGCTGGTGCGCCATCTGGAATCTGTTCCAGATGTTTGGAATCTTCGGATCCAGGCGGCGTAGTCCGGCACAGCTGCGCAAAAATGTCTTGTCGATGAATAAATAAACCATATTTGCTCGACTGCATCATATCCCCTACATATGCGCACCCTCTCTCTCTCTTTAACACACGCACACACACATGCATATATATGTATATATATGTATATATATATATATATATGTATATATATATACATATAAAGGGTTTCAAGGCTAAGTTACACACACACACACATAACACACACACATACACACACACATACCCAGGTACAGAACTCAGGCCCGCTGAATCAGTAGGCCAGGTTGGTATCATCAAGTATGTACGCGTGTGTATGAGAGAGAGAGAGAGAGGAGAGAGAGAGAGAGTGAGAGAGAGTTTTTTCATCTTGCGTGGACGTGCATCTCGTCTATGGATCATACGGTAATAAGATGGAGGCGTTATTTACAATAGCTACCATCCTGTTAAGCAGAGCTGTGTATACAACAATGCATCTGGGGCATATACTACAAGGCACTTAGAGTTCCTGGTCCACGCAAAAATATTGCCTTCTTTCCCTCAAATGAAAATGTAAAAAAAAAAAAAAAAAAAAAAAGTTGAAAGGCGAATTCTTGTTACGCTGATATATAGGATGTTCTGCTTTATCGACTTCTATTTAGAGAAAACACTCATTTTTATATGTAATATACAATATATATACATATATACATATATATATATATATATATATATATATATATATATATATATATATATATATACATGTATGTATACATAATATTCGTAAAGAGCTGGAGTCCAGGAACCATTGTACAGAAGAAAGTAAACTCTGGACTCGTCGATAAAAACTTATTCCTGGAATAAACTTTTATCGACGAGTCCAGCGTGTACCTTCTTCCATACATTTGTATATCCATATATACATATATATATATATATATATATATATATATATATATATATATATATATATATATTATGTATGTATGTATGATATTCGTGAAGACCTGGAGTCCACGAGCCATTGTATAGAAGAAAGTAAACGCTGGACTCGTCGATAAAACTTTATTCATGGAATAATCTATCATCGACGAGACCAGCGTTTACTTTCTTCTACACACACACACATATTATACATACATACATATATATATATATATATATATATATATATAATATTATGTATGTATGTATAATATTCGTGAAGAGCTGGAGTCCAAGAGCCATTGTATAGAAGAAAGAAAACGCTGGACTCGTCGATAAAACTTTATTCATGGAATAAACTATTATCGACGAGACCAGCGTTTACTTTCTTCTACACACACACACACACATTATATATATATATATATATATATATATATATATATATATATAGATATATGTACATACATATATGCATATATACACACACTCACACCAGTATGCACATATATGTGTCGTGATCGAAAATTCCTGACCCACCCATCAGTTTCCGCTGTGAAGTCGTTACGTTAGTCACTAAACATTCGATCTATCTTTTATATCTATATGTATATACATACATACATACACACACACACACATATATATATATATATATAAGAAAGAGCATATTGCTCTAACGTGATTTTCTGTACAGAACATATACCAAATAACCAATAAATGAAAACCCTATATATATGACATGATCCTTTGCATGTTTCATGACATTTGCCTGAATGTCCTCATCGTTGTTGGCCATAACCAGTCTTCCCTCAGGCCGACTCAGGAAGGCCCAATGTGATATCTCCCTCCGGCACTTCGACAGACGCTCCTCTACACGAAGTCGTATGCCTGACGACGGGGCCCTACCTGGCCGAGCCGGAGAGGGTGGGGGGTGTTGGGGTGTTGGGGGGAGGACTAGACTCCTCCTGCAGGGGAACCTGAATTGCACAAGGTCATGGGGATAGGGTGCCACCGTCCCCATCGGTGGACAGGAGTGCGACACTTCCCCAGAAACAATACGAAGAGCATCAACAAGAACAACACTAATTCAATCTCTCCTTTAACGCAGAAAATGCACGAGAATTTTTTTTTTTATTAAATCTTCCAGTTCAAGGGTGGGAAAAGTTTTACAACATTGTGATCTTTGACGGAGTGCCATGCTTTCCAGTGCCAAGAAGTGCCACAAAGCACAACAGGACCCAATTGGTCAGTCCTCACCACCAAACCTTCCCACTCCACCCCATCCTCCTCCTCCTCCTCCTCTTCCACCCGGGGCCAATCCAAATGTAGACATTGCATGCCGACCTATTCCGGGCAAGAAGGAGATATGTGCCCAGGTTCAGACATTCCAACCAGCTCAAACATCCCCCCTCCCCCTTCCCTCTACCCCCTCTCCACCCCCCTCTACATACATCTGAACCTAAAGCGTCTCCATGTCTCCTCTCCCTCCTTCTCCTCCTCCTCTTCCTTCCCCCACTCTCTCTCTCTCTCTCTCTCTCCCACTCACGAAATCTTGGATGTAGGCACAAACTGGTCGATTGATGTCCAAAGCAAATTCGTATAAAACCAAAGAGTCCGTATGGGCGAGGTAAGGAGAGGAACGTAGACGTGGAGGAGGAGGAGCAGAGATATGGAGTGTTCGTAAGGGTGATGGACTGGGCAGGGGTGGGGGTAGGGGTGGGGGGAAGGTTTAGGAACTCTTTAAAGGTCGTTCTTCGCATGTCACGCCAGGCCAACTCGGCGGTGTTGAACCTCCTCCTCCTATTCTTCCTCCTCCTCTTCCTCTACCCCCCTCCTCATCCACATACTCCTCTTTTTTTCATTCTCTACCCTCTAGTCCTCCTCTATCT
>NC_134792.1:47012200-47014700 GCF_046742065.1 Oratosquilla oratoria | reverse complement strand
AGGAAACCACAATATCACTTAATTGCGGTACAGCATGAAGCATTCAGGACATCGCAGAAGAACAGGAATACTAAATAATAAATTATGCATACCATAGAACCTATAGTCAAAATTCACAGGGGTCACTTGATTGTAACAAAATATAAACTGATAAAAACAAATAAGTAAATTAACGAATAGAAAAATAATGTAAATGGGTGGGTAACAATGCCACTCGCCTTCGAATCCCGAAATACCTTTCATAAAGTTTCTGTGACGTCACCATTGTCCATGACATATGACGTCATCAATACGTCATACAACGTTCCTGCTCTACGGTACAGCTGTCGATGACTGAAAACAACTCTTAGGAAGCTAACAAATACCAAACATCCATGACACTAGAAACAGTTTCACAGTCACCGATAGGGTTCGTTTAAAACGACGACGAAAACCCATGACTTTTGTTGACGCCAGGCGATTTTATTCAGGTATGACATTAACCATCCTAACGTTTATCCTCATTAACACCGGAGGGGCATTTCCTCAGTTGAATTAAATCACCGGACGGCAGTCAGAATAAAACTTGTAAGTCAGTATTGGCAGCGTCTAGATTAACCTGCTTCAGTTACATATATATTTTGTTGTTGTCTGCCGACACACGCGATTTTATTCGGCTAAGGACGAGGTAGGAGGGTGAGGTGACGAGACCTCAAGGGATAAACGTCGCATCCAATGGGCCTCTTCAAAATGACGCAATCGTGAAATATTGTCCTGGGTGACGTCAGGCGATTTCATTCATCTCTAGGGACGAGGAGGGAAAGGGGCACCTAATTAAGTAGTTAAAGCTTAACCTCTGAACCCTTTCACTTAATCTTCTTGCCGATTATGTGTTAAGATCTGTCTCGACTTCGGCCATTTTGTCGAAGGATTTCGTCTAGAAGATTTGATTCAGTTCGTAGGCGTAGGAGCCTCCTTCCGTCTTCACGAGGCCCCGTTCGCAGTTCTCTGCTTCGAAAACAGTTGCTGGTTAAATTATCACGAGCCTTGAAAGTTTCCTAACAGCGGCCTAATGTTTGCAACCGAAGTTCTTCCTAATAAGGAAACCAGGCCCCGCCCACATGACCCCCAGGACAAGTTCTCTACCTACACGCCTCGGCGGCGTCCCTTCGCTACCGGAAGGGGGGAGGGGGAAGGGGGGAAGCCTTTTTTGTGAATTGTCACTCCGACGGGCTTTGTTTGAGCCCGTATAAGTCGGGGGGGGGGGGGAGGGTGCCGCCACGGGTAATAGGAATGAAACAGTTTGAGGACATCTAAGTCAAAGTGACAACAGGTATGGAAGCGGGTCCACCTTGTACCGGTGGTAGTGGGATGGAGGTGCCCCAGGGATGAATAGAATCGCCTGGCGGCATTGAGAGTAAGAGGGAAAGTGCCAACCGGCACGGGAGGTGTCAACAAACATTCTTGGCACTCCCTCGATGGTGACGCAAGATATACTCATAGCTGACACACTGTACCGGAACCATTCAAATTATATTTCGTTGTTTAATGTTTACACAGATACAGACACAGACACAGACACACACACACACACACACACACACACACACACACACACACACATATATATATATATATATATATATATATATATATATATATATATATATATATAACAATACTGTAATATAAACAATTTTAGACAGAAAACCTTGAGATTGTGGTCTGTAATTTGTAACTAATATTATCAGAAATCGCAAAATATTTCGTTCAAATCTTCCAACGTCCAGGATAGTACAATCGTTAAGTATCGAATGCTGCATGCAAACTGTTTTTCTATACCTTTTTTTCTCCTATACCAAGTCTGTGGGGAAAATATAATTCGACACTCATTATAACCATTTCCTCATATGGCTAATATTCTCGTTTAACCGATCACTAATTGAGGAGTCGACAAGGATGAGTAGTCACAGGTCTACTCACACATACGTCGACAACTCGAAGAATCATATGAGCGGTTAGCAATTTTATTCATCTGACATACATATACCAAAGGTTTTTTCCCCCTTACAATGGAGGTAGAAAAAAAAGACATAAAATCCACTCCCACCCATTCCATCTCCACATACTCCACTCCTATCCACCACCCCTCCCTCCCTCTTATCTTGGCTCCTCCTTGATGACGGGACATCCCTGCATCTCGCCCACTGCCCTGGGTCAGAAGCAGTGTCGCAAGACGCAGCACATCCACAGCAAGGCCGCTTCATTTAATCGGCGACCCCTCATCTCCGTCCCCTCATGCAGAAAAAGAGAACACGAGGAGAAATCCCTTTGGGCTGCGTCAAGTTATTTTCACATATACTCCCCCCCCCCATCACAGCATCATCCATACACAAACATTCTCCATTCACCCCTATCTTCTGTCCTTCCTCAACAGACATTCCCCTCTTTCCCAATGCCCATTTTACCCTATCCATCCATCTCATCCTTGGTTGAGTGTCGTCAGCAAACAACAATTGGC
>NC_134792.1:46964700-47007200 GCF_046742065.1 Oratosquilla oratoria | reverse complement strand
CGGAAAGGAACTGGGGAACTGCAGTTCAGGGTTCCAGGCGTCCGGACCCCGGGAAACTGCAGTCTGGGGCCGGGGAATTGCGAAGACGGAGCCGCGGGCCGAGCCACACCTTGTGTATCATTCTTGAAGCACACATGACGCGTATCACACGATCGAAGATACCTCGATTTACGCGAAGTCGCGTAAATCGAGAGTCCTGTCGTGGTGGTGGGGAAGGGTTTGGAGCGCCTTTGGACCAAATCATAAGTCAAGGTCCACGGACGAAAAACAGGTATAATGCTTTCATTTCAAATTGGCACTAACTTAATTAAATCGAACCTAATTGATAACCTCAATCCACAATTACAAAATAAGTTAACTAATAATAAACAAACCATACCAGTTTCAGAGCAATCGCTAGGCGATCAACTGCCAGGCGTTGCTAAGCGTTCTCTTTTTATGGTACAATACTCTCTCTTTCATCCTGGCTCACCCTCTCAGGTTTATACATCTCTGCTTGGATCCCCGTCGATGGCGGGTGGAGTGGGGGTGATGGGGCACCCTTTCCAAGCGATTCTATTCATCACCGTGGTAGAGCGGGATTGGGATTTATCTAGCGTCGCAACATCAATGGTCATTGACGGTGGTAGAGCGGGGGGGGGTCTTCTACCCCTGAAGAAATGCTTACATCCGGACTGCTCAGTCACCAGAATCCGGGTTTACGTCCGAATAAAAGGCTTGTAGAGTCATGCAAAGGCGTCTGTGCGAACAGATGGGTTTAAATAAATCCGCTGATATTTACGTGTAACCGACATTTAGCTGTGCTCGGAGCAGACGCCATGTTCTAAGATGCGACTGCCTTATGGTCTCCCTTGAATGCGTTTGACTGTGGATAAAAAAGTGCTGTTCATTTCTGTTGATAAATGGTTATTTGAAACTCTGTGTTTTTTATGCAGCCAACATGATAGTAATAAATAAATTCGAATCATACACAAACAAATTATGAAGTGTAATTATTCAGACACATTCAGGAAAAAATGTATTGCGCTAAGATAAAGCCAATGGCCACGGACAATACAAAACATGAAATAAAATCTAACTCGATAATGGACACAAATTGACTACAAAATCATCAAACGTGTGGGGCACACCATGCAGAAACAAAAATAAGATTGAAAACTGCAAAAGATAAAAATATAGAATATTGGAAAGTTGAATTACCTACGTATGCGTTGATGTTGTAGGCCGTTCCTAATGGACCTCTTTGTGAACCACAATAGCAAATAGAGAAACATAAATATCTTCCCTTATTCTACTGAACACCGTTTATCAATTTCCTTTCCTTTCTCTTCTTCTATGTAAATTTGCGTTACCCCCCCATTCCCCTCCCCCCAGTGTGTGGATCACAATAGCAAATAGAGAAACATAAATATCTTCCCTTATTCTACTGAACACCGTTTATCAATTTCCCTTCCTTTCTCTTCTCGTATGTAAATTTGCGTTACCGCCCATTCCCCTCCCCCAGGATAGAAAAGGAGTAACAGCGAATAGAGAAACATAAATTTCTTCCCTTATTATACTAAGCTCCGTTTACCCATTTCCTTTCCACTCTCCTTACCTATGTAATGTTGTGTCACCCCCTTCCCCTCCCCCAGGATAGAAAAGGAGTAATAGTAGAGAAACATAAATCATTTCCCTTGTTCTGCTCAACCGTGTATTACTACTATTATTGACAGTTCACCATCTCTGTCTTTACAAGGATGAAGAACGACTTATCCATCTCTTCCTTTCGTAACTGGAAAAACTCTTCCTAGTGATTATGGTTTCCGCCAGGCCATTTTATTCATCTCGCCCTCACTCCTTCTTTAATTAATACGGGATTAAGACATTGTTAACTTCTTGGAAATGATGACTAACTTTATAGATTTTGTTCTGGGTGATGAGGCTACTAACAGTGGCGACTCGTTGACTAAATTACTATATATGCGTGTGCGAGTGACAGGATTGGTATGTGTGCACGCGAGAGAGAGAGAGAGAGAGAGAGAGAGAGAGAGAGAGAGAGAGAGAGAGAGAGAGAGAGAGAGAGAGGGGGGAGGGGGGGATCAGGTGTGGTCGAAATTGGCCCTCTACGACCCGGCTTCCATTTATTGACCTGTGAATTCAGCTTTTATATCGTTGGCAGGATAGGTGCAGCCAGGTCAAACCACGCTGGCGTAGGTTAGACTGGGTTAGTTTAGGTAAAGTCTCACTAGTTTAGAATAGGTGCGATTATGTTCGGTTAGTTGCTCAGCGTGAAAATTAGTTTAAGTGCAGTTGTTAGCTTGGGTGAGATTAAGTTAGACTGAGTTGTGTTTGGTTGTATTAACTGGGATTAGGGAGGTTAGGTTCGATTAGATTTGATTAGGTTGGGTTGAGTTTTGGGTCGGTCAGATTTGGTTAATGATTTTCAGGTTAAGAATAGTTAGATGCTGTTTTAGGATAGGTTAGGTCAAGACTTTGATAGATTAAGTGCGTTTAACCCATTCAACTCCGATGACAAGATGTCTTGTCATTTGGTCAAATAAAACAAAAAATCATAAAACACCAAAATGTTTGATCAAACACCAGAAAAATATGACGTCAGTCCTCACTTCGCTGCGAGCGAAGCGAGGACTGACGTCATATTTTTCTGGTGTTTGATCAAACATTTTGGTGTTTTATGATTTTTTTTTTTATTTGACCAAATGACAAGACATCTTGTCATCGGAGTTGAATGGGTTAAGTTAATCTAGTTCAGGTTGGGTTAGGTCAAGGTTAGGGCGTGGTACAGGTGACCAAGCCTATTGAACCACAGCCGTGACCCGACAACATCCAAAGGACACGACAAACACACCCTTCCATGAAACCGACCTCTTTCTTCTCCAACAGGAAGTGACGTCATAACGCGCGATGTCGTTGGAAGCAGATCGTCAAGAAAGCCCTACATCAAGGTGCCTTTTCGTTCCCGGAGGCCCTTAAAGGGGGTCTCGCGTGGGGCACTGAGGGGAGTGGGGGGGGGGTCTCCGTTTTGGACGAGGGACCCGCGTGTCTGGAACAATCATCGTGAGGGCCCTAATGACGCCCAGACAAAACAGTAAACACGCGAAAGCCTTGGGATACAATGCTCTCATGCATCGGCAAAGCCTTACGGCTTCTAGTGTGATACGGAGAAACTGCTACAAGAGAATGAGGCCATAAAGGAGGGAGAGGGGGAGGGAGGGAGGGAGGGAGAGCGAGATAGAGAGAGAGAGAGAGAGAGAGAGAGAGAGAGAGAGAGAGAGAGAGAGAGAGAGAGAGAGAGAGAGAGGAAGGACCCCGAGGGAGATAGAGAGGGGATCGGGAAGAATGGGGAAGAAGGAGTGGGTAGAGATCAAAAGAGAGACGGAAGGAGAGAGAGAGGTGACGTAGTTGCGACGGCGGCGACAGGAGCCAGACAGGGCGGTTGGAGGGGCGGCGGCGGCGGCGACGGCGGCGGCGACGGCGGCGTGCCGAGCCCCCGACCCCGATCAATACAATCGCAAAAAGAAGAAGATGAAGAAGAAGAAGAGGGAAAAAAAAAGTCCCTGAAATTCTAGACCTCCACGTGATACTGTGACCACGCAGGGGCTCGTCACGGGTGACGGTGGGTTGGCCATCGCACCGAGTATACTCCAGCACGAAGAGGAACGAGCATACGCTGCACTCCGAAGGGCACCGGACGCGCGCGGGGGGTGGGGTTGGGGGTGGTACCCACTACGCATGTGCGTAGTCGGCCACGCACTCTGACATCGCATGTCACTTGCATCCGAGGTCACGGTTGGGTTGTTGGCGTAGGTATGTCTTAGTGGTAAAACATGAAATGCAATTTCGTGCAGGCACGTGTGCGTGACTTACAACCTCGAGGATCGAGGGTTTGAAAGCGTCATGCAAAGCGGTTGGTTGGACTTCCACACCCCACCCCTCCCCACAACCTTCTCCTACGAGAGAACACATTGTACTGTTTTCTTTAGCAAATACTCCCGTTCACAGTTCTCTACTTCGCATGGTACTGTTTTCTTTAGCGAATATTTCTCTTATGGACTCACAATGCACGCGGTCAATGCGCACGCATATTTCCACAGGACAGGTCAAACAAGTGCACACACAACGACACGGGAAATATATAAATAGATAAATGAATAAATAAATTTAAATAGAATAAAAATGCCTGTGAGATATGTTGCTGACACATGAACAGAGTTGTGTGTACGCATGCAACCTTCCAGTATATGCATATGCATGTGGCATTCCAGTGTAAAGTCGACATTCAATTATAAAGCTACACAAATGCCGCGTGTCATGCACGCACATCATGCCGTGTCATGAAGTATGAACAAAAATTAATTACATCATGTGGGGATACAGTATTTCATGAACTTACGGGGTGCCCCTATGGACCAGAATTTTTTTTTTCTTTTTAATAAGGGGTATTATGACCTTCCTTAAATTTCTCCTTTACCATTACCTCTGTGACCTTATCTCTTCTTGGGCCAATGTGTCATCAAGGATAGGAGTACCAGTTACTGGTAATAAAACGAAAAATAAAAACACGGACTTAATACGATACAATCCACATATAATACGAACCTTCTATTCATCTACACCATGAGGCACAAATCACGTGCTCACGCTGACGCAGACGACACTGACGTAGAAGGTTGTGACAAACGACAAGGACAGATGACTCTCCATTGTCGTCCAGCCCACGTAATGAAAACGGGGACCTATCACCTGCCACTTCAGATGTGGGTTGGTCACTTGGGCACACGCACACACGCCCTCAACCCCCATTTTCGGTGCAGCCCCGAGGAGCAGGCACTCGGTCTACGGACCGAGTCAAAGATCTCTATCAACTTTCCCGCTTTCTTTCACTCCCTCATCTACGGAGATCTGACAACCGGGGACTACTCTCTTTCTCCTCCCAACGCACATGACACAGAAACAGACCCACAGAAATACAACACTGGCCACGGCCAACTTTTCTTCCCGGAGAGGTCGACGAAAAGGCCTAAGGATCGTTGTCACCTACTGTGGGGTAGCGGGTATCCAGTTTTTGGAATTTATGGCAACAACTGTTACACACACACACACACACACACACACACACACACACACACACACACATATATATATATATATATATACACATATATAATCACAAAAAAACCACAGTCGGAATAAATGGAAACTCAGAAGAAAGTATAACTTCTGTATTTTGGCTAATAGCTATATAGCCCTCTTCAGGAAAGTACAGGTTCCCTTTTGACCTCACACCTCTACCACATATCCCCTCCCTTCTGACTCCGCCCTGCCCGACGGAATGCTTGTTTTTAGCTATGGCTGTTCCCTTTCCACTTGCATCTCAATTGTATTTATGTCTCTATCATTTCTTGTAACCTGTGCTTTCCTGAAAAGGGTTATAGCTATTAGCCGAAATATAGAAGTTTCCGTTTATTCCGACTGTGTGTTTTTTGTGATTATTTTATACATACATATATATATATATATATATATATATATATATATATATACACACACACATATATATATATATATATATATATGTGTGTGTGTGTGTGTCTGTGTGTGTGTGTGTGTGTGTGTGTAGATGGAAACCGTATATAGACCACTCTGCTGGTCACACGAAGTTGCACATATTTCAAAACAATGTACTCAGCCTGCCCTCTGGAGGCAAATCCTGGAGTAAGTAAACAATAACAAAGGCAGAATGCATCAAAGCTTGCCCAATTTATGAGGAATCACGCATTTCTATAACAATAATGTTTTGTTGCCGGTGCTTTTGAAGGACAATAAGTCATTTCAGTTTTCAAGTTATGTAGCTTTTGTCGCTTCCACGAGGCAAAACGGTCACGTTCAATTGCTGCATTTGGCATATCATTACGACATAGACAATTGCATCGATTTATATGTATCTATCAAATCCAACACACCGTATAGCATTCTGAACGAGGCATGATTAGTTATGGGCTAAAGGTTTTCAAATAACGTCTACGTACCATAAAGGGGTTATTTTAAATTGTAATAAATAAATAAATAAACAACGAAAAAATATAAAATCCAACACACCTTATAGCATTGTGAACGAGGCACGATTAGTTATGGGCTACAGGTTTTGAAATAACGTCTACGTACCATAAATAAATAAATAAACGTAATAGATGTAATAAATGTAATAAATGAATAAACAACGAAAAAATATTAGAATAAAATCATAATAAGAATGGAATGAAAATGTATTTGAAACATATTCAAAACAAAGTCTTATTTCTAACATGACTTCGGACAAAAATATGTATAAAAATCCATACAAACCCGACTCAGATCAAGAAAATTGGACGGAATTGCCTCCAACAACCCACATCAACTAAAATATTCCTTTATGTGAATAAAACATTATCACTACTTTTGGTCAAAGTACTCTTATTCAAATACATTTGCACTCATACTAAACCCGATGGTCCTTGCATTTCAACAAAATATTATACATTTACGAAATTACTCCTCGCATTTCAAAATATATCATTACCATGACGTGAAATCTGTTGACAAACCTTTGCTATGCATACAATATCCCATCTCACATACTTCAATGAATATAATTCAATTACACGCTCTTCCTATGTTGCACATCCTCTACCCAAAGCAAATTCAATTTTTATCGTCCTCATTTGCAAATCCATAAACATGATCTTTCATGAGAAATATATCGTACCGCAAAATACACATTCTCTGCTATTACTACATTCTATTGGGATATATGCATTGCCGATCGTTGGTATCATTCTCACAACAGCGCTATTACATGGATTTCTGCATAACTATTGAATTCCTACTACTATATCCAGTATTACAACGAGTCGTCAACATCCATTGGGCCGTGATACTGTATGACGATTCTATTATGTCGCGACCCCTCCCCCGATGAAAATTAAGACCTTGTTACGTCATACAAGTACACAAACCGACGGCAGAAGACTACATATGTATGGGACTGTGGAAATCCAGCGTTATGAGTTTGCGCACTCACACACACACACACACACACACACACACACACACACACACGCACGCACACACTCACACACGTCCAATGCATTTAAATGCATCATTAACCACTTGAATGGTAATATGGTATAGCAAACATAACTACCTTGCATTAGCATACAATTTCTCACTAGTAGACTCATGTCAAGATGCTCATATTTGAACATGTTCACATATTTGTCAGTCATGGAACGGTTCTCTTAAACAACATGATGTCATAGATACGCGTCTATTTTCGATGCTTTCTATTTTCACGCGCCACCACATATGAAGACTCACGATCAATGTCTTTGTACACTTGTACACAAGTAATACCAGGACACGTACATAATCACATGTGGTATATACAAAAGCATTCAAACGCAAACAATTCAATACAGCAATCATATACGATTATACGCCAAAATAAACGCGCTCTCATACGTCAAGAACACGCCAAACGCTCGCATTTATACGTCATTTTCCAGGCGCATTCACACAAACCAACTCCTTTCCTAATTACAACTTTCCAGAAAAAACAATCAAATTCTAAACTGTTATCACAAATAAGACAAACTTTGAAGAATTTTGGTTCAAGTTTTTATTGAAAATACACAATATGTGAACAACAGTGATATATTTATACGAACAAAAGAGACTTTTTTCGTGACTGGGCAGTGCCGGCAGAGGCACCCACCCAAACGCACGTATACAGTATGTACATACACACGTACGCACGTACGCACACGCAAGCGATCGGGCGGGCCTATAGGTGGGAGTGGGGGATGGAGGGAGCGAGCAATCATCAAAAGCTCCATGCTCCTGCCCTCCCTCCCTCCCCCCATAGGGAGAACCAACAACACCGCCAGTCTCAGAACTCTGCCTTCTCCCCCGTGCGCGACACCAACGCACGAGAATGGGCAAGACAACAACAAACAAGTAAATGAAGAGTAGCGTCGTTGGAGCTTCCGCGCGGGGAGCCAAACGAATACCATTGCTGCTACAGATGAACGTTAGCACCGAGGGTGGGTGGGGGAGGTGAGGGGGGATCCAATTGACGACATGACGTCACACTTAGGCAGCAACGACGACGCCTGGCACACACATACAAGCATTATCCCCTTTCTGTATCGAAAGATACTTGTGGTTTGTCTTTCTTAATGCCAGGCAATTTTATTCAGCTTAGAATACTCCATCGTTGAGCAGCATTTTACAATTGAAAATTATTCACGCACTTGCATACCCACACAACGACAAACTTGCATACCCACACAACGACAAACGCCCAAACACTGACATGTATATTAAAAAAACATATATTTGACAAACATACACCACGAATATACGCTTCGTTTTTACAAATGGAGTTGAGCGTTCATGTACACACACACATACACACACACCTTAGGGTAATCTCACTTTAATACAATCTGTTTATTAACCATGTACACGCTCGACGTCTTGTGCACGCGCATACAAAAGCATTTCTTCCACTCTATATATTCTTCTATATTCTACTCTTACAAGGTCTAGAAATTACTTAAGGAAAATAGCTCAATATTTTTCTTATCTTGGTAACAATCATAATCCAAAGAAGTGATCTGAGTTCAGTTAAGTTTTTCATAAATGAAAAAATAACTTTTATAAGGAACGCAGCAGCACAAGCAGCAACTGTCGTATACTTTAATGTGGCTCACCCGAAGATGGGCGACCATTTGGCACATAAGAAGGGCAGCGCAGAGATGCACTTCATCAGGAAGGAACGTGGAGTACAAAGAGTGGAGCACCTTGGCCTATGGTACTATGGATCTTAGACTCGTTCAGCAGGTGCGTGGCGTCAGCACGAGTCTCGATGGTCCTAGGTGACCTTATGGTCCATACAGACTCCAGCCCATGTCGATACAAGAACAGGGCTCTTCACGGGGCATCGAGGCGCGTTTGAGCGATGATGTCGCTATGGGCTTTGCGCCTGACGAGGGGAAAAGGTGAGTTTGAGAGGAGAGTGAGGGGTGGTTGGGTTGGACACTCTTGCTAAAAAAAGAAGAAAAGTGAACGAATGTTTGCTTTCCCCTCGCGTAACTTTTTGGCCAAACATTTAAGTTGATTTGGCCAACACTGTGAGGGAAAGCTCCCATAGCGACGCCCTGGGCTCTGTACTCGTCCACTGCCAATTACAGCTGTCTTTTACATATCCACTGCACACACACGCACACACACACACACACACGCACACACACACCTGGCCCCAGACACACAAAAAAATATCTTCCTACTTCAAACTAATCCCCTTCGGAGGATCCCCTCCTCCCCAGGTGGGAACTAGAGTGCCGCCGTGCCATCCCTGGCGGCACTGTGCACGTTGTTGGCACCCGACACGGGTGAGTGGGGACCCCCCAAGGGTCCCACAGGACCCTGAAGACGTGTGGCAGAGACGAACTCCTCAGGGATTTGATGGGGAGGTGGTGGAAGAGAAGGAAGAGGGGGAGGGGGAGGGGGAGGAGGAGGAGAAGGCGTGAGCGGCGGCGGAGGTGGTGGAGGTGGCTGTGATAAGTCTGGAGGTGGTTCTTGGTGTTGCTGATAGTGTTGCGAGTGCTGATGTTGCGGGTGATGAGGATGATGCTGATGATGTTGCTGAAGATGTGGGGGTTGTGGCTGAGGGGGCTGGGGCTGGGGCTGCTGCTGCTGCTGCTCGAGGAGGGCGACTGTCGGGAGCGGGAGCGCCCCTCCGGGTTCACGGTCGCGATGGTAGCGGGAGATGTGGGAAAGGAGCGAGTTCCGGGAGGAGTACTCCTTGTTGCAGCGGGCGCAGGTGAGGCGCTGCGGGTAGGCCGAGTGTTTGTCCTCGAGGTGCGTCCGAAGGATGTACTTGTTGGAGCACACGCGCCCGCACAACGGACACGAAGCCGGCGCCCGGCACGGGAACCGCTCTTGGCCGGCTCCTCCTCCTCCTCCCACGGTCCCCCCGGGAGCCGACGCCGCCGGTGCCGCCGCCGCCGCCGCCGCCACCGCCGCCGCAGACATGCCGACCCCAGCACCTGAAAGAAGGGCAGCGGCGCGTACAGCATCAGGGAGGACGGGGGGCGAGGGCCAGCTGCCGGATGGCTGCTGCTAGCAGTAGTACCAGTAGTAGTACTGGTAGTAGTAGTAGTTAGTAGCACTTGCAATTGTAGCATGGGTACAAGTGATGGGTATAGTACTTGTGATCATGGTAATAGTAATGATAGTATTAGTAGTGGTACTTAGGGTAAGAATGATATTTGTGGTTCAAGTAGTAATAGTAAAAGCAGTTGTAGAAGTAATAGCAGTAGTAATAGTGACATAAACAGAAACAGTATAGCAGTAGTAATAGTGACATCAACAGAAACAGTAGGAGCATAGTACAGTAGTAGAGGTACGTACCGACAAAAACAGAAATAGTTGCGGATAGTAGTCTGATAGTACAACCGGACAAATGAACGTGAGAAGACGCATCAACATGAGCAATAGGGGCTAGTTACGGTTACACTGGCTAGAGTGCTAGTTGCACTAGCAACAGCAGCTCCCGATAAATGGGGGGGAGGGGGAGACGAACAACGCAATGCACGGGTACAAATGTGAGCGTCGCGGTGACAGTGCCAAGACAGACAGGATGCCAAGGCACGGTGCCATCCGTACCCCGTGGACTTCCAAACAGCCACTTCACTACTGACTGGGGAAGGAGGGGGAAAAGGGTAAGGAGGAAATGGGGGGAGGAAAGGGGGGGAGGAGGGGAAGCGGGACGCTGAGAGGGAAGCCATTGAAATGAAAATATAGCCTGACGTCACACAAAAAAAAGCAAATTAAACCATGTATAATAAATAAATTATTAAATAAACAACTAGAAATAAAAAGATAAACTGCCCCCTCGCCC
The DNA here is from genome assembly GCF_046742065.1 of Oratosquilla oratoria. Classification (NCBI taxonomy): domain Eukaryota; kingdom Metazoa; phylum Arthropoda; class Malacostraca; order Stomatopoda; family Squillidae; genus Oratosquilla; species Oratosquilla oratoria. The sequence continues at coordinate 46,996,252 of NC_134792.1, read as the reverse complement.
CACTATGGGAAGGGTGAACAGATATATTCCAAAGTCTCTCGCAGTCAGTGGGGTGTCATGGAGATGAAGAGAATTGCCTGCCGGCACCCCCGGTGCAGAAGGGGCCTGAGAACAAAGCGTTTGTGTATCATCTCATGTCGCCAATCACTTTCAGATCCGCAGCACAGTCACGAAAACATTTCTCAAAGCACGCACGCACGCACGCACGCACACGGAAACACGCACGCGAGAAAAATAAAATAAAACAAAAAAGCCACGCTCATTGCCCCCAGCCATAAACTGTTTTAGCGATCCTGTTTCATCCTCTTTATATATATAAAAAAAAATCCACCTTCTCCCGAATTCCCCCTTCTAAGCCTTAGTCCCTGTCGTTCTCCTCCTCCTCCTCCTCCCCCTCCTGCGAGGCGAATTGTACGCCGCTGCCAGAAACGAAGTAGCTTGGGGGAGACGGGGGGTGGGTGGGGGTAATACGACCCACCTCTGAACGTTCTCCCCACCCACCCATACGCCACCCCCCTACTTCCCCTCTACGCTTCTGTTATTCCTCTCGGTAGCAACGCCACGTGGGGGGAACAGATCTCATACACTCCCCCTCTTCCCTTCCTCCCCCCCCTCTCTCTCTCTTTCTCTCTCTCTCTCTCTATCGGTATACCTTGCAATCAGGAACGAGGTTGGCACAGCCTGCAACCGTGCAAACCCACCTGCTTTGGCACTTCACGCTGATGCAATGGCATGGCACCCAACCACTGCATCTGGCACCTACAGTGCCATGGAAAGGCACCTCCGTAATACAACCTGCCCCGGTTCCGGCCACCTGGGTCAGGGGAATCTGCACTAGCACCCTCTACCTCCTCTTCATCCGGGGAATACCCCCCCCCCCCTTAAAGCTCCCGGGTCCGGCCAAGCAGTTTTATTCAGCTCTGTCAAAGACCCCGCAGGGTGGCGGCCTCGATGCCTCCAAGAATCGAAACCAGCAGTCTTCCAAAACTCGCTTGAGACTCCTTAAAGCCGAATGAAACTATCTGGCGCTTACCGAAACAATGTATATATATATATATATATATATATATATATATATATATATATATATATATATATATATACATACATTATTGTGTGTGTGTGTGTGTGTGTGTGTGTGTGTGTGTGTGTGTGTGTGTGTGTGTGTGTGTGTGTGCAACACTGAATGGGTCCCAATTGAATAGATACATTTTTATCAACCACAATGCACTTTAATTCTAAACTATCAACATCGGGAGATCCGTGGAGGCCAACAACAATATCTCTCTTGATGAAGCAATCGGTTAAGTCACTACAGCACTTGTCACGTGCTAGCCGGGTTCGAGTCCTTGGCCGTACCACGTTTCAATTTCTGCATGTTGGCCTCCACGGATCTCCCGATGTTGATGGCTTAGAATTAAAGTGCATTGTGGTTGATAAAAATGTGTGTGTGTGTATATATATATATATATATATATATATATATATATATATATATATATATATATATAATGTATATATATATATATACTTTGCTCGAACGCACCTCATTTGGCGGCAAAAACCATATTATCTTGTTCATTTGAACGGAGTGTCAATGGATACAGGCACGGTTCAGTCTGAGATCCATCAATCCATCCATCCATCTACTTTACCAAAATCGTGTGCGGTCTCTTCTTCCAGTTTACCAAGCATGTCGCGACTATAAACACGTGTACCCCGCTGTAAACAAAGGGATAGAATTGAAATCCATATTGAGATATAGATTCTTGAAAGGTATTGGATCCAAAAGAAGTACCTGTGGGCATTAGCTTTTATTTATTTATTTGTTTTTTAATATTTAATACCTACAAGACCACAACCACTCCCGTCCCGAGCAATTTATTTAATTATGCCTGCCGTCAAATGATTTAATTCAATTCCGCTGTACACTTTCCTCTAGGACGGAATCAGCTACCGCTAGACGATTTTATTCACTTCGGAGAGAGATTTCCACCTCTCGGTGACAAATATCAGTCTCGATCAGGACCCTTTGGCCATGGAGTGGGTGGGTGGAGTCTCAGGCATGGGTAGAACGTATCATTATCTTGACAAACTTGAGCCCCGCATTGGCAGACCTCACGGAGACACCCAAAGGAACATCATCAGCCAGCCCTTCACATCCCCCTTATTCGAATACCCACAGTGACACGAGAAGACACATCGACGTGCCATCTCTGATACCCTACAACATTGCAAGAGGTCTTCAACCCCCTCCGTACCGGGTGGAAGAACTTCTTTCACCCCAACTACCGCCAGGTCGGTTTAATCCGCTTCTTCTGTCTCACCCGATTCGACGGGGGAAAGGGAGACGGGACACCACGACGAATCCTGTGCCTACCGAATGGCACTTTATCTATTTTCTTCTGGCTGCCGTCAATCAGATTCGTTCATTCCCGTGGCATTCGCCCTCCTCCCCCACATGGCACTGAAGGGATGTAATTTTTTTTTTTTTTCAGATCTGTGTACTGGATGAGTCAATTGTTTTTCTACAGCGACGTCAGATGTTTGTCTTTCTTTTATTCCCGTGTACTTTGATCAGCTCTGTTATCCTTTCTTCAGTTATTTAACAACAACTGGCCTGGTCCAAATCAACTTTTGTTATCGGTAATTCCCCTCTCCCCCCCCCCTTTGGAAAATACTCGGTCCTTTGACTCCTAAGCTGCTTTTGAATAAACCATCGCTGCTGTTGTTGTTGTTGTTGTTTTTATCGTTATCATCATAATAGGTCTTCATCAGATCAAGTCAATTTATCCTTTGCCTTTCTGTTCATAAGCTTGACCTTTCAATGTGTGTGTATATAAGAGAGAGAGAGAGAGAGAGAGAGAGAGAGAGAGAGAGAGAGAGAGAGAGAGAGAGAGAGAGAGAGAGAGAGAGAGAGAGAGAGAGAGAGAGAGAGAGAGAGAGAGAGAGAGAGAGAGAGAGAGAGAGAGAGATATATATTAGGAACAGCAGTCGCGTCTTCCACTACCCAAGACAATCTGACCAGTCCGCCCCCCGCCCTCCCCCAGGACACAAGTACTCAACCTCGGCTCAAAACAGGAGCCATGGCGGAAAAGGTGGGCACGGGGTGGGGGTGGGGGTTGGGGGCTTGATAGGTTGCTTACAGAATCACAGCCAACTCCTCAACTCGTCACGGTTGTCCCCTCCAAAGTGTAGTGTGAAATCTGACCACTAAGAACCATTCACCCTCGGTGGGCGAATGACGTCAGGTGGAGGAGTATCTTATTGAGCCAATCGGGTGGATCAGAGTTTGCGGGGAGGGCGTATGTTTGTTCATTTTTGCATTAATGAAAAATAAGATGTCCCATTTACCTAAATATCCTTCTAGGAAACGCCAGATTACCCCCGTGTACATAATAGGATCCTCAATCTCCATCCATTTTGGCAATTAAATGATAAAATCTCCCGAGTCTGTCAACCACTATGGTTTTACCAGATATCTAATTTCTTCTTCTTACTGTTGGCGTTGCGTTGCTGTCCTCCACATCCGCCTCCTTCTCCTCCTCCTCTTTCTCCTACGAGAACTTATGTACCCTTCTCAGTTTTTTTTTTCTAGTGCCTCTTCTCTCAATGTCACTATTTTCCTTCAATTTTCATCTCCAATAAAGCAAAATAGAATAATATCAAGGGGGCATACAAAAGAATAATAATCCATCTCACTACACAGGAAGCGTCTGGTAGATGAATAAAATAGCCTGGTGGAGGGCAGGACAAATGAGAACAAGGCGAAGCAGGAAGGGGGTGGGGACATAGAATATATAAAATAGAATATATAAAATTAAGTAAATAAATATAATGAACAATGTAAATAAAATAAAAATATAAAATCAATAAAACAAATTAAATAGACGAAATAAATAAATTAGATAAATTGATAAAATAGAATGAATACATAAATACATCAGGTACTATGAGTTGATCGACATGCTAAACGCTTTCCTGTTAACCAGAATTAAATAAATCAAGCCTAACACGACAGACTGTCGTGGCACAATATCAGTTCACGAAAAAATTAAATCCTGAAAGGGTTATCACAGAGCCCGTGACAGTTTAATATAATTTTGTCGATATTACTTTTCCTTTTTTTCCAAAGAGGATTGACGCATAAAGAATCTGCATCTAACCAAACTCTATTCTACATCTTGTCAACAAAAACTTGCACACTGATAAAGCGTGAGAGAAAAAAAAACATGTCGGGGCGATAGCATAGTATTATTATCATTATTTTACAAAATTACATGCAAAATGCAGCTGGTTGAGTATGATGAGAATTAACGACATATTCAAAAGATTCTGGTAATTTTCCACGCATGAGTAAGCGCTCTACCGGAGAATGATATACTTCATATAGTCACGTCCAAAAGGATTTGTTACAAGTTCATGTCCTTCAGAATGCAAATAAACAGTTCATTCATGAGTATTTTTGTATATTTCCTATCCAATGTTTGCTTCACTATGTAATACATATTCTTATGTATTAATATATATATATATATATATATATATATATATATATATATATATATATATATATATATATATATATATATATATAAAATCAGTAACAAGCATTGTAACTGCATGGCTAAATTCATACACGACACGATTGTACCCCGATGACGTCATGCCTGTGACAAACACGCAAGTGTTCGACAGTGCTGATCTGAAAATAAATTGTCCTTTTCAAGTAAGTCGTTTTTCGTTTTCAGCAACACGAGACCCTTACACGTAACTTTCGCACTACTAGTAGGTTTGAAATATTTTCTGGTATGGAAATATATCGATTGCAAAATAATTCTGCTCTCCATTTTCATATACTCTTTAGTTTATTTTCAGTTAGTATTAATATGACAGAAAAATTTGAAAGCAATGAAAATATGATTTAGAAGGAAATTACGAGAAGAGGAGGTAAGTCAAGTACCAGAAGAAAAGGAAAAAGGCACAGATGGACAGATCATAAAGGGAGCAGAGACGGTAAGGGGAAGATGGGCAGAGTAATTTAGAGCTGTTGAATGTGGAGGAAGATAGAGATTGATGGTAGCAGTGGAAGGCATTAAGAAAATGACGGTGATGGGAGAGGAAAATGAAGAGACAAGAAAATATGAGGTGCAAGTAGCTCTGAAAATGATGAAAACATGTAAGGCACCTGGGTTAGATGGGTGTCATACAGAATGTCTGAAGGGAGGTACAGTAATAGTGGACTAGCTAGTGAGGTTGTTTAATATATGTCTAACGGAGGGCAGAGTGCCGGAGGACTGGAGGAGTACCGGTATAGTTCCGGAGTACAAGGGAAAATGGGACAAATATGAGTGTAGTACTTTCAGAGGGATCAGATTGATAAGTGTAGTTGGCAAGGTTTATGGGGGGGTTGTAACTGAGAAGATTAGGAGAAGAACAGAAAGAGCAACTGCTGAGGAACAGTGTGGGTTTAGGAAAGGTAGGGGTTGAGTCAATATTTTTGTGGCATGGAAGATGTCTGAGGAAGTTTTAGCCAAAGGTAATGGTGTTTTATGGACCTTTATGAATTTGGAAAAAGGTTTATGACTGGGTAGACAGGAAGGCACTGTGGGAGGTTTTGCAGATATATGGGATTGGAGGAAAGCTTTTAGGGCAGTCAAGGGTTTTTTTTTTATGAGAGTAGAAGAGCCTGTGTTATAATGGGAAGTGGAGTAAGCGACCGGTTTGAGGTAAAGGTGGGACTGTGTCAGGGATGTGTCATGTCGTGGCGGTTCAATGTGTACATTGATGGGATGGTGCGAGAGGTAAAGGCGAGGGTAATGAGCACGGGACTGGAGAGGGTTAAATAAAATTGGGAAAAGTGGGAGGTGAGCCAGTTGTTGTTTGCTGGTGACACTGTGCTTGTGGCAGAGCAGAGTGAGGATTAAGGGTGTTAGTGACGGAGTTTAGGAAGGTATGCGATAGGAGAAAGCTGAAGGTAAATGTGGATAAATGCAAGGTGATGAGATGTGCAAGGGGATAGAATGGAAGTGAGTTAGAAGTAAGTCTTAAAGGAGAGAAGCTGGAAGAAGTGGATAGTTTTAGGTACTTGGGGTCGAATGTGGCAGGAAAGGGAGGAGTGGAGGTGGAAGTAAAATGTAGATTGAGATAAGCAAGTAAATGCCTTGGGGGATTAGTGTCATGAGAAATAGGCATCTGGGAATGGATGCAAAGAGGAGATTGCATGACGGGGTGGTTGTGCCCACGACTTTGTATGGTGCAGAGACCTAGAATTTAAGATGAATTTAAGATCAAATGTTTGAGGAGTATGGTAGGGGTTACGTGGTTGAATAGAGTGAGAAACGAGGAGGAGAGAAGAGCGGGAGTGGAAAATATAATAGACAGGGCTGATAAAAGAGTATTGAGATGATTTGGACACATGAAAAAAATTACTGATGAAAGAATAGTAAAAGAAGTGTGGAAGACAGAGGTGGATGAGGTGAATTTGAGGGGGCGACCGAGGATGAGATGGATGGATGGGGTGAAGGGGGCGTGGGAAAAGAGAGGAATGTCTGTTTGGCAAGGGAGGGAGAAGGCAGGAGATAGGGATGAGTGGAGAGTTGCTGTGTATAGACGCAGCCCGAAAGAATCTCTCCTCGTCTTCTCTTATTCTGCATGAGAGGACGGAAAGAGGGGGAGGGGTCACCGATTAAGTAAAGCGGCCTTGCTGTGGGTGTATTGCATTCTGCTACATTGCTTCTGACCCAGGGCAGTGGGCAGGATACAGGGATGACACCGTCATTCAGGAGGAGCCAAGATGAGAGACAGGAAGGAGTGGTGGAGGGGAGTAGAATGGATGGGAGTGGCCACGTGCCTTTGGCTTGGATACTTCCCTTATAAGGAAGAAAATCTCTTGGTATTTAGATAGATTAGTAACACAAACGAACAATAAAGAAGATACCTAATAATCAGTTAAATGTATGTGTTTTTATGACCATCAATGCCTCGGTCGTCACTGTCACGTTGATAAATACATTCCAGAGCCGCAGCCAGATTTAAAACACTTAAAAAGAACGCCTTTGCAATCAGATGTCCACTCTTTTACAACGCCCTACCGTTACATCTGAGGGATCCAAATAACTGTAGCATAGAGAAACTGATGAAGGAACTGGTTGGATTTCTCTGTACATTACCGGACCAACCAAAGCTGCCCCATTACCACGTCCTGGTCGAGAGCAGTAGCATCATTGACCAGCAGTCTCTGAGGACGGCAAACGGATTCGATTAGTGGCGGCGCATCAGCGTGGCCACAGGCAGTATATCTACTGCCTGAACTATAATCCGCAGGAATCCACAGGTGTGTGTGTGTGTGTGTGTGTGTGTGTGTGTGTGTGTGTGTGTGTGTGTGTGTGTGTGTGTTATGAAATGTTTATGAACGGACGTAAATGAAAAAGAACAAGAATACGTACGCGAATAAGGGAAGAAGGGCGAGAATGTGAACGTACACAAAATGAAAACAATACAAACGTGAATGAAAATAGAATAGAAATAACGACGAGAATGTAAATGTCGATACCAATTGCAGGCTTTGGGTTTCCACGACAGGGAATAACGACATATTTCTTGCCCAAAATAGAAAGGCGCAATTCCATTCATCTATTTACTTAAATTGCAAATTTTCATTTTTTTTTTCACATATAAAGATAAAGAGCGAAAAAAAACGACATTGCAACACTTTTCCACTCCAAATTAGCAATCAAAGTCCCTATTCTTAAACCATACTAACGTATAGTCGTACTATCTGATTGTTTTAAGGATATTTATATTCAGAAAGCAAAGAATTATCTAGATACTAATAAATTGGAGATACAAAGAGATAAGTCAAAATATACTAATTTTTCGATTTGTTTGCCCAAATTCGAATGCATATGGAAGCTAAATAAATTGATAATATTCTCAATTTCCACTCTTCGACTTGTTCATCCAATTTCGAATGGGGCACACATACACACACATATATATATATACATCCATACACACACACATATGTATATATATATATATATTTGCTGAGACATTCTGACAGGTTGACGTAAGCGGAGTAGGAAACACAGGAGTCTTAGTCTTGATTTTATTCCTAACTAGTTTCGCAGGTGTGCTTTCCTTTGAAAAAGCATACCTGCGAAACTAGTCAGGAATAAACTCAAGACTAAGACTCCTGTGTTTCCTACTCCGCTTACGTCAACATGTCAGAATGTCTTAGCATATATATATATATATATATATATATATATATATATATATATATATATATATGCGTAAATAACCACTAGGAAAAGTAAACTAACGAAGCAGAGCGCATTCGTGTAATTACATCTTCAGTGCAGATACAAAGAAGGAATTATAAGATGAAGAAACAAGGTGCAGAACCTAACCTAACCTAACCTAACCTTATAATTCCTTCTTTGTATCTGCACTGAAGATGTAATTACACGAAAGCGCTCTGCTTCGTTAGTTTACTTTTTCCTAGTGGTTATTTACGCATTTGTGAACACACGCTCCTAGTGTTTTTTATTGCATATATGTATATATATGTATATATATATGTATATATATATATATATATATACATATATATATTTATATATGGGAACGGTGGAAGGGGAAACACGGGTCTTTATCTGAATATCGAGTTTATTCCTGACCGGTTTCGCTTACAATAGCTTCTTCAGAGGAGTGTTACTCTGGGTCGAAGTTGGCGGTGTATATAGTGAGCCAGGTCCACGTTCCCTCCTTGCGGAGAGGTCGGTGCCTGGTACCAGTATAACACGTCAAACAGCATCGGTATAACATATATAATATGATATCACACAATAATAATAATAATAATAATAATAATAATAATAATAATAATAATAATAATAATATTCAGATAAAGACCCGTGTTTCCCCTTCCACCTTTCCCATAATTTGTCCCAATGTCTCTCTCTATCTCTCTCTCTCTCTATATATATATATATATATATATATATATATATATATATATATATATATATAAAATCAGCCATCCTGAGTCCACTGCTGAACAAAGGCCTCCTTCATAATATTCCATGATTCACACAACCGCACCATCCTCTGCTACATCACTCCTGCAATCTTCTCGGTCTCGTCTCTCCACCTTCTCTCTGGTCTCCCTTTTCCGCGCTTCCTATCTCGCGGCTTCCACTCAGAAACACATTTGTTCCATCGCTCATCAGTCGTTTGCACTAACATACCTGCCGAATTCCACTTCCTTTCTTTTACTGCCTCCACAATATCTTTCACTCTAGTCTGCTCTCTCACCCAACTTCCTCTCTTTCAGTCTCTTAGTGTTATTCCCAACATTGATCTCTCCATTCTCCTCTGTGCCGTCCTTAGCTTTGTTTCCTTCGCCTTCGTCAGTTTCCAAGTTTCACACCCGTAGATTATTGCTGGCAGAATTGATTGTAAAATTCACGTTTCTTTCCTTTGAACTTTCGTGTTGAACATTACTTTGGTTTTGGTCTTCTTCATTTTTAAACCTACTTTGACACTTTCCTTGTTTAGAAGAGAACAGGCAGGCTTTAGGAGCGGATATTCTACACTAGACCATTTGCAGGTGATACACCAACTAATCTAGAAAACGACTGAATACAATATACCTCTGTGTTTAGCTTTTGTAGATTACAAGAAGGCCTTTAACTCGGTAGAACAAATAGCAGTACTAAACTCGCTACGCAAGCAGGGTACAAACGAACAGATCGTAAGAGTTTTAGAAAATATTTATGCGAAAGGTACTGCTATAATTCGACTACATAAAGATACAGAAAAGATCAAGATCGAGAAAGGAGTACGAGACGGTGATACAATTCCACCCAAACTATTTACAGCTTGCTTGGAAGATATTTTCAGAAGATTGAGTTGGGAAAAGAAAGTTCTAAAAATTAATGGCGAATATTTTAACCACCTAAGATTTGCGGATGAAATTATTCTTATTTCAGAATAAGCAGAAGACTTGCAAGATATATATATATATATATATATATATATATATATATATGTATATATATATATATATTATATATATATATTATATTATATATATATATATATATATATATATATATATATATATATATATATATTCTAAGTAAACGAAAAAAAATGCATCTATGAAACACTAATTTTCACCTCAGCTTATTCAGTCAAACAAGGAAGGCTTTTATCTTTAAATAAATGAAAAATATACGAGCTCTGATAACGGTCATCTATCTAACGTCTGACTCAGAAACTGATAACACACATTATTGTTTTGCTCTTGTTTATCTTTCAGATGTCATAAATCTTGGATGTCTGTATCATATTTTGCCTTCAAACCTTGCTAAGATCAGAAATTCTTTGGTAAGAAAAAAATAATAACTCGCACTGTCAACTAATGGCAATGTGTTATCAAAGAAAATGGGATCTCTGAGTGGAGCAGATAGGTGGAAATATTGAGTCTTGGTTGCGCGGAACGACACAAGTATTTTATGTCCTAGTCAGACACGACAGAAAGGTTAGAAGTCACGTGTCCTTCAATTCAGAGATCCTTCTAGAATAATGGAGCTTAATTTGATGTGGATGTCTGGAGAATGACGTAAAAAAAATTATAGTCAGTATAAGAGAGTATAGGATGTGTGCGTATATATATATATATATATATATATATATATATATATATATATATATATATATGTGTGTGTGTGTGTATTGCATACATACACATACAAACATATATACACATACAGATACATGAACACATACACTACATACAGTAAACCAATCAGTCACACAGACATGCATTCTGTCATGCAAAACCTCCATTAGAGTAAAATATCAAGTTACAGCGCCCATATCATGGAGTGAGTCCGCCATGCGAATATTCCATCACACAATCTTGACGGAGTGAGTATACGACAGTTTTGGTTAAAATCGTACAATTCTTCATCTCTTCCAGTTTGCTATGACGTTAATTACTGATTAATTGGTATATTTTTCTATGCTGTATTTATATTTTGAAGATGTAATTTTATTGTATTGGAAAATATACGAAATAATAATCAGCAGATGAAGAGAACACGATGAGAAAAGAAAAAGTAGACATGCATGTTCAGCGTCAAGACATGGAAGAAAGTTCTCACAACAAAACGATACTTTGATCAACTCGAAAGAGAAATTCAATTGCAGTAGAACACCAATACGATTGCTACCCAGCTCGCCCGTGTGAATTCCACAAATACGGTTACGTGACATCATGCATCTGCAGGGTTATGATTTGTGGTTATCAGCATTATCGTATTTTTTTCTAACAATACATTTAAACTATTGAACGTCTAACTAGACAATTTGTTCTGAGACTTTAATTAACTTCTAGAACTGATTTCTTAAATATAATTTTCACTACAGTTTTATCAACATCCTTTGCCGGTTACTAATATATAAATGTAGATAATAATAATAAAAACAATAACAATAATATTATTATTATTAATAATAATAATAATAATAATAATAATAATAATAATAATAATAATAATAAGAGGAATGTTTTGGTGAAAACATAGTAATAAGTAATAAGTATTTGGTGAAAACATTAGTAAAGTTATTGAATAATGACGATGATGACGATATAGCAAATATCATTAATATTAACATGAGAGTAACAATTCATCCAAGAATGTAATATAAATACAACGCCTCCCACGAAAGCGCAAAGTCGCCGGTAAAATCATTACCACAAACACAGAAGGCAATATGGCAACATCAAAACCTCGCATGATTACACTGCCCATTGTTACACCGTCTACATCAAGTGTGGGTTCTACAACACTTCACAGTGACCCCGAACAAACTCTAAATCTATGCTTAAATCCTTCAACAATCCATTTATAAATCTCACAATCCCTATAAAGTTTTATAAAACGAGACAAAGATCTGGTGTTGGCAAGCATCAAAGTCAAACTTCACCGTAGAATCTGAGCTCAAAGCCATTAAAAATCCTCTCGCGTTTGCTAATGATTACATAATTGCAGGGTGCTATGTCCAGCAGCTCAGCGCTTAGCCCAAGTGTTGCGAAGTCATTGCTGTGGTTTGCTCGTGGTTGTAAATTAGTCTTAAGGGAAAGCCGCTAACCGCCATGCGTATCTGACCGGCCGCCATGACAACATTCAATTCTAAATGAACACGACACCAATCGTTGTTTCACAAATACCCAGTTTCACTCAGAAATTCATCTTGCATACAACATTAGAACTTTGAATCCCTGAACCTTGCTCCTTACATCCAGAGGCTATACATTCTTAAGATTTTGATTATATTTAATTTGTTTTCCTAGACCATATTGATATGTTGGCATAATAAGCATGATAACTACCAAAAGAAGAACGGGCTGAGAGAAGAGGAGGAGGAGGAAGAAAATGAGACAACGAAGAGAAGGAGACAACGAAGAGAAAGAAGTCGAAAAAAAGACGATAAAGAAGAAAAGGGAGAACACCAACAGTAATAATCAAGATGACAGTCAATCATCTTCACAATTAGAGGGCAAAATGGTCCGCTCTGTTCACTGCTCAAGAAAAAAAAGAGAAAAGGGAGAGTCCCATCTGGCTTTACGCACATTGTTCACTACACATCAAACGCAAATCCTTCATAATTAGAGAGAATACAATCACGTCCAATCACGATGGCACCTAAACAGAATAATCTGTTCGCAAACAGGAAGCAAGTCTGAGGCGCGAAACAAACACGTGGAAAGCGAAAATTAATTCATGACTCGAACGCGTACCAATTTGAATTAGGACTTGGCGTAGAGCACCACTAATAACGATCTAAGTGACGACTATCAAGACTGATGTCGGAATTAAGAATGATTGCTGTTGGACAAATATTTTTTTTTCTACACAAACCGAAGTAATTCATACTTTTATTGTGTTTTAACAACTTTATCTAAAATATTTTAATAATTGGAAATAAAAGTATATTTTAAGAAAGTTATAGGTTCATAAGACGATAAGTTCTTAAACCATTCTGCACAACCAAATTACTGATATTATTCAAAAGCCCAATCAACTTTGAAAAAATGGACACATATACTGTACATTTCCTGATAAAAAAAAAATAACCATATGTTGATCTAATGTTTACGATTGAACAATTATTCTGACGAAGACATCGACGACACTAAATGTCGATAATATAAATTATGGCGAACGTTATCTACCATTAGAAAGTAGAGTTTTATCTGGTTTTCTTGTTGGGTTTATTTGCTTTACTGGATTATTTAGAGAAAAAATGTGCAAAGTCTTCTTTCTAATTATAGCGTTCACCGTTGCCGTTCACCCACCCACCCCCCGCCCAACCTCGGGCACTAAGTGAGATGATGAATTACCCAACATTATTCCTATGTTCAAGAAGAGGAAGAAATTAAGACAAAGGACAAGAAGAAAAAATAAAGAATAAGAAAGGTCCCACGGTAACCGACAACTGTCCTCAGGGTTTCCAACAGACAGGAAGAGAAGGGGGAGAAAGACGGGGGTGGAGGTGGAGGAATCGCATTTGCTAGTTGCGAGTTCTCCTTTACTTTGCTATTTACTTATTCATATATGCATTTACCAATTTATTCATGTGTTTATCTGTAATTCGCATCTGTTTACCCACTAATTCATTTTTCAATCTGCCTCGTTCTGGACTGAAATAAAATTCTCTCTGCTGTAAAACATTTGAAAAAAAAAAAAAGTGTGGCCGATACATATACGTACAGTGCAGGCCGACATAATCCCGCTATCGCGCTGGGCGACCCAAACACCAAATCCTCCACAACAACCAACAATTAAATAACCCATAAAATAGCGGTGAAATATTAGCGACAAAAAAGCACGCAAGCAGGGTTTAGCAAGAGAGAGCTAAATGGAAATCACTCCCCGAGCTGTCAGCGCTGAGCACGATTGGACACCGACGACGACGACGACAGTGCGTGCGCGGCCATAACGTTGCATTTCTTAAAAATGAAGGCAAAGTTGTTTTGTCCGAAATATGAGATAATTATACGCAAAAGAAATTAGCCTAACTACGGGAGTTGCAGATATTCTTTCAATAATTCCGTTAAAAATAACGGATAAAAACGATGAAGTAATTTACAAATTTCCCTGAAATGCAATGAAATGCACTTCATTCACGTCTATCTATGCAACCAGTAAAGAGGTGTAACAACGGACCTTACATAGTTCGGAGGATATATGTACAGGAATTCTCAGTTTACAAGATTTCCCTAAATAGTTTGATTTGAAGCATTTTGCCTCTGTGTTTTTCTAAGTTAAAAGGGGAAAAATTGCATTCCTATAACACCACTTCCCTGCACTTCTGTGACGTGACTTCCTTCCATCTATGACGTCACGTCTCACTATCGCATCACTAAACCACGCATGTATGACGTAATTTATTTGTATTTCTATAATGTCACTTCCTTGTATCTCTACGACGCTATGTTGTTTTATTCGTACGACGTCACTTCCCTACGAGAATTGTGACATCGTCTAAGGAGAATGACGTCACAATACATTTACATCATACTTGTCACGAAAAATCGTGATTAAAAAATCATGATCCACCCAATATGGAAATGCAACGATTCTTGCAATATTCAATTCATTCCCACGTACAATAAAACAACTGATTCCAAGGTAATCAGTGTACAGAGAAGTATACCTAACCATCGGCAAAATAAATTCATATTTGCATAACAAATTCAACGGTACGTTTCAAAAAATTATCTGAGACTGTATAGGGGCCCGTGTGGCTGGCGACCTGAGTAATATTAATAATAATAATAATAATTACCGTCTGGAGTATTGGCTGCATGTTATTGTGGCAAAGTAGCATGCAGTTGATACTTTAGGGTCTATATGGGGCGCCCCTACGGACCAGAGCCACACATAATTTTTGTCTGTGATAGAGGAAGACTGTTCATAGATAAATGATGACACTTTTATTATACTATGACTGTCCCTCCGTTATGCTGTACCCCAACCCTTTGTTACTGGGGGATAGAATGCTGCCACCAAGTCTTCCCACTTGAGTTGTAAAAGGCGAGAAAAAACGGGATGGGGGTTAGGACTAGGAATCCTTCTACCTGTAGCCCCAAAGGGGACATTAAAAATAAATAAATAAATAAATAAATATATAAAAAATAAATAAATTAAGAAAATAAATAAATGAATAAATAAAAATAATAATAATAATAATAATAAATAAAGGCATAAGAGGGTCTGGGAGTTTTCCAACCAGTACCCTAAGGTTTGGGTCTTTTAATGTGCGTGGACGTGGTACAGATGAGAGTAAAAGGGAAGAGATAGGCAGTATATTAGTGAAAAGAAAGATGGATACGTTGGCTTTGAGTGAAACTAAATTGAAAGGGAGGGGCGATTGTGAGTTTGGGAGTGTAGTTGGGAGGTTCTCAGGAGCAAAGAGGGGACGAGGGAGAGAAGGGGTGGATGTACTAGTAAGTGAAGAGATAAGTAAGCAGGTAGTGGAGTGGAAGGAGATTTCATCAAGGTTGATGTGGATGAAGGTGAAGCTGAGAAGGGAGATATGGGTTTTTGTACGTGCGTATGGGCCTGGTAGTGAGAAAAACGTAGAGGAAAGGGAGGCTTTTTGGGTAGATATAAATGAGTGCATAGAGGGATCAGGGAGAAATGTCAATGTAGTAGTATTGGGAGACCTTAATGCTAGGGTAGGAAACGAACCAATAGACGGAATGATTGTTCTATGTAAAAATATTAGTGGAAAGTTGATGGAGATGTGTCTCGAAAGAGAGTTGATGATAGCAAATACAGTGTTTCGGAAGAAAGTCAAGCATAAGTACACATGGGAGAGGGTGGTGGATGGAAGGGTGGCAGAGAGAGCGTTAATGGACTATATAGTGGTGACCAGGAGTATGGTAGGAAGAGTTAAGGATGTATATGTTCTAAGGGGAGAGAGTGGGGGAATATCAGACCATTTTCTGGTGGAAGGTAAATTGAGAGTGGAGAATAGGTGGAGAAAGAGGAAAAGGGCAGAAGTTAGGGAGGTACTTAGAGTGAACTGCTTAAATGAGAAAGAAAAGGAAAATGAGTATAAGAAGAAGCTGAGTGAGGAGTGGGAGGGAGTGAAGGATAGAGTACAACTAGGAGTGGAGAAGGAATGGGGATGGTTCAAGGAGGGAGTTATAAGGTGTGCAAAGATGCTATGTGGAACAAGGAGTGCGGGAGGAAATAGAAGGAAGGGTAGTGAATGGTGGGGTGAGGAAACAAAGAAGGGTGTAGAAGAGAAGAAGCAGTCTTTCATAGATTGACAACAAATTAGGACGAGGGAATCGTATGAGAGATACAAAGTAAAGAGAAGGGAGGTCAAGCATAAGATAAAGGAGGCAAAGAGGAGAGCAGATGTGAAATGGGGAAAGAGTGTGACAGAAAATTTTAAAAGTAATAAAAAGATGCTTTGGAAAGAAATTAAGAGAGGAAGAGGAGGCGAATCAAGTAGAGAAGAAAAGGTAAAAGGTGCAGATGGAGAGATGATGATGGAAGAGAAGGCAGTGAGAGAAAGGTGGACAGAGTATTTTAGGGAGTTGCTAAATGTGAAGGAGGATGGAGAGGGAAAGGTAGTTGCAGTGGGAAGCGCTAAGAAAATGAGAGTGATGAGTGAGGAAAATGGAGAAATAAGGAAAGATGAAGTGAAGGCAGCTGTTAAGATGATGAGAGCAGGTAAGGCACCTGGGTTGGATGGATGCCATGCAGACTGTCTGAAAAAAGGAGGTACAGTTAATGGTGGACTGGCTGGTGAGATTATTTAATGTTTGTTTAAGAGAAGGTAGAGTGCCAGAACTGGAGGAGTGCCTGTATAGTTCCACTTTACAAGGGAGAGGGGACAAGTATGAGCGTAGTAGTTTCAGAGGGATCAGCTTGTTGAGTGTAGTTGGGAAGGCTTATGGGAGGGTCTTGATTGAGAGGCATTAGGAGAGGAACAGAGGGAGTAATTGGCGAGGAACAGTGTGGATTTAGGACAGGTAGTTGTTGTGTAGATCCGATTTTTGTGGTAAGACAGATACGTGAGAAAGCTATAGGAAAGTGTAAGGATGTTTTTTGGGTTTTTATGGATTTGGAAAAGGCTTACGACAGGGTAGACAGGAAGGCACTGTGGAAGGTATTGCAGATATATGGGATAGGAGGAAAGCTTTTAAGAACAGTCAAGAGTTTTTACGAGAGTAGTAGAGCTTGTGTTAGGATTAGAAATGGAGAAAGTGAATGGTTTGAAGTAAAGGTGAGACTTCGTCAGGGATGTGTTATGTCGCTCTGGCTGTTTAATCTATACATGGGTGGGGTGGTGCGAGAGGTGAATGCAAGGGTAGTGGGTCAGGGATTGAAAATGGTTCAAGAAAATGGAGAAAAGTGGGAAATAAGCCAGTTGTTTGCTGACGACACTGCGCTTATGGCAGGATCAGAGGATGGATTTAGGAAGTTAGTGAGAGAGTCTGAGAAGGTGTGTGAAAGAAGGAAGCTGAAGATAAATGTGGGCAAAAGTAAGGTGATGAGATGTACAAGGGGAGAGAGTGGCAGCAGGCTGGAAGTGAGTATTGAGGGAGAGAGACTGGAAGTGGATAGTTTTAGATGCTTGGGTGCGAATGTGACAGGAAAGGGAGGAGTGGGGGTGGAAGTAGAATGTTGATTGAGAAAATAAAAGTAATGAGAAATAGACATTTGGGAATGGATGCTAAGAGGAGGTTATATGAAGGAGTGATTGTGCCGACAGAACTATATGGGGCAGAAAGATGGAACATAAGAGAGGAAGAGAGAAGGAGTTTGAATGTGTTTGAGACGAAATGTCTAAAAAGTATGATAGGGGTTCCTAGGCTAAACAGAGTGAGAAATGAGGAGGTGAGGAGGAGAACAGGGGTGGAAAGGGAGTTGGGAGATAGGGTTGATGAAAGAGTATCAGGATGGTTTGGATACATGGAAAGAATAAGTGACGAAAGATTAGTGGAAAGAGGTGTGGAAGGCAGAGGTGGAAGGAGTGAACATGAGGGGGCGTCCTAGGATGAGACGGATAGATGGGGTAAAAAGGCCATTATGAGAGGAATGTCTGTTGGGGAAGGACGGGAGAGGACAGAAAATAGGGGTGAATGGAGAAGGGTTGTGAATGGATGATGCTGTGATGCATGAGGGGGTGGGGGATGGGGGAGTGAGAGAGCATGTATGAGAAATAAATTGATGCAGCCCGAATGAATTTCTCCCCGTCTTCTCCTTTTCTGCATGAGGGGACGGAGAGGGGGAGGGTCGCCTTGCTGTGGAAGTGCTGTGTCTTGAGACAATGCTTCTGACCCTGGGCAATGGACGGGATGCAAGGATGACCCGTCATCCAGGAGGTGCCAAGATAACAGGGAGGGAAGGGTGGAGGGGAGTGGAGTATGTAGGGGATGGAATGGGTGGGAGTGGTTTCCATGCCTTTTTCTTTTTGGCTACCTCCCGTGTAAGGGGGGAAAAAGCCTTTGGTATATGTATGTATTATCATAATAGTTCTATCTATATACCAATGGCATTTTATTTTCCCCCTTACCTGTGAGGTAACCAAAGCCAAAAGGCTTATACCCATCCTCACCCATTCCACTTCCATCCACCACCCTTTCCTCCCTCCACATGGATGATGGGTCATCCCTGTATCCCGCCCAATGCTTTGGGTCACAAGCAAGCAGCAAGCCATAGGAGGACCACTTCATTTCATCGGCGACCCCCCCCTCCTCCTCTATGCCCCCTGCATCACAGTATAATCTATACACACCCATTCTCCACTAATCCCTATCTCCAGCCTTCTCCCTGCCCTGCTCAACAGACACCCCCCTCCTGCTCAACGCCCCTTTCACCCCATCCATTCATCTCATCCTCGGTCGCCCCTCATGTTCATCCCATCCACCTTTGCCTCCCACAACTCTTTTACTAATCTTTCTTCACTCTTTCTTTCCACGTGTACAAACCATCCCAACACTCACCAATCCTATCTCCCATCTCCTTTTCCACCCCTGCTCTCCTACTCACCTCGTTTCTCACTCTATGAAACCAATAATAGTAATAATAAAATAATAATAATAATAATAATAACAATAATTATAACAAAACTCTTTAGATAGAAAAACCGTTTCCCTCAGCTGAATAATATCATCCAACGACAAAGTCGGTGTACAATAGGGTGAGCGCTAACTTCCAAAATAAAACACAACTACACGAAGTACTTTCTTTTTTTCTAATAAATGTTCCCCTAAATATGCTGCATAACTCAACAAAATTCATAAAAGCAGAGTAGAATTATCTAACAAATGCTCTCCAAAACAAGCTGAATAATTCAATTAAACTAATATATCCAATACTAAAAAAAAGGGAGGTAATGTGGAAACTATTTGAATTTGAAATGAGCTTTGACATTCGGAATGACAGGGAATGTGCTAGACACGGCGAAAAGTTGCGAGGCGAATTATTATCCAAAACACTCAAAGACTCTGATACGAATAGATAAATAAATAAATAAATGTATGAATAAATAAAATAGTTAAACACGTAGACGTAACTAATATAATAGCAAATAAAATAAGTAAGTAAATGCGCGGTTCTAGTATGATATATGGTAAGATCAAATTCCTTCAAATTCCTTTGCAATTTATTCCTCATATATGGCTAGAGCAAATATACAATATGGTATTACCACTAATTTCTTGAAATAAACGAGACAAAATTACTTCGATTTCCAATCCCACTTTCACATTTACTTTTACGCCATTTCGCTATTCATCACTTGTCTTTAATCTCATGAGATTCATTTCCTTATTAATCAATTTTCTTTTATGTTATTACGTATTCTACCAACTACGTAGGTAATGAATGAACAATTTATATATAATTTTTAATTATATATCAGATGGGCAACATGGGTGCATCATACTATATTACCATCCCTCTCATTTATTATTTATTTATTTATTTATTATTATTATTTTTTTTTTAGGGGCAGGGGGTTTGATACTATATTGCATATATATATATATATATATATATATATATATATATAATATATATATATATATATATATACATATATTTATACATATGTATCTGTAATTGTATATCACCGTATATAAAACTTTATACCCAGATATACAGCTAGGTATTTTGTGCTATCCAGCCATGATATAGATAAAAACAATAATGATATTGAAAATAATAATAATAATAATAATAATAATAATAATAGTGACAACAAGAACAACAACACTAACAATAATAATAATAATAATAATAATAATAATAATAATAATAATAATAATAATAATAATAATAATAATAATAATAATAATAATAATAACAACGATAATAATAATAATAATAATAAATCAGCAAGTCTGTTTTCTCTCCCAAAGCACCAAGATGGCGGCGCTTGCAATCAACCAGGATTCGGAAACAAACGACACGCTCCGTGCGTCGAGACGATGGCTCAGAGCGGTCACGATATTTCTCTCTTTTTTATCCTCTTCATCGCGGTGACGCACGTTTTCTGGTCACTGCAAATACTACGTCGCCGACTTGAAGGCGTTTAATGACGTATTCGTCTGTTCGCCGAGGTTCTAAGGTCGCTTGCCACCCCAGGGTGTCCAAGGCTAATTATCGGGATGGCGGGAGCCGATTGTCGAATATATTCATTTTTTTTTTCTCCTGCACTTTTCTAATTCCAACATAACAACCCTATGTTACAAATCAACCACTTGCAGTCAACCGCAACCATAAGATAAAATAAATGTAAAGAAAAAAATAATGACAAGAAAAAAGAAGGAAAAGAAAAAAGGGCAATACACGACAGCCACCGATCACAGCTGTATGCAAAATACCCGACACCCTCCGCCTCCCTCCCACCTCAATTCTCCCTATGGGCATAACGCCAACAGACCGGGAGGTCAAAAATCGATCAATTCAGACTACGACGAATTGTTATCTATGAATAACATACACGTCACGATCTGCGTGTTCTATTCACTCCTTCAGGAACCATGAAACGAAGTAGACAATTAAGACCGTTATTATCTCGATTTCATTTGACGAGAAACCACGCCAACGGCCATGGCGTTGTGACTCAATGACATGACGTCGCTATAATGTTCAGTTGAGCGCTGTATGCGTGTAAATGTGTGTGTACCAAAAAATACAATTCTACAATTGACTGAAATGCATAACTCGATCCTACATGCTACCTCAAACGCAAACGCGCAAAACAGATAATTCAAGGCATTTGACGTATGCCAGATGGTGCACAACAATACAGGTCAAATTACAAATATAAATATAAATTGATAAATAGACAAAGAAAAATAAAAAAAATTAAAATAATAAACATATATAAATACAAAATCATTATATATATAAATATATATATATATATATATATATATATATATATATATATATATATATATATACAGTATATAAACTACCGATGACTGCCACTTGCCCCAACCATCAAAGCTCAGAGCTCAAAAGGGGACGACTTCGGTCATAGTTATGAGCTTCCTGGGAAAATATCTGCACGATTCTCTATTTTTCATCAAGTGATCGAACAAGAAAAAAAAAAAAGACATTCAACGGCATTACCCGCCTCAACACTGTGTCGATCTTTTAAGATTTTGTTCTTGTTATCAAGTTTATGTAACTGAAGTTTTAAGTCCTGCTTGAAGGGATCTCGGCCCATCGGATCCTCGTTCAGATATGACGCCGACTCTCCTCATCTAGATAAAAATCGTCTAATACCATCGACAGAAAGGAAGTTGTTCAAATGTGTCACCGAATTGAGTGTTTGGATAGGAGAGCGGCGGTTCACAATCAACGAATTGACGACGACGACGGACCAACCGACAACGACGCTAATCAATACCTTCGTTCACATCATTTTCCGTTCGCGATGTGCCCACTGCCGCCTCTTCTGCCACATCCGGGAAAAATACTTAATTACATCCATAACTCCACATCGTTCATGAACTCCAAAAACACAGGGACAGTAATTCATGTCCATTGCATCACTATACCTCCACAACAGTAGTACAATTGGAACAGAATTTAATGTATAATTTACCTGTACATCAACTCCACTCTCCACGGAGATGAATGAAATCAACCGAAGGAAGCTAGAATGAAAAGTGCCACCGGTACGTATTTAGGATACTATTACTAACACTACTTGAACTACTTATAATAATAATAACTCCATTACTAACACCATCACCATTACTACATAATTACCCCTAATATTACAGTTATCATTATTATTATTATATTCATTCCACTGCTACTAGTGTTGCTTGTCAACACCACAATTATATATACCATAAACCACAAATATCGACTTGTGGACTCAGATCTCTAGATGATGCGTGACCCACAAGTCAATCAGAAAAGATTTGTGCTGTCTGTATGGCGAGTATATGTAGAGAATGTTGTGACTGTTGCCAGTTTCGGTTTGTGTTGGTATCGTTTAGTACTGGCTGGTGACCTGAACGTAGGTGGGCTAATGTTGTTCTGGGAGTTGTTTCTTCCGAGTTAAATTCAGGCGGCATTTTATTTAGGCATGAATTGTCTTAAAAACCGCGTTTATCTGGTAGTTTGTGAGTGTACTGTATATGTGTTTCTGTATGGTGTGAGTAGTATATTGAGAGTCTGGGGTGTTGCGTTGCGTGATGTGCTCTTCCATGTATTCTATGTTCTGAGTGTAGATGGCTAATATATTGAGGTCGTTTTGGTGCAGATTGTTATCATTCTTGGGTGTTTTTTTCACTCGTTATGGTCTTTATTCTTTACTGTAGGGTACCCAACTGTAGATGCATAGTTTAATGGGGGTTTTATGATTTGTTTGTATAATCTTAATTTGTATAAGTATAAGTTTGTATAAGTTTAATGGTGTTTTTATGATTTGTTTGTATAATTTGTATAATTTTGTTGTCACAAAACTAACACCACAACAAAATCATCGCGACCACTACCCCTATTCTACAAGCACCATTCGTAACACCAAGCAAGACGCCTTTGCCATTTTTATCGTCGACATTGTAGTTCTGATCGAAGTCGAAAGGGAAGTGGATCTCGCGAAGCTGAATAAAATAGTCTGGCGGTGGATGGGATATAGGGAATAGGGACGAAGAGTTCAGTATCCAGTCATTGTGTCAGATATGACACCAATATTCTCTCCCTCTCTCTCTCTTTTTCCTCGCCATGCGCCCCCGCGTGGGCCGGCAACTGACCGCCCTCGCGACTCGTATCACAAGACACGATCCCTCTCCCCACGCCCCGCAATTCCCCCCTCCTCTTTCTCCTAACGTCAGCATAATCCTAAACCCAATAAAATAATAATTCGCATACTTTTGTATTTATATATTTATCTATTTATTTATGTATTTATATATATATCTATTTATTTATTTATATATTTACTTATTCATCTATTCTATCGCCATTTTATTTCGAGCGAGGCGACCCGCCTTATCACGAGGTCTGAACAAGTCGGTTCTTACCCGTGCTCTCATGTATCCCAAACTTATGCAGTGCTGTTCTTCAGTCTTTCTCAGACCACTACACTGGACTGGACCGTCATGCATCACCAACCAACCCCCACTGGCGGTTTGTGGCCCCACTAGGGAGACCCCCTGTAGGGCCTTCGGAGATTAATGATTTCAACTGAAGAACCACCGGTTCTTCTATCCCCTCAGGCTTGTTCCTTCTGCTGATGATACTCGTAGCGTCGATGTTAACATTTGACGGAAGCTTCCTCCTGCCGTATGCACCAGTCCGGGCATCCCAGTTGGGACAACGGCCCAAGAGCACGACACGACCATCAGAGAACCTGGTCCCCGGTCACACACACACACGCACACATTCACACAACATAGTGTCCCATCCAAAACCTGGACTGAAAGCTAAAACGCATATTTCTAAGCATTGGCATGATGCATGTGTGTTGCTGAAAGATGTAATGTATCATTACAACAATAGCTAAAGCTTGGGGAAATCACACCGAAGCGATGAGTCACAGAGATTGTTTAGAGAATATTCATTTAAGTACAGTGGTAGAAAGGGGGGAGAATATAAGTTAAATTTTTTTTTTTTTTTTATCAGCATCCTTTTTTGAGTGACTCTGGTCCTAAGGGGTGCCACTAAAATCCCTAAAAATATTGACTACATAAAAACTATGCAGCCAACATCCCATACGGAGGATATTACTTGGGTTGGCTCGCATCCTGTGTGCATCAGTATAGGTATATATATTCTTTGTGCGACCGATGTCTTTAGGATAACGAGACCCTGCTCCTTCTCCAGGAACTGGGAAAGAGGGAGCTGCCTGTGTCGATGCCCTCAGCAGTCCTTGTCGAACCTGTTTCATGACAGTTTTCTCCTCGACCTGACCTGCTAGTGAAAATAGCGAAATGCAAATCCAGTTCCCCAACCAGGTCCTACTTCGAGTCTTTATGCTCACTCTGGTTAAACAACTATAATCGGCCAAGTCCAGGATTCGAGTCCCGGTTGACCGGCCAGCTGTTGCCTACTATCGCATTCCATGATACGTTAGGTTCCATTCGGTTACGTTAGGACAGGATAAATTTAGTTGCATTAACTTAGGTTTAGGTTAGAAAAGGTAAGTTTAAAATAGGTTATATCAAGAGAATATAGATTTGGTCACATTAAATTAGGTCTGACCAAGGGTCAGGTTAGGTTAGATTAAGTTTGGCTAAGATTTTTTTTTTTTTTTTTCTTACGTGACCTATTTCCAGTGACTTTCATTCTAGACTTGCTTTAAGGACCTTGTTCCGGGTCACAAGTCCCGAAATTTCACCTTTACGACGACCGGACCTCTCAACTCCCAAACTCGCCTGCTCGGCCGTCCTGGCCCGGAGCGGGGGGCCGTCCCAACCACGTCACGATCTCTAAATTCGTTTTGGCTGCCACCGGACGATTCTATTCCTGATCATGGATCTCTAGCTCAGTGGAGGAGGGGTTACTGACTATCAAGGGTGGTATTTTCCTCTTTATCTAGGCTGGCGCTAACCTAATTCAATCACAAATCCTATCCCTCGGTAACGAAAAGGCAAACCCCTTTATGACCATGTTGCAGTCACCGCGATACCTTATAGTAAAATGGGCATCTGGATAATTGTATACTCCGAATATATCTGTGATTCCCTATGAATCTACATCTACATCTGGTAAATTATTTATTTATTTAGCCGTATGGAAAGGTGATTCTACCCCCCTCCCCCACGGCCCATGGGCGAAAACACACGAGTGAATGCATGCCAAGGGATGCAACGACTCGTTTTCATTTAGCCAACATTTCGCCAAATCCTCATTTCGCCAAATGTTTGCCAAGTTCAATTTTGCCAAAGTCAACGTGACGTCATCGAAGTCCCGGGTAAACTGGCGAAAACAACTCAGCATAAACACAATTTCGGCGAAATGGGAAATCACCCCCACCAGTGGCAACTTCGCGACAACGGTCAGCCCGTCGGCGGGATCCGGCCAAGAGACCTTCTCCGTTGCTGAAGAGCCCCTTCCACAGAACCCCACCGTAATGCCGACTCTCAACCAGGTCCAATTTCTCTCTTCGACCAGCCAGTTATCCTACTCCTGTGACGCCAGCTGACGCCTCAATACGTCAGGTGACGCAAGATGACGCCTCAGCATCCCACGTGACGCAAGATGTCGCCTTAAGATGCCACGTGATGCGGTCACATAATGACGTCATAGCTTAAGAGAAGGGCGTTATACTATGCTACCCACTGCAACCTTCCACTGTACCCGGCTGTGCCGAAAACAAATAAACGAATAAATAAATAAATAAATGATCATGACAATACCAATCATAAACATAATAACATTGATAATGATAATAAAATTGTCATAAGGAACTAATTAGTTCTTAGTATTTCCCTAGAACTCTTCTCAGTGTTCGTCGTTGTGCTTTTTGGTGGAAGCGAATAAACACCGAGTGGCACAATAGGAAAAAAAGAACAAAAAACAAAAGACGATTGCATGGTATGTGCACCTTCCATAATAACGGTTACGACACTGCTGCGGCAGTAAATATATAAACAAGTAAATAAATGAGTCAACGAAAATAATAAACAATGTTGGAGCAAGTCTCAGTGTTTCACAGTGAGATGTATATTCAAGGTAATTCAAGTTCCGAACTTATCCAAAGAACCAGTGTCTAAGTCATCCTGATATGGAAAGACGCATTAGAACCCCGTTAATTAGAACGAGAAACCGTTGCGTTTCATTTGAAGCCATTCTTCCCAGTGAAATATTGCGGCGCATTCGACGATGTTTTTCCACCGCCATGACATCGTAGAAATCGACGCTCTACCCAAAGGAGACCGCTCTGCCTAACGTCCCTTTCAACCTAAATTCCAAACACCTACTGAATAAAATCGGTCGGTATTTGTTCCGTTACTGAACCGAATATCACTTTGACAACGCATTCTTTTTTTTTTTTTTTACTTTTTTTTTAAATATATTATGACCGTTCGCTCTTCATTGGGCTTATCGCATTATTGTTCACTGCCGTCGGCCAAATCATTGCAAAAATCCTCTTTACTACTTTCCGCCACCGTGTAAGATGCCCCCTCGCCGCTTTCTCTCACGATGGAGCGTGCTTTCCCTCCCCCCTTCCACCTCATCACCACCACCACCCCTTCCTCTTATTTCTCCACCACCACCTCCACCTCCACCTCCACCCTCAGGTCGAAGAATGCCTCGCTGTTTCGTGTCACGTTTAAAACATGATCGATCACGCCACGCTAACGCCCGCTCATGTTCGATCACGGAGGCAGAACCAACTTCCCGTACATAGGGTCAACGAAACGCTGGCTGCCATCCCGCCACTCCGAAACCTACCTCGATATTTCCTCTTACCTCAAAGTGGGGATGCTACTTCTTGCCAAAGCACTTCCCAACGATCCTAACTCCATTGCGTTCCAGCAAGCACGCTTTACCACTCCATTCC
This sequence comes from Oratosquilla oratoria, assembly GCF_046742065.1. Classification (NCBI taxonomy): domain Eukaryota; kingdom Metazoa; phylum Arthropoda; class Malacostraca; order Stomatopoda; family Squillidae; genus Oratosquilla; species Oratosquilla oratoria. Next base: position 46,969,168 of record NC_134792.1, on the reverse strand, counting down.
AACCCCCAAGCACGCTTTGACCCCCTCTCCAACCCACCCACCCCCTCCTTCTGCCTCGCCAAATCACGCCACAACACACATGCGCCCACGTGAAATGATGTTTGGCGCACTCTTACCCCTAGACGTATACGTACGCCCCAAACAAGTTGTCTGATTTCTCCCTCTCTACCTCTCAATCTCTCCTTATCCCCTCCCTCTCTCTCTCTCTCTCTGGGGGTGTTGCCGTAACATTCCAAACCTCCCTAGCCCATTGCCCTCTCACCCCTGACCTTCGTGATAATTGCACCCCCCCCCTTTTCTCCCTCCATTTCCATCCGCCATCCTACTGCATCCTATGCCCACTGAATGTCCATGCTGTCCGTACATCATTCACCCGACCATACTAATCTCTTCATATTCCTTGGTCCTCGGCGTGTGTCACACTCCAGTTTCCACTGGGGAGGAACACTCGGGAGGGACGATCAGAAGACAAGTGTAAGATTTTGATCTCACGTCTGTCTTAGTTTACGTCTCCCTCTCTCATTTGCAATCCAGTCACAACGAACATCCTATCGGAGACTGAGTGGCAATGAATAAAATCGACCGGTATACAGGAGCCGGCCTCTCAGCCACCAGCGGGAGGAAGACAGCCACGACCGGGCTGGCGAGGGGGCCGGCGGCGGTGGCGGTGGCGGCGGCGGCAGTGCAGTCACGGAGCCATCACGAGGGGCGGCCATCTTGGCGATACGCGAACAATGCGGACGGCGGCGACCCCCTCCCCCTCCCTCCCTCCCTCTTTGCCACGGCTTCCCCACAATACTGCAGTATTCAACCGCGACTTTGACAGTTGTTCATATTGCACGCCATTATTGCAAGATGCCCTCCGCCATTCTCCCGGAGCAGATTGTAAATACAACACAACTGCAACTCGTTCTCCCGATTTGGTGGCGGTGTAATGAGAGTCGAGCAGCACCGCCACCGTTCAAACGCAGGCGACGGTTAAAGTAACCGACGCCGTCGCAGGCTGCCATAATTTTTTTCGTCTTCATTTCGCAAACTGTCATCTTGTCTGCTCCCTCCCAAACGAACTAGGCTGGAAATACACAAATGATCAATGTGCATGATACCATAGCCATATCCCTTTCGCTTTTCCTGCACACAATCTGTGCATGCCAGAATTTGCGGCCGTTTGTATTTAATTTCCTTCCGTCTTGAGATGGTTCCTATCTCGTTTTCGTGCACCCCTTGTGCATGTCGGCGGGCGGGCGGGCGGGCAGGCAGGCAGGCGGGCGAGTTGTACGGGCGCCATCAACGAACCTGCGCGGAAGCGTTAGGGCGTCGTGGGAGCAGGCAAGCAGAAGCAGCCAGGGCATTAGCCCGACGCCGTAAGACCCTTATTGCCTATTGCGATGCAGATGGCGGATGAAAATTGCAAATCAATAAGAGGAGACCCAGTGCGCAATAATGAGCCGCGGCAGAGCAAGACTTCCCCTCCCTATCCCCCCACCCTTCCCCTTCCAACCCTCCCTCCCTCCACCTCCACCACCACCACATCTACCTCCTACCCAGCCCTAAACTCTTCCACCACCACTACCGCCTCCGCCGCCACCACCACCTTCTCCACCTCCTGAAGCAAGCAGCACTACCACCACCACCACATCTTCCAATACCACCTCCAGTTCTCGACCGCCACCATGTCTACCCTCCCTACTATCTGCAACTACCTCCCCTCCGCCTCCCTCCGCTCTCTCCAGGGATCAGTATCAGCTACCCTACTCCCAGCACGTCCCCAAACTCTAAGAAGGCCCGTTACACGTGCGAGGGCAGGGGGCAGGCAGGACGAGACGGGCAGGCCGGCAGGCTGGCTGGCAAAGTGCAGAGGCCCAACCCGGTCTTCTTGCTGGATCGGGCCGCCTTTGGCCCTCACGGCGGGGCGGCGACCTGGGGAGCGGCTTTCGCGTCATGCCGCGCGGGGGCGCCCGGAGGTGGGTGAGTGGGTGGGTGGATGTCTGCAGGGGGAAGGTGAAGAGGGCGGTAAGGAGTAGGGAGAGGGGGTGGGGGGGTTTATCAGTGGGTACGCGTTGCTCGTATTTATGCAAGAGGTGGAACCTGGGCCTGGGGTACTACTATCAGTTAGATGTGTAATTTCACTTCAGGGTAATATTGTTATTACGGGTAGCACTGGCAATTAATTATGGCGTTTTGGTTGGGTGTAAGACATTGTGATTAAAACACGTGCAGTTCGGTCGCCTAAGTAACTTAATTTTGCTTTACTGTAAAGGTGTGTTCAACTGGGCTTGGGTGATGAAGACGACGTACTTGAGCTAAATATACCTATACATTGTGGGCTGTCTGGAATACTATGGCCACTTACGACTGGAATGGGCCTGGGGTATCACACTTCGTACAGGCCTGAGACATTGTACTTATGCCGCGTACAATGGGTACTATTCTGTAGTCATTCTACATCGTTTCGGGCTTCGAGCATCATTATTCGTTGGGTATTATGGAAACGAGAAGGGTTCACGAGAAGAAATATTCCACGAGCATCTTGCTAAGGTTGCAAGTGTTGCATGCACGGAGCTTAAGAGGGTGAAATTGTGTGTGGTAGAACGATGTATGCGTGGGAAGGAAGGCATGGGCTGTTTATGTGCGCAAATGTGTTTACGCTTGCGAATGTTAGACTGTACGTGTGAGCTAGCAAGGAAAGTCTTTTCTTTTGTCTTTCATATTCTTTGGTTGCCTTGGCGCCGTCCTACCGGATCCAGAATCTTTTCGTTCCTATCTCTTTCTCTAATCTTTTAACACGATGTTAATATACTGAGTATATAAGTTTAATCTAACTTAATAAAATTATGGCAAAATGAAGTGACTTCACAATCTCTTAATTCACAGTGGACGTTGCAAGAAAACATGTGCGTCCCTTCTCGTAGCATTCAGACGTTTCAGCCAGGATACAGAGCTACGACCCCGTGGTGGTGGGTCGGGAGTCTCTTAACAATGAACCATCCCCCCCTCACCCTCACCCCCATCCTCCAGGTATCCAGGAGGACGTCAAAATGGAGAGGTTTCAGCTCTGTGCATAAAGGCGGAAGAAGGGTGTGTCTGTTTCACAGGGATCAAGGGGAGGATGGGAAGAAGGCTTCTCGGAGATATGTAGTGGGGTGGAAGCCTGTTACCTACCAGTATGGAAATACAAGTATTTAGTAGCTACATGTATATGAATATATGTATGAGTTCGTGCGTCGCTGAAGTGCAACACTTATGGGTAAGACTCAAGGAGTGCTACAGAAGATATATGTTACAGCAAGACTGTTCCACACAAGCAATGGCAGTCACGCACAAACACCGATAGAAAACAAAAAAAAAAACACAGCCATTACAATATGGAAAATGCCCTGACAGTTGCTATTTTAGTTCCTTTAGCCGATTGTCAAGAGTGAGGACTTGCAACTACACGCTCGGGCTCTTTCTTATCACTCAACGCCCACCACCTGCTCTGACGCGAGGCGGCAAGGTCCCTGTAGGGCAAGGTTCAATAGCAACGGCCGGCCGGGCGGCCCCTAGTACGAAAATTGGCGCGCCACAAAAACACATCATCCGCCCACTCTCAACCCATACTACCTACCTTCCTCGCAGTCCATGGGATATCTAAATCTTCATTATGCCTTGCTACCAGTAAATGATTCTACGAGAAAATAATCACGATATACGCCTTAATAATCCCAATCACGAACGTCATATTTGGTTATTCATGTAGCTTTTCCCCCTGTACGCAAACATTGCCGTCGTTATTTACATGTTCACATTGACGAACGAACATTGACGCACAACCGTAACGCGACGATGTTCTCACAAACGAGCTAAAACAAGCACACCTTAACAATCAAACACACACCCATACACACACACACACACACACACACACACACACACACTGCTGAGCGCACGCGGGCACACACATACAAACACACGCGTACCCAAAAAATAAACAAATAAAAATAAAATATCCGCGTTGCCAAGGTCAAGTGTGTACAGGAACAAGCCACACTGTGTTTGCTTCTTCTTCTGAGGTGTCTTTACTACGGCAGAAGCCAAGGTGGCCTTCCTCGCTCATAAGGCTGTTGTCACCGTCCTGCCCCACCACCACCTGCTCGCCCGGAGGTGTAGCAGGTGCAGCTTACAGGCCTTCTTTCTTCCTTCATTCACTCGAAGTAATCTGAATCTTCCTTCCGTGGACCAAGCGATGTGCCAGGCCTCCATCTCTTTGCACATGACCTGGTATTATCTCTGACGGCTCTCGGTGACTGCCACTTGCCCTGTCTCTATAAGCACACGGAGGGAGATCCGTAACGCAAGCCCCTTACAGCACCAAGTACCAGTCCCGGTGTCGTGCGTTTCAACATATACGCGCAAATCACGCGGTGGACCCAAACGGGTACGATTACCTACATCCAGCTCTTCGTTCCGTAATCAAATAACCACAGCA
>NC_134792.1:46957200-46959700 GCF_046742065.1 Oratosquilla oratoria | reverse complement strand
TCTCTCACCCTTGTCCACTCTTTCCTTCTAAACTCTTTCTTTCAACCTTGTTCATTTTTTCGTTCTAAACTCTGTCTCATCATTTTCCTTACTCTCTCGCTGTGCATATGCGCATGCATACGTGTTATCAATGCTCGCGATAACATCAGCGCGCTAAATCCCATGTACACAACATTCCATCAGTACAAATTTGGACATCGTTAAAAATAATTGGTACGTGAACATGCAAACGAACAAGCCGCGTACAAAAGTACTGTGACCATGCGCATGGAAATATGCACTACATCTTAGATAAAATAAAATAACAGTAATAATAAAAGTACCCATAAAATAATAATAACAATAAATCAATTAATAATGAAACTGACGACCTATATACCCTCTATTCAACATTTGTAAAGAAATTTTCTGCTAAGTTACGTACTTTAATCCAACGTAAAGTCTAGCGCATGCTCGTGTCGTCGTTGTTTTTGTCCGCTGACCCCACTGACCAAATCATCTAAACAGAATCTTGTCCACACGAACACTGCACTTCCCATCCTATCGATATATACGCAAATCTTCAGACAAATGAAACTGCCCCTTTAACACAAAAAGGAAGACGAGTTGTAGGAATGATTGACGAAATATGGTGGAAAGGTGGGAGAGTTGAATTATAAGAGGGATCAACATTACGAGTGAAAATGAATCTCCAATATTGAGAAAGAATGTTGCGTGACGCGGGGCCGTATGGGTGTCACCAAAGTCCCTGTGGTATTGACAATATACAACTCATGTTTCTACTACGATCTTTGGTCCCTCTGGGCTCAAAACTGCGCATTTATAAGACTAATGAGTGAATCCGTGAGGGTCGCTGGCCCGTTTCCTCACAAATGCATGTGTCGTGCCTGCTGCTGTTCCTTTTTTCGAAATATCAGTTACTTTATCTTATTTATCTATTTTCCTACTTATATAATTTCTTTTAATAATGCATATCACATCGGATAGTACTAACGTGATATACCATGGGTTTTATTTACTACTACTATTATTATTATTATCATTATTATTATATTACACTCGCACACATATATACATACATAACGCGTATCCTAAATGATCCACACTACCGCGGAATCCTGCAGCCCCTAATCTATTTTTGGAATAAGGCGGAGGATCCCAACTCAAGCGGAGTCAGGTCCCCGTCGGTTCGCGATTCCTGTTTTCGGAATAAAACACGAAGGGCCTCTATCATCGATCAGGCGCTCTCGAGCGGGCGGGCGGACGACGATGTCAACGACGACTCGCCTTGACCTCTCCTGAATGAAATATTCTGACGGCAGCAATGATAACAGGTAAAAGTGCCAACAGATAAGGAAGGCTGTAACCTCTTCGCTTAAGACAGGACCCCACAAAGACGAATAAAATAGCCTGACGGCAATCGAGACACAGGATCAAGTACCACTCTGTATGGAAGGGGGAAAATTTTGTTTAGATGAAAACAAGACACCTGGTACGTCAGGATTAATCTCTTTCTATGGCGCCACATGGTAATATATCAGTCGTAGCAATTCCAAGTATAAAAAAAAAAAAAAAAACTGATCTCGATTAATCTAATTCTTGTTTACGACTTTTAACAATTTTGGATGACGTCAAACGATTTTATATTGCTACGGGGGATACCCATTCCCTCAACCTCCCCGGTCATCAAGCTCTGGAACTGTGACAACATTCTGGGACATCTATACATATATATATATATATATATATATATATATATATATATATATATATATATATATACATATATATATACATATATATATACATACATATATATATACATATATATATAATATATACATATATATATACACACAAAATATATATATATATAATATATACATATATATATACACACACAATATATATATATATATATATATATATATATATATATATATATATATATATATATATATATATATATATATCCTCACTTCAATAACTGTCACTCCACATACATCCTCTCCTCGACAGTTGGAGTTGCCGCTGCTACACCATCCTCGACAGCTGGAGGTGCCAGCGCCAAAATGCTGTTGTTGTGTCGAAGACCTCCCCCAGCCACAACAGCTGCAGCTGCCAGGCTTCTGGAGCAGCTGCACGCGCTGCTAAGGCGAGGCGAGATGACATGAGCGTCGACAATCGATCCGGACCCGAGGGGACGCTGCCTGATTGGGCTTGATTGGCAAGGGGTGCGTGTGATTGGGAAGTGTGTTTGATTGGGGGAGTGTTTGTGTGTGTTATCGTTACACGTAATTGTGATTGGACAGTGTGTATGTATGATTGGGGAGTGTTTGTGTGTTATTACGCGTGATTGGGTGTGAGAGTGGAGGGATGGGGTGATGGAAGTGGACCGATGCCCTGATTAGGCGTGATTGGGAGGAGGAGGAGGAGAGAGGATGGGAATCCATGTGACCGAAGTGTATTCCTTCCAAAAGCCGGATCCGACGCGTTTAAG
>NC_134792.1:46789700-46954700 GCF_046742065.1 Oratosquilla oratoria | reverse complement strand
TGCACGGAGGCACACAGGAAAAGAATAAAAAAAAATACATCTGTGATTGTCCAGTAAATTGAAAGTGGAACAAAATAGGAGAGAAGGAGAGGGGAGATGAGGGAGAAGAGATGGAGATATATATAGATAAAGAGAGAATAAAACACAACTGAAAAATAGTATACAATATCTAATAATAAGATTATCATCCTAAAAGACATTCTACTTAATGTTCATAAAAAAAGAAGAAAGTCAGCCAAGATGAATGGATGGAACGATAAGAAGAAATGAGTATTTTCGAATTCTAAACTGAGGTCGTTTGAAGACGAAGAAGACTGAGCACTCAAAACTACGACGACGACGACAGCAACAACGACGAGGTCTGTTGGCGTATGTTGTCTGGTATTGAAGGAACATACAGACGAACTAGAATTACGATTTTTTTCATTTCTGAGCGTCTAGTATATTGCTATGCGCAGTGGTTATGAGTTTTGAATTCAAAAGGGGTTACACAAAGACTTTCATCTCTTGCAATAATAGAGGGCACGACGCAAAAGAAGATAATTTCGTAGAAGTGGACAGACTACATTTTAGTCATACATCGATGTTTATGAGATTCTGTCAATATTGTAAGGCAGAACTGTTGTGCTCACTACAAACATCTCCGAACAATCTCTCCTGCCAACACTTCCGTCCTACGCAGTGATATGTACTGGGTAGTGTGAACGCCATTGGTCCATTAAATCTGTTTTTATCTTGATTATATCAAACTGGCTCCACCCAGGTTTCCTGTCCTGGACTGTGACTGGCTGCAGTTTGAGTTGCGCGGACGAAGGAAAAAAATATCGCGTTTTAATTCAATTAACAGAATCGATTCGTTTCTGCAGCCATACTTTGAACGTGGATGGACTTCTCGCTTACGTGTAATTTAGAAATCAGCTCAATACCAACAATACCAACACATGCTACCAAAGTATTATGGAACTTGTTTCTCCAATACTACTCGAATAACTCACACTGGCCTATGTCACTGTATCCAATGACGGGATATTGTGTTAGACGTGTATACAGAACAGTTTAATTTCTCAAAATGAACGCTTTATGACTGTGTAGAAGACAGTTTAATATTGCACTGATGTGTGTGTGTGTGTGTGTGTGTGTGTGTGTGTGTGTGCGTGTGTGTGTGTTTGTGTGTGTGTGTGTATGTGTGCGTGTGTGTGTTTGTGTTTGTGTGCACCTTGAATCCTTAGCTATGGGTTCGTTTCCTCAGCTGGACGAATTCGCCAGGCATCAACCTATGGTGAAGTTAGCTTTCATGATTACTTACAAATCAGAGTTACGGTTCTGGCTGTCCTCAGACAATTTCATTCGCACGAGGGTAATGGAAAAAAAAAAAAAAAAAAAAAAAAAGAGCAAGCTAAGTATATTATTCTCCCTGTCCTGCTAATAAAAAGAGAGAGCAAGCTAAGTATATTATTCTCCCTGTCCTGCTCACATGGAAGGACTTGAATCCCTTGGGTTCATTGGCCATGTCTTGAATTCTTCGTCAGTATTCAAGAACCCGGCGGGATCATCACCCCTTTGGTTTGTCAGGGTCCTGTGGTTCTCCCTCTGGGTTCTTGGGCTCCTGAAGGGGACTCGAAGAATCTCCCAAATAGAATCACAAGCACACTAGTGGGAGAGAGGTTTAGCGGTTTAATTCAGTGTTGAAGAGATGTTCTACGGGATGCTAAAGAACAGCAATACATAGTATATGTGATATGCGAGACAATACGAACAAAACCTCTGCATTAGACGATGTGCAGTTGCGGAAAAAAACTTTTTATTGTCAAATGGATTTTTTTTATTACTTTCGTTAACAAGATTGTCACTATCAACGTTTTTTCTTCAACAATTTGCGGATAAGAATTATAATAACAATACATTTTAGCAATGCCGAAAAAAGAAAAATACTGACTGAACGATGAAATGCAATCTGCGTTCTTTGCACGAAGCAACCGATAGATAAATGCATAAATAAACACGTAAATAAACAAATGAATACATAAATAAATAAATGAGAAATAAATAAATAAAGAGGGAGAGGGGAGGGGGTTCATGTTCTGTCCTACCCCCCCCACCCCCAACCCCCCCTTTCCTGCTACCAAGGGCCACGCCACCAACCAAAGATCGATAACCAGGCTCATCACTGGATCGACGCCCCGGGAGGTTGGCGCTGAAATAATTATTTTCTCTTGACGAATTAACAGCGCCAGAGTCATGAAGAGCTGGGGGGGGGGGGGAGAAGCACAAACACACGGGCTTTTGCTACTGCCCCTTCTGTACCCATTGTACTTTTACTCCATTCTCGCCTGCTGCACACAATTTTTTTTTTTTTTATCTCTTCGAAGTGAGGGCAGGGGCACCCCTTCGTAGTTTTATACATATACCCTTTCCCTAATTAGGTACGTGAGTAAATATTCAAAGAAAAAAGACAAGAATATATATATATATATATATATATATATATATATATATATATATATATATATATTATAATATTAATTTCTCTCGTCCAAGTCTTTCTTACAGACTTGTCCATTTCGATATAAATCAATAGTATAAAATAACTATGGTAACCTGTTCTGGCTACCATGACCAGAATCGAACGCGGCGGCCTCTTGGATGGCCACTCTCGTCTCTTACCAATTCAGCGACGTGGGTGAGAGACGAGCTCCGTAACTTAACGAATCCCGGGTTCGAGCTTGGTCGTTACTGTCAAAGAGGTACTCAGTTGTATTTTGTTTTCGGGAGGTCGGGGGGAAACCGCCAGTCGACTTTATTCTGCAAAAGGAACCCCCACACACCCACCCCTCTCTCGGCCAATACTCGAATACCCTCCTCGAGGAGAGTTCCAAAGGGTTCAAGAGAACCCAATTTTTTCAGTTCGAAGATGACTCAAGGAAAAGAAAAGAAAGAAGAAAAAAAAGGGACGCTAGGCAGTTTGTCTTTTGGCCATTGTTTGGACGGGATGAATAATGGTTATTCACTTGAAATGATAAGATAAACAATTCCATCGCCAGTTCAAAATGAAGGATTGTCGATCAACGCCAGGCACTAGCCGACAAAATGTTCTTAGAGTGCGACCCTGGTCGTGCACCTTTCGAAAGACTAATCAACGTTCTGTCTTACGGCCGAACACCTCCGTAAGGAGGGGGAGGGGACTGCTTGGATGCTGCATTTGCCAAAATCCTCTGGAGAATGAGAGGACATTCCTCCCGTAAGGTCTACCCAAAGAACGGTCCACATGCACACATATTCCCCATTGACCCAAGGTCGCTTGGCACCTTGGAGCCCAAACTGAGGACAGGAGCACCTGATATCACTTCTACGATGCTGAAAGACCGATAAAAAAAAGGTCATTCCCCACATGACGCCGCGGAGACGATGACGTTGTTCTCCTCCTCCATCTACCGGGGGCCCTAAGGGCGCCGGCTGACCTTAGGGCACTCGACGGGCGACCTTGAGGAGAGTGCAGGATTTCCGCAACACCTGTGGCTCGAGCATAGTCCGCATGTGGATCATACTTGCAAAACCTGCTCCACCGCTTCTGCTCCACCCGCCCCGCCCCATCCCCGCCCCCCACTCCTTCCCACACGTCGTTCTCCTCAGCAGCAAGCAGCGTCCAAGGAACTGACTATGAATCATTAGCCGGGGCGAGACAGCTGCCCTTTAGCCGGACCATCTACTGTGGTTTGGTCCACCTCCACCATCACTACCACAACAGGCAAGGAACTATTCTGGGATCTTGCTCTTCTTGATTCTTGTCGCGTTGTGCACTTCCCGAGGCAGGGCTGACAAGACCTGCTGCCCCACAGAGACCCCTGGCCAGGTCTCAAGCCCTGCCCCTTTTTCCCGTTAAAATTGGGAGGGGGAGTCTTCGGGAGGGAGGCTACCTCGAGCTCCAGTAGGTCAACCACTACTCGAGGCATCTGGGTATTACCCAGAAATGTATTAAAAAGAAAAAGGAAAAAAATAATCCACACGACTTCGAAGTACACTAAGTAACAAAAAATAAATAAAATAAATAAATAAATAAATAAAACGCATTGAAAACCCAAAATAACATCTATTTAGATGAAATGTGAGGTTTTTGAGGCTCGTGTACATTTTTAAGAAATATAAAAAACTAACACCCCAACGTTCTTTCATTATCCCCGAAATTGACAAATCTACACGATTTGGCTTAATTCCCCTGTTTCCCGAACTCTGGCCGTAGGTGCCACCACCACCCTTGTTATCATTATCATGGACAGCGTCGCATTCAAGACAATCAAACCACCCCAACAGCTGACTTCCGTGCTGCTGCTCTCCCTGGTCTGTCACTGGCACCTGACCCTCTATGCTGCTCCTACCTCCTCAAAAACATAAGAGAAAAAATACACACACACATGGACACAAACCTGCTTCAACCCATTTCTAGGGCTGTTCACACGTGTACATCTGTGTTTGTAGGCGCACGCGCGTGTGTATTTGTACGTGCGTACGTGTGTGTGTGCGTGCGTGTGTGCATCTGAAGAACCCATTTCTACGCAAATGTCTGCCCTCTACTTCTTGTTGCTTACACAAGCGCACGCGTTGTTGCCCTCCCCCCCCCCCAGGCGAATTTGGCGGGCGGGCGGATGAGTGCCTGGAGGGTCGGGCGGGGAGGGGGGTGGGCGAATCGACTTGGGTGCCACCGCTAGGTCTTGTCTGCGCAGGCGAGACGCGCAGTCCCCGTCGGCAGGTGTTTTCTAGGGGGCCCGAGGTGCAACATCGGGGCGCCCCCCTCCCCCCTCAACCACTACCACCCCGGCTCTCTCACTTCGATCATGTCTTCTTCAGGAAGGGGGTCGGGTCTGGATGCACTCTGCTTTGGTTTTCGGTTTTGGCACATGGCTAAGTGAGAAGTAGCAGATACACGTAAGCACGTCGTTGGTGTGTGTATATACAGTATATATATATATATATTTCAACAAGAACCCACTGTGTTGGATAAGAAGAAATTGAATAGACGATATCCATATATTTCGATCACGGACGTCTATTTAATTTCTTCTTATCCAACACAGTGGTTTCTTGTTGAAATTTACGAATGTGTTACATTACTTTGTATATATATATATATATATATATACGTCATACAAACACTGGTTATAAACATTATAAAAACGCATAAGCAGTTCCAAAATACAACACATTACCACACAGAACCTCAGGAAGGACTTCGAGAGATTAGGTTAGGGGGATAATAAAACCAGAATACATATAAACGATAGTTTATTTTTCTAAACTTACGCACTTTCTCTACAAAATTACATCACTCAAACTAGAAATAGAAGCTATGTCAAGTGAAAAAACACCACAATATTTTCCATCACATTCACTATTTATTTTATGTCCATCAGTTCAAATACCACAGTAATATAAACAGTACCAGGCCCAGATTGAGAGGGCAGTTGGAGAGAAGGGGGGGGGAGGAAGTGGGATGGGGAGGAAGTGGGATGGGGGAGGAAGTGGGATGGGGGGGAATACAAGTGCCATCACTTTCATTTTACGTCAAAATATGAGGGGGTATTCGGTTATGGGCAAGGGCAGTGTGGGAAGTAGGTGGAAGGGTAAGGGTGAGGGTAGGGAGAGGGTGTCTGTCACGTTGTACCCTTAAAGATATGTTTATAAGGATGAGGAAGACTAACAAGGGATTTGTCTATGGGGCTCGTTTGAAGATAAACATTAGGGGGGAAGACTAGACAGAAGACTTGTCTATGGGGATGGGTGGAGAAGGGAGGCCAGTGAAGCAGTGTTTTACAGTACCCCCCCCCAAAAAAAAAAAAAAAAATCTGATCGAAGGTGTGAGAGAGCAAGGCTTGGGGGAGGTGAGGGTTAGGGAAAGGAATAAAAAAAAAAGAAAAAAAAAACTGGGGAGCTGGGGTTGTTGTAAAGAGTATTCCAGATGATACAAGGTGGTCATGGTTGGAGGAGCATTCATAGAAAATGGGACAAGGTTACGGTCATGCCTTTGGCCGACCCTAGGGCCAGGTGATTTTTTTTTTTTTTTTTTTTTGGGGGGGGGGGCTTTCTTGACAATGTTATACGTTGTAATACTGTCTTGATCATCCGGAGGTCATGGAACGCCAGGATACTACTAACTAAGGCGCTGAAGGAGGGAGACCACAATGCCTTCCCCCTCCTCCTCCATCCCCTGTCTTGACCTCAGGTCATAAGAAGGTCAGGTGAGTGCAAGGAATGATACGGGCCAGGAACAAGGTCAAGGGAGTATTGGGAGTGGGGAGGTGGTGGGGAGGGGGAGGGGGGACGTGAATAGGTGGGGATGGAGGGGGCAGTTGTGGTGACAAGGGGCGGGAGAGGAGGGGGCGGAAGAGGAAGAGGAGGAAGAGGAGGAGGAAGAGGAAGAGGAGGAGGAGGGAGAAAAGGAGGAAAAGGTGAAGGTAAGATGGAGGAGGTAAAGGGGATGAAGGAAGAACAGAAGGATGAAGGATGAAGAGGAGGCTCGAGTGAAGGGGATCTGAGGAGGCGGGAGAAGAAGCAAAGGAGGAGGAGGGGGGAGGGAAGTGCGCCTCCCCCCCTTGCCCCCCACCCCCACAGCTCTTGCGGGCCTCGCAAACCTCTTGCACGTCAATAGAAACATATGGCAGAACACGGGGTGAGTGGGAGAGGGGGACACAGGGAGGGGGAGAGAGTGGGGGGATTGCGGGGTGGCACCACCAGGGTGGAGGTGGTGGGGGGGGCGAATGAGGTTAAGGAGGAAAGGGCCATGGGAGGAGGAGGAGGCGGGAGGGAAATGTGGCCATAGAGAGAAGAGAAAGTGGAAGTGGAGAGGGAGGAAGAAGAGGAAAAGGCAGGGGAGAGGGGAGGACAAAGAGGAGGAGAAATGAAGAAGAGAAAGAGGAGGAAGAAGAGGCAGAGAAGGAGGTTGTGGAAGATGAGAAGAGATAGAAGAAGGAGGAGAAATGAAGGAGAGGAAGAGGAGGAAAAAGAGGTAGAGGAGGTGGAGGAGGTGGAAATTGAGAAGGGGGAGAAGCAGAAGTTAAAGGGAAGATGGAGAGGTAGAAAAAGGTGAAGGCGAAGATGAAAGAAGAGGAACAAGGAGGAGGAAGAGGAGCAAGAGTAGAGGACAAGGAGAAGAAAAAAGAGGAAAAGAAACAATTGGAGGAGGAAGAGGAGAAGGTGGAAGATGAGAAGGGGAAGGAGAGAGATGGTAAGGGGAAGATGGAGAGGGAGGATATGATGAAGGTGAAGATGAAGGTTGAGGAAGGACATGGAGGAAGACGACGAAAGGAGGAGAAGGAGGAAGTGGAGGAGGATGAGGAGGAGGAGGAGGAGGAGGAAGAGGAGGAGGGGGAGGAGGAAGTGGATGGGGAGTAGGAGGAGGAGGAGAGGGGAGGAGGGGGAGGAGGGGGAGGAGGAGGAGGAAACTGGTCAAGAAATATGAAGAGAGAGAATAGTCGAAGGAGGAAGAAGTAGGAAGGATCCAGGAGCCGTCGTTACGCCGTGGGAAGTGGGAGAGGGCGTGAGGGGGAGAGGGGGGAGAGGAGAGTGGGGGAGGCCGGCTTGGGGGTCGAGAGAGGCCAGGGCAGGGTGGAGAAATGGCCCGATATGGCTAAAAATAGGTCTATCTGGCTCAGGAATAAAAAGGCCAACGTGGCGTGTTGTGGCTGAAAAGAAACAGAAATGCCTGGATAAAACGCCAATGTGGTTATATAAAAGCCATCATGGCTGAAAAGGGGATATGGGGAGCTTGAAGAGGTCAGGAAGCAATGTCGAGAGAATCAAAAAACGGTGACAGAGAGAGAGAGAGAGAGAGAGAGAGAGAGAGAGAGAGAGAGAGAGAGAGAGAGAGAGAGAGAGAGAGAGAGAGAGGAGAAAGCGTGAGAACTGATGAAAGAGGAGGCAGGGAGGGAAGAGGAAGGTACAAAGAAGGAAGGAAGGAAGGGGGAGGGCAGGGGAAGGAAGAGAGGGTAGGTGGTATAAGGTATGGTATGGGATATGAGGGAAGGGGGGAAGGGGGGCAAAAGGGAGGGGCCGAGGGAGAAAGTGGCGGAGGGAAAGGAACAGAAGAGAAGGAAAACGGAAAGGAAAGGGAGCAAGGAGCTCAGAAGGGAAGGAAAGGATAGGAAGAAGGGCTGTGATAGGGGGAGGGGGGGAGAGAAGAAGGGGGCTTCGAAGGGAAATGGAAGGGGGGGGGAGTGGCAAAGGTTATTTTTTCATCCTCCTTACAACCGTTCTAGGAAAAGGGGGGAGGGGAAAGGGGGGAAGGGAGGGGAGCCGTCACGAAGGATCCCCGCACGGTAGAAGTTATTTCTTGGTCGGTGGTTCACGAGTAACACACGTCACACGCCCCGTAACGCGATGACGTCACACGAAGTGCTGCGATGAAGGGCAAGCACGTAATATCAGATGACGTTTAGGTACTACGTCACCAAGTGTAACGTTTGTTGTTACGGCGTAACGTGACGCCCTGGCCCGCTCGGTAACCATGTGACGTGTTGTGTGACGGATCAGTACCGAGTATTTTGTGACCTTCATGTATCACATGGTATCAGGTGACGTGTGATGTATTTATATCACGTTTTGTGACCTTCAGGTACTGCAAGGTGCCGTAACAGGTATTGTCACGCTTGTGGAAGCGGGCCGCCTTGTGAGACTTGTCATGAAACAAGGTATGTCACAGTGACGTGACGGTTTGTTTGTTTTACATAAATATTTGAGCTGTGAAACAGCGTTAAAGGCCCAAGAAGCACCGCTCCGCGCAGAAATGTAACTCTTGCGTTACACTTTGTGAATGTCGTTTACAGTGTGGTAGCAGACCACGCTTATGTGGCGCTACTGGAAACATGACGTCACGATGCCCCAAACGACATGACGTCACGTCGAAACATACATGTTCATGTGACAATACAAAGAAGCACTATGGACATTCAGGCAAAATATCGCTAATAAAAACTATGTGTGTGACTCAACATTTGTCATGTTACAGAGCCTAGTGTGTGACAAAGTTTACTGTTACCAACACTAGTGTCAAATACATTATTTCAAAAAAATTTGTTCGATTCGTCATCTTCACCATTATCACCGTCATGACAACAATCACCATCATCGGTAATGACACATATCATCATCCCCACAAATGACAAAAAAACAATAACCATCACAATATAATGACATCCATCATCATCATATCATAACGAAATTACAACACTCATCACTTTCGTCATCATCATCATCACAATATTATGACTGCGAAAACCTTTCATGTCTCAATTTCCAAAGAACAGGTCTCTCTCTCTCTCTCTCTCTCTCTTTTCTTTCTCTCTCCCAATGAACAAAATAGCCCGGGTATCCGGTCTTTATACAGAAAGAAACGGACACAAAGGGAAAAAAAATGACAAAGACAAACAAGCAGGGAAGACATTCTACTTAAAAGAATAACAATAAGACATTGTAGACCAATTCTATTCTTACTGCTGCATAAAAAATGATCTGACCTGATATAAATAAAATCGTTTAACGTCAGAAAGAAGTGTCTAATATGACCCAACAGGCAATACAATGTTACGGGGGCTGTGCACGTACAGCCATGTGGAAACGGGTAAGACGGCTACACAGGATCTCAAAGCATAAATGTCTTCACACAAAAGTCTGGAGGGCGATACAAAGTTGTTAATAATAATAATTAATAATAATAAAAATAATAATTAATAATTAATAATAATAATAATAAATAATAATAATAATAATGATAGTAATATCGATAACAATTATAATAACACTGATGATAATAATATCAATAATAATGATTATAATAGTAATAAAAATAATAACAACAATGATGATAATATTCATTTACTGTAATATAAAAAACGTGTATTTCGTAATTAATTTTCTGGCACAAGAATTAGGATCCTATTTTCATCAAACATACGCCCAAAACAGCAGCCTAACCAATAGGCGGCCATCACAAGAAAAACATGCGAGATGACATCTTTCCGCAGCAGCTTCAAGACATCTTCACATAACAGCTTCGGAGACATCTTTACATAGCAGCTTCGAAGTCCTTTCGAAGTCTCGACTGAGGCGCATTTCACGAAGCCTCACGACTCACTCTGTCGACATTTTCACACAGCACTACGAAAGCAAGGCAACAAAACTCGACAGGAGGGGGGTGGGGGAGTTCTCAACTAACATTACGCCTGGGTAAAAATATATATACATTATCTAGATTTGAGGCACATCCTTAAGTCAAGTACTAATAAGCAAACATCCATCCTGGGCCGCTAACTCACTCTTCTCCAGGTTGGTGTGTTCCTCTCTCACTACTAATTTGCATCCTTATGGGGCGCTGTCGACGCATCCACTTGTTCACCTTTTTCTCCTTCGTATACATTCATGTCGCCGCCGTCAACTTTTTCCTCTCCCTCTAAAGAAGACCTTGGGCCATGTTCTCGTGTTTCATCAGGGTTGTTTGTAAACACTTAAAAGATCACCTTTTCACAAAACGGGCAGAGACATTTACCAACGACTTGTGATATCTGATCCTTGTATGCAGGAGGCCGTCATCTCGGCAGGGCGTTTCCATACATCAACAACATCCCCTTACCTTACATAGATCGTGGTCATTACAAGAATTTTCTAAACGTAGTACAACTACAGCAATGTCCTAAGCGATGGCATAGTATTTCTCTCCTCGCATTCTAGATGGATAAACACACTGGTTAGGGCTACAATGACTCCATGCTTAAAGTTTGGCAACAAGTCACACAATACTGCATCTGGGCGAAACACTTAAGGTTTTATATGTGGCATCCGTGGTATGTGGCACATCACTTACAGAAACAAAATTAACGTTAAAATATGCGAGGAACTGAAAGAAAAATATTGCAAGTCTATGTCACTTAAAACTACGATAAAAAATGGATAAATAAAATGCAACACAAGTAGATGTACCGCATAAAAAACAAAACAAAAATGACGCAGACCGTTACAACGTGCAGTCAACGGTCATACTACAAAGCTGTCTAAAGTAACAAAATAATAATCACAGCACTACTGCTCACGTGACGCAAGTAACAGACATCGCGGTGGGGGGTTAACCGTAACATGACGTAGCTGATACGTCACAAATGGTCCAACGTGACGCCCTATCACTTTACCAGCCGCGTGACAGACACAACGGCCAGGCGTCACGTCACGATACTAACCTTGCAAGTGGATAGCGGGAAAAGAGCATGTCACATGCGCGTACAAAACACCAACGTCATGTAATTACCACGTCACAAAACGTGACGCACATAAAAATCATATTAAGACTTGATATTATTCCTGGAGTGTGGAATGTGAAGACTCGGTCAGTGGATGGAAAGAGAGAGTCAGGTCGACCGAGAAGAAATGGCGCACGGAAAAGGTGGAGGTGGAAGAGGAGGAAGAGAAAGAGGAGGGGGAGGGGAAGGAGGGGGGACATTCTGGAGACTATTTGGAAGTAATTTCACATTTGAAATAGAGAGCCATGGGCCAAGAACACTGCCAAAGAGAGCTGTGGCGGTTCTCGACAGAAGATCGGACAAACGGTTTCCTTTTAAACATGAGGTCTCAAGCGATCAAGGCTCCGTGCACACCAGTGGATCTCTCTGGGAAGAAACTTTGGAGTATTGACTGTCATGAATTGGTGTTACCATATAACAAGAGGAGGAAGAGGAGGAAAAGGAAGAAGAGCAGGACGATGAGGGAGGGGAGGAAGAGAAGGGGGGAGAGGGGTGGGTTCGAAGAAACGGAGGAAGAGGAATTGGAGAATGAAGAGAGGAGGAGATGGAGGAGGACGAAGAAGAGGAGGATGAGGACGAGTAGTAGTAGGAGGAGGACAAAGAGAAAAAAGGAGGAGAAGAGACAAGAGGAGGAGAGAAGAGATGGAGGAGGAGGAGGAGGAAGGGGAGGAGGGGAGAATTAGCTGGCTGCTAGCCTTCCTTGTGTGGAAACTGGAATAAGGATTACCGACGCTGATAGAGATCTTTGAGTTATTCCGGAGACCAAGTGCCAACCCCTTGGGGTCGCTCTTCCTCATGTAGGGGAGGGTGTAGGTGGATTCTGGAGATGAGGTAACAGGAAGGTGATTCTCTCCGACGTCCATCACTGGTTCCTTAGAGGCGACACAGAAACAGTAGAGCAAATTGTGAGAAAGATGGAATGGGAAAGGAGCATAAAGTGGGAATCGAGACACAATAAAAGACAAAGAAGAAAAAGTGGCGAGTCAAGAGGGAGGACAGGGTGAGAATGATAAAAAAAAATTGAGGAAAAAATGTCGGCAACTATTCGAAGAAAGAATAAAGAGGAGGAAACGAGGAGGAGGAGGAGGAGGAGGAGGAGGAGGAGGTGGAGGAGGATGGGGAGGTGGAGGGAGGGGAAAAACGACAAGTATGGGCAGGAGAAATAGAAGGAGAAGAGGATGAAAAGGAAGTAAAGGAGGGGAAGGACGTGGAGGAAGATGACGAAGAACAGGAGAAGAAGAAGAGTCGGTGGATGAGGAGAAAGAGGTGGCAGAAGTCCTCGGACCCATAAGCAGCGTCACATAAGAAGAAAAATAAAACAAAGAAAGAGGGAAGGGGCGAGACACAATGAAGCAAAACACGATGGGGAAACCACATTGGAGAATAAAAAAAAATACACAGAGTAATAATTGTCATGGCGTATCACGCTCAAAGTTGTTGAAAGGAAAGGAGTGTCACAAGCTGACGTAAGAGGCCATGATGGATGACCTGGAGGGAAAAAGGAACACAGGGTCAAGAACCCTTTATCCTGACGAAGGGAAAGCCGTGGCATCACAGAATCGAAGTCAGCTAAGTCGGCAAGGGACATGACGACGAGGCATCACCCTCCCGTTTGAGACCCACGTCGACGGCCAAGGATCGTCGCTTCAACCGGCTGGTGACGTCATATTGTTTATGGCTCCTTCGCGATGCTATACCCTTCAACGCGGTGACTTAGTTTATGGACTCTATTCTGGCTATCGACTGGCGATTTTAAGCCTCCGAGAGGTAGCCCTAAGTGGGGCGGGATAGACAGAGACTCCACTCCAATAGGAGTCAGCCCCTTCAACTGCATAGAATTGCCTGTCCTTTGCTAAAACAAAACCCGCATATCACGTCTCAGTTTTCAAGGTCTTCAGCAAGAGGGATTATGACCCTTCCAGCCGTTTGCTGACGTCACAAGACGGCACGCGAGGCGGTCTCCTCTCCTGAAGGAGGGCCAGCGCGGTGCCTGACGCTACAAAATGGCACCTGTGTCAACACTTCACACTCAGACGTCTCTCAAAGGCAATGACGACGTCTGTATACACTCCACACCCTGTCCAGGACCTAGGAACCACACAAGTTTCCTTCTCTTTTATTGGAGGAGCCATCAGGCAGGTTCCACATGTAGAGTATGTGAGAGTTCCTACCCGCCTCAACGTCCAGAATGTATGGCCAAGGGCTTACGGCCGTAAGGGAGGTTCCTCTCCTCGTAGAACCCACCAAGCTCCCCACCATCGACTTCGGCCACATCCCCTGCGAGTAAGGCACTCTTTCATCAGCAAGTGGAAGTAAGCGGGGACGTGGAGTGGTGGGTGTGGGACGGTACCAAGGCATGGTGTAAGAAGGCGACAAGGTACCAAGTGTTTCCTGGGTATTGTGGCGCTGTTGGCAAGCGTAACCTCAAGTTATCCCAAGGTCACCCATCTTGGGGGCTCTGGCCCCAAGAGTTGGAAGACAAGGACGTTCAACGGGGGTTCTATGGCGACAGATGCCTGTGAGACGCCACACACACAAACACGACGAATGTGTGCACATTCCCTATGATGTCAGATCTTCTTCCTAGATACCATACCTATTTATATGACGTCATAATTTATCTGTGGGAACCAGTGACGTTATAAAAAAATGAGGCGCATATCTTTCCCATGCTATGCACTGGTGACTGCATTATCTGGACCCAGAGCTCCGGCTGTGGAGCCTGCCGTGGATAGTTTCATGGACTACCCTCGTGACGGGTCATGGGTCAGAGACCCACGATGCAGGACTTCAGAGAGGATCGGCCAGTCCTTCCTCCTGGGTGCTCATTTATCTCTGGATTTCGAAGGAGCGAAGGTGAGGAAGGAGGATGGGGTGAAAGAGTTGAACCATACGAAAACATGGGGAAAGACATACAGAGAGCTCCGTGAAGAATGGGTGGACGGAGGCGCGCGCGTACACACACACACACACACACACACACACACACACACACACACAAATATTACATCAAATATAAATATATCAGCATGCACACGGACACATACAACTGGCAAGATTTCCGGGTCAACCATAAATATCCGAGATGTGGCAGAATCGCTCATGTTTCCTTGGAACGGGAAATGCAAAGGAAATCAACAGTATAACCTGTTCATTTGCCAATTACATGCTAACACACGAATAACGTTGCCACATAACCAACATTGCACGGAGACCCACATGAAACTTCTGCCAAATGTAAAAGGCATTCGCGCGCATGCAAGCACGAACGCCATAGCTGCCAATCATCACACGCGTGCATACAAATACACACACACACACACAGCGCCGCGACGCCAAATCGCCACAATGAAACCCATTGGCCAATCAATGTCAAACCCTTGTCTTGGCCAGCCCAAAAAGCCACCGTCCCACACACCTACTCTCACCCATATTGGACCCCCCCCCCCCAAAAAAAAAAAAAAAAAAAAAAAAAGTATGTGAGAGACTTCATGGGTTTGTTAGGTGCCAGACTGTCATGGTTATTGTTCATACTACATCAAGTATCACATTCATTACTAATTTATAAAACGACTCAACAGTGACGACTGGAATCACGAGAGCCTGCGGTGGGAGAGAATAATAAATAGAAAGAGGAAGAGGAAGAGGGATGGGAAGAGTGAAACAAGTAAAAAGTGAACGATGATACGACAGAAAGGTGTTTTAGGTTGTGGGTGTGCGCGTGTGCATGTGAGAGGGAGAGAAACAGAGAAACAGAGATAATGAGGAACATAAAAGTTGCTAAGGTGGTTAAGTTCTTGCAATTACTAAAACTAATTGGTTTGAAAGCTTTCGACTGGAACTGGGCCTATGCTAAGGCCTACCTACGCTAAAAAATGCCGTAACAAATCTAAAACAAATCAACAAGAAAGACAACGTCACTACTCCTCTGTCTGAACGTGTCAACTTGATGCAGGAAAAAAAAAACATAGGAAGAGGAACATCGTTATTTCTGGTGGGAGTCCTTGTCGAAATGTTTGGTACTCTGAAGGCAAAACCCCGACCAACTCGATGGCGACGCCCCTAGGAAGCCTCTTCCTCCTGCTCCTCTCATGACCTATCGCCTCAGCTCCTCCTCGCACTTTGGTGGCTAACTCCCTGCTGGTAAACCAAGAATCCACCTGCTCCTCGAGAAGCGCTTTGAAGGCGGAGGTACTCGACTATAAGGACAAGGACGGCTTGGGGACAACGAGAAGGCAGGAGGGTGATCAGACAAGGAGGGAGGGAAGGAGGGAGACTGGGAGGAAGGGAACCAGGGAGGGAGGGAGGCAAGGAGAAGCAGGAGGGCATTGAGACAGGCCACTAAAGACACATGACAAGGGCGTCGGACGCTATTGGTGCGAGGGAACATGCCTTCGTTTACAATTACTAAATAATAATAATAATAATAAAAAAACGCCAAGCAAACTGATATCAACCCGTACGGGAACTAAGAAAAGCCTCTTAATATTTAGGAACTAAAAGGTTGCTTATTGTACAAAACTATAATACCGTTTCTATAAAGGGTTGAGATAGACAAGGCTGCACTGACATGCGTGAGATCTATCAAGTGTCACTTTGGTACTATCATACTATGGCAAAAGCATAAAAAAGAAAAAAAAAATATCCCCCGACAATCGGAGTCAATGTATGGATGTGGAACAAAATATATATATATATGTATATATTTATGTTTATATATCACAACGTGTATTCCCAAACAGAGTGAAGAGATTGTTTTGTTGGCGGGTTGGAGGGTCGAAGAGCCCTTACTACGTCGCGACATCGCTGACGGGACCCTCCCGGAAGTCGACCCTTTCAACACCGTGACGGTCACGAACAGGTGCTGCCATGCAGCCCCCGGAGGCGAACTACGACCTGAAGCGGGTCTCGACCGACCGAGAGCCCCCGTCAGGCGGTTCCTCCTCCGTCAGTGACACAAACTCACCCGTTCACGGAACAACACCTCCGGGTCACCGCATCTAGGGGGAGGTTCGGGAAGAGGCGGAGAACCTATCTAGCTACTGCTGCGCCACTCCTGACGGCGGGGGCACCGAGTCAGATTCCTCCTGCAGGTGATACTGCTCCTGATCCTGATGCTGGAGGAGCTGCGGTGGCGGTTGTGTGTGCAGGTGCCCCGCTGACGTCGCCTGGGGCTGGAGGTGGAGGTGCGGCGGCGGGGCTGGTGGTGGCGGTGGCTGTGAGGACGGCGGTGGCTGGCGGCTCGAGTATTGCTTTTTCCGGTACCCTCTGTGGGAGAGGCTGATGTGATTGGTGAGCGTGTTCTTGGTCTTGTACATCCGGTGGCACACCGGACACCGGAACACGTGCTGGACGGACGAGTGGATGTCCTCCATGTGAGTCTTGAGCTTGTACTTGTCACGAAGCACCTTGTGGCACAAGGGGCACTCCGATCCCTTCAGGTACACGCCTCCGCCGCCGCCGACAACGCCAACGCCGAGACTCTCCTTCAGGCTGCCGCCGCCGCTGCACGCGCGGACACTCCCTCCTCCTCCCCCTCCTCCACCTCGTATCACGCCTCCTCCGTGTCGTCCCCCAGCCGTGCCTCCACCAGGCCCCGGCGGTCCCCGGCCCAAAAGGTCCCCACTCACCACCACTACACCGCCTCCGCCACCACCATCACCTCCACAACCACCATCGCCACCACCACCATCGCAACGGATTCCTGGAGGAGGAGGAGGAGGAGGAGGCGGCAAGGTGATCCTCGAAGGCGGATGGGCTGAGGACGACGTGGGGCCGCCTGCAAGGACAACACGGCCGTGAGTGAGGAAGACCTCTTTCTTTCTCTCTCTGTCTGTCTCTCTTTCTTTCTCTCTCTCGCTCTCTCTTCATCATCATCATCGGGGCAAACAGTCATGAAACCTTAAGATTACGTATCTAATGTAATACACAGGAACTTCTAAAAGAACTTAGGTACTGTTGTGCTGCAAGGAGTCAACTAACCGCAAAAAGGTAGCGCTAGGTGTGTTTCACTATCACAACACTGGAACATCGGCATCACCATATGCACTCAAAATATAAATAGACCATCATATAAAAATTAGTGCTTTGACATAGAATAATGTAGTACATTTAGTTTTCTTTATATTGTGGGTGGGAGGCTGGGGGAGACTACATATCATCAATGGGGGTTAAAATTTCACGTTTACTTGTACTTAATGTGTCCAACGTTAGCAAGGATTTGGCGGTTTAGAGCGACATGACGTCATGACGCTTTGACGCTCCGCCCTTTCGCCAGACAGGAATCGTCCGAAATGGAAAAAAGTTGCCTTTGGAAGCTCGCTACGCCAGGGCACCACGGCACCCACCTAATGGAAGACACGTTCGTAAGCTGAATTAAAGCTCGACAACGGAAATACCTAACTTCGAAAAAGGAACATTTAGGAATGAGACCAACGTTACATGTATAGGAAAATCAACTTCGTCCCTAATCCGAGACAGACAAGCCTACGCACTGGAAGAACACCTTTCAAGCATCTCTACATAATAAAAAGAAAAGAAACAAAAAATAATAATCATTATACAAAAATTCTTAGTCTACGATCTCAGTAACGACCAATTCCGGTTCGTTGGTGCTTAGCACTGCTGCTCGGCTAAGGGGAGCCACTGGAAGCCCGCTGTCAGGCTCCCCGGACAAGAGGGACTCAAAACTCCCCGTGACATCACTGGTGGACACACGCGGGAGGGCCAGGGCAGCCCCAGAGAGAGCAGAGGTCGTCGAGCAGGAACGCAGCGACTCAGACACGTGTTGTTGTTGTTGCTGTTGTTGTTGTTGTTGTTGTTGATGCTGCTGCTGTTGCTGCTCTGAGTCCATGAGTGCCTCTCTGGACGCCTGACGGAACCTTTCTCTAAGTATCGCCAGAGACGTCGGGGGCACCTCCAGGACGGTCGGGGTCGGGTAGCGGCCCCTCTTCCCCCGCGTCCCTGTCAGCCCCCGGTGGTAGACACTCAGGTGGTTGTGGAGGGAGTTCTTGGTCTTGTACACGTGGTGGCAGATGGGACACACGTGGGCGCCACCTGCCGTGTGCTTGTCCTCTATGTGTCGGCGCAGGCTCGTCCAACGGCTGAGAACTTTGGAACACAAGGGGCAGCGTTGGCCCCCTCGAACTCCCGTTTCCCCACCACCTGTAACGACAAGCGGGGCATCAGTAGCTGCTCCTGGGAGACCGTGCAGCAGCAGCAGCAGCAGCAGCAGCAGCGGCAGCAGCAACAACAACAACAGCAGCAGTAGTAGTTCGGCTAGCCCACCACCAGAAGAAGACTCATATATGTATAAATGTATATATATATAAATATATATTTGCCAGGCCTGCAGCGACTACGCCTGCCACTACTACGGTAGTACAAGAACCAGCGCCTCGAGCAGAGGAACCTCAAGGCGCTGTGGAGAAGAGCGGGGTGGTCCACCTCGACCAAGCCTGTGGCCATGGCCTGACACCGACAGCAGGGGAACCACTACTTCGGGCTGTGCAGGACAAACCCTGGTGGGAGCCACGGCCAGCAAGTGAGGCACGAAGGAGGAGGAGAAGGAGGAGGAGGAAGAGGAGGAGGAGGAGGGACGGAAGTGAGAAACTAGAACAGAGATGCTGATCTCACGAAGAGATGATGCATGAGAAGGTGCAGAGGAGAGCGGGGCAGGGAGGATGCAGGAGGAGGAGAAGGAGGAGGAGGGGAAGGAGGAGGAGGAGGAGGAGGAGGAGGCCGAGGGTACAAGAAGACGGAAGCACGCTGAGGAGGCCTATGAGGAATATGGTGGAGGAAAGAGGAGACAGGACCTCTACGGAAGCGTTGGAGGATAAGCAGAGGGGCGAAGAATTAATCCGTTACAAAAGCTGAACTACAAAGAAGTGAACTGTTCTTTAATATTTTGAAATTTCATAGCAATGGGCTAGGTATCTAGTAAAATCCTATGGAAAGAATTGTCGAGTACATCACATTGTGTATAAATAAAAAAATATTTCTATTGTGGCGTCCATACGTGCGTAAGAGCACATGCAAGCATGCAATTAATATATGCAAATAGTAGACATGTACACAGTGGTAAACTTATACACAATGACAATACCCATACGTACACAGGCGCATGTAAAATGCGCGCGCTCACACGCACATACACACACGCAATCTATATCTTATAGGATAGGTTTAAGTAGAATACAGTAGTTTATAGGGAAAATTCTTGAAGAATAGGATGTAATATGAGGACTGTTGAGGTGCAAGACATACGATGCCTTCTTTTAGCTTACACATTATATCAAGGGTCGGGAGGGTAATCCACGTCCACTTGGTTTGATTTTGGAATCTAAAATAAAACATACTAGTGGTGTGAGGATTGACGACCCGTTTCAGGGACGGGACGGGGACGTACTGCACTAGATATATACAATAAAAATGTTGATATTATATGTTAATGAATTCAGGAGTCACCACTAAGAGAGGGGGGGGAGCTTAAAGTATAGCACTTAACGTGTAATTATATCTCCAGTAAAGATGTAAATATATGAATAGGATGGGCTTCATTACCTTTCTTTATATTAGTGGTTACTCTTGCACACACACACATACACACTCACACACACAGACTCCTCTGGCTAACGCTAAGCGATTTTATTCATCTCATTGGTAACCTCAGAGTGCAAATGGGATTTATATGACAATCTCAAATAAACCATCAACTATAACCTATTCACACAGCCTTTGAATAAAATTCCATATATTCAACGATGTGTAATTATATATATATATATATATATATATATATATATATATATATACACACACACAATACTAGAAACATTAAAGGAACGAGTAAAACGCTTGTTTTTATATTTTTTATCAACCTCGGTTCAAACTCAAGAGCAGCTTGCTACTATTTCATGAAATTCAAGGTTCAAATCACCTTCCCAGTACTCATTGCGTATGTGTGTGTGTGTGTGTGTGTGTGTGTGTGTGTGTGTGTGTGTGTGTGTGTGTGTGTGTGTGTGTGCGTGCGCGTGCACATTTTTTTTTTTCCAGCCGTTACCAGTCCCCCCAGGTGCATGTTAAGTTTCGTCGGAGCAACCCAGGGATTAAATTAATAAACCCAATGCCTTTACTGACGTCACATCTTCGCTCTAGCAAGACAAACCGCCGTCCATCTAGCTTCCCTTCCCCATACCCCGTCCTAGTCTTCTCAAACATCTCATTTTATATGCTCCAAAATATGTGTTAAGGAAATCAAAATAAATCGCGTTTCCAGTGCCCACCGTGCACTCACGTGTTCTGAGACTTGTACAGATAAGATTGCATTTCTCTTGAAAAACGTTAATAAGCGTTAAAGTCAAACATGGCGCAACATCTCCTAAGATTAAAACACAAATGATCGTATCACTCGTATCAAAGTCTGGCGTTTCGATTGCGTACATCAATTTTGTTACGAGTTTTTTATTTCAACTGAGATTAAGTTTTGGGAAACTGTTGGGGTCCTGAGAATGGTCCCCCCAATGCGAAGTGGGACACACTAACGCCCGTGGCCAGGTAGGGCACAACTGAGCTTATATATACACATTTTTTCCACTTTTCTTTTTACACCCGGATAAACAATACCAGTGTGGTTGGGACAGTTACCATTTACACTATGAACATTGGAAAGTTTTCCCTTTCTATATATACATGAGACTTCCTTGTTGTCCAAACGAAATTCAGACGAAAGTCTATAACATCCACCTTCCCCACCAATGAACATCAAATTGTTTCCTGCGTGTGCATCCAGTCACATATCTTTACTTCAGTACGTTTTATTAATACCATGCGACTCTTTTTTTTTCACTAAATTATGTGCTGCAAGAAGTTGTTGTTTTTTCACTGTACTTTTTTTTCTAAACGACGATAGGTCAACATATATTTCACTTAAAAGTACATAATTTGTTACAGGGTTCCATGTAGGAGAGGAAATCTGTGACAAGAATCTATTATTAAATAAATACGCACTTGCGCAATATACACATATATACATACACACTTGCACACACACACACATATATATACAGTATATATATATATATATATATATATATATATATACACACACACACACACACAATTTCAAACTGCTTTCCCACACCATGAGACTTACGGGTGTTACATTCTCCAAAGTTGAGGGAGGACGGAATCAATCCCATGGTCATAAATACCGCACCATCCATGCTCCACTAACAGCGCGGCGAGTTGGAAGCGGAAGGGAATGCCTCACTCGACGTTAAGATTCACAGTGTCCACACGAAGGGTACAACACAAGTTTACTACTAACGGTCTGTTCATTTTAACCTGACAGATTTTCTTCACAAACTATGGTGAAAAGTTGACTTGTAGTTCTCAAATATCTTTGCGTTACAATTAATTTATTATTTTCATACGGTGTTTATTTCATCAACATTTTCAGCCTAACTGCCAACGAATTTGTTATTATTTATAATTTTTGCCAAGTTAAAGTGAACAAATTTAGGTGTTTCCTTGTCTCATATACCGACCAGGACTCAATTCGACACAAGGTAAAACTGTGTCCAATGCATTAGAATTCGAGATTACATAAATTTGAAAATTTATATAAATTTCTCTTTCTCCCCTCCCTTGTCCATCTTTCCCGTCACACCAAAACCCAGACAAGCATATTTTACCATATAAGGACTGTTGACGCTTTTGGGCGTGTAGCTGGTATGTTGTTTCTCATCTATTTCTGGATAGTCTTCGTGAAATTCTTCGAAGCAAGAATATTTACATTTTACTAAATTAATGCATCTGCCACAGATAAAGTGTCTTCCACCATCCTATTGGTCAATACAACGAGAAGTCCTCTTGTCGATTTCAATGCGAGGAAAGTTCGCGAAATTAAATAACCTCCAACTTTATAAACTTCTCAGACATAACCACAAGATAATAAATAATAACACATTAACTGGGGATAGAAATAAAACACTTAAGCAAAATGTCAACTCCTTTATTACGAAAACATGGAGTACACAGCCAGTCTAAGCATGAAGTTATGTATGACATCTCTACGAAAGCTCTCTCTATGTGGACTCTAAGAGCAATGGTTGCACAGAACAGTGGCTTTTAATGTTTCACCTCAATTCTAACCTTCACTATCCTTCACTTCATCAAATGCCTCGGGGAATCACTTCGCTTTATCACGGAGATAAAAAAAGGGTACATACTTATTTCAATATCACAATAAGGATCTCAATATCACGATCGTAACTAACCTACCCAATAGTGCTGTATAGTAACCCCCTTCCGAAGCACAACGACCGTTCGACCGCCCCGCCCGTCAGCCGAGCCGAACCGTGGCAAGCCGAGCGAGGGAGACGACGTGACGTAGTGATTACGTAGGAAATACGTCACAGTCAAAACGGTCGTATCTGGTCACCGCAAGCAACACCTTTCAAGTTTTATTTATTTTTTTATTTTATCACAAGGTCAGGTCACGCCAATAAATGCTTTGGTAACGATTAAGGTACATATATACAAACCTTAATTTAACTACTTGTTTGTTCTTGATTATCTGTGAGGGAGGGCTATCAAATGAATTATATCAAAGTAGTATGTTTCGTTACTTCTTTTTGAGGGGGGTAAAGAGTTTTGTTTTTGTTTGCTTTTTCGTCTCCGTCTTGGGACCAGACACACCACACAGGCATACAGAAATCTCTAGATCATTGCACATCATTCACAATATGATCACTACTATCATCTGGTTCATTAACTATCACTGACAACATCCTCATCTTGATACAACATCCTCAGCATTCTCAGTAATGCCACCAAGGCTTGCAGACACTCCGCTACGAAAGCACCATGTCCAGCTTCTTTTACGAACGCCTACAATCTATCAAACGAATAAAACTTTTACCAACAAATTAAATCCTTTGTATCAAAATAATACAAAAAACTATAATACGACAATCTCCAGGCTAAGAGTCCAATTCCTTACAGCTACCAATATCACAATATCATAACTGGATCATAGTCGACAGCGGTGTCATTGGCATACCTAACCACTCACAGCATCTCGAAAAATTCGATAATATAAAAATATTTAATACTCTGAATGAATATTGTCCACAGCCAGGCACTTCAACGCGGGCCACGCGTATCTGGGCAACCTATGCAGCCTATTTATGGCAGAGCTCAGATACCAAGTACCACAAGACCTCTTAACTACTACCTATCACAGAACTCTAAATGGGATCATCTAAATAGGCTTTCCAATGTAAAATAATATCACACGCCAAGGAATATTCTCAACTTGACAATAAGTCGGGCGCGCGGCGGCGGCAGCAGCGTGGCAGCGGGGGAAACAGCAGCAGCAGCAGCAGCGGCGGGGGATGGCGACTGCAACGGCCCAAGACCGGGTGGCTGACTAGCGATGTTGCTGGCTGGCTGGGTGGCTGGCTGGCCGGGCGGGCGGGGGCTTTCGGGGACAACACTCACACACGCCTACGGCGGTCACCTCACTTGACGGAGGGAGCGACAGGAAGCACGCGTGTTTCATCTCATCCCCCGCCCACGCGTGTCACCCATTCATCCGTCTACACATCTTTCCAGTCCGCCCATCCGCCGGGCCTAGCTGCCCGCCACAACCACGCGCCAAGCTCACGCGCGAAGACTTTGTCAGTCGCCCGTTAGGTCGAGCTGCAATACTCCAGAACAAGTAAAGTGCACTAAAACCAAGAGCACGTTGACTAACAGACAGAGGAACTATGGTGTACTACAAATGCAGACTAATGCAGAAGCAACTGAAAAAAATTGTTTCCATGTTAGGAAAAAATCAAAACGCCGATTTGACGGCGGGCTAAGCTATGGGCGCACACTGGAGGCTGCAGGCGGCTGCGGGAGGCGGGGGCGGGGCCGACGGCCGCTTAACCGGGTTCAGGGGTGGAGAAGGCGGCGAGACGGCCGCAGCCACCCGCCTCCAGCCTCCCGTGACAAGGCCCTGCGTAAGCTCCATAAAAACTATCACATGTTCTCTTCACAATAATGATATATATGGTATGCAAAATGTAAAGTGTTCCTTACGGGTTAAAAGAAATCGAATCAAACCATTAAATGTATCATTAAAAACTGTACTGATAAAATCAAACAAAATAGTGAAATGATTAAGAAATCCAAAGTGCGAAGGTGTGAACGGTGCGCCTACTCTACATGGCACTTAACGCTGCAAGGGAAGGGGGAGGGGAAGGTAAGTGCACTCATTTTCGGGGCCCGGGAGTCTGGGTCACGATAGTGTCTTGGATATCAGGATCAACATCACCATTGCTGCTTCCCTTCCTTCTTCCTATCCTTCCTCCTTCCCTCCGTCAGTCCTCTCGACAGTTGGTCAGCACACGCGACCCAAAGCAACCCTGGCCAAACCACATCAGGTGTGACCCAGCTAGCCTCATATGCCCCCCACCCTCTGCAAGGGTGGAGAGAAGAGGTGGAGGAGGACGAGGAGGGCGAGAGAAGGTAAATCACCAGGACGATGAGAAAGGAAGGTAGGACGACGGTGAGGAGTTAGAGGAAAAGGAGATAAGGAGGAAGAGGTGGAGGAACTGAGCTGAATGGGGATTTACTCTTTCATCTGCCCAGTCAGTTATAACCCCACTCCACCCCCACCCCCTGTCCCGCCCAGCCTGGACAGGGGCGGCAGGAACAGCATATCATAAATACTGTACACGACGCATCAAGGAGTGTGAGTGTATGCATGTGGGGTACGGGGATGGGAAGGGATGGGGGTGGGGATCAGTCAACGGGAGCAGAGCGCAGCGCGTCCGATTTAAAATATCAACGGTTAAGCTACGAAGCAGGTCGGATTCGCAACTAGCAGTAGTACGGTACTCGGCGTCTTGTTCAAAAACTTCTATGGGTCCTTTCATTGAACAAAAGCTAAACGTGCAAAGCTTACTCACGACTATTTCGACATAAAAAAAAAAGAAAGGAAAGGCGATTCCACAAACTTTCGGGAAACGCTCGCCGACCCACTCGTTTTTTTGTTTATACAAAGCGGTCTACAGTCAATCAATGGTACAATCTAGTGAAGCGTCACGCAAAAAACTATTTGAGAAATACGACGAATGATATGGAAATTCCGTGGGACATAACAACCCCTCTCCGGCCTACACGCCCTCGAGGCGGACAAACGTGTTGGCTTGCTACCCTGGATTCTGGCAATGATCAGCAGTAACAGCAGCGGCGGCGGCGGCAGCAGCAGCAGCAGCAGCAGCGGCGGCAGCAGCAGCGGCGGCAGCTGCAGCAGCAGCAGCAGGCACCAGCTTTATAGGTCACGTCGCACGACAGGGTCTGAACACAGTGGGTTCCTAGGGCACGATCTACGTACATTTGGCGTCTACTACCTACTAGCAGACCTTCCCCCCCTCCCTTACCCTCCCACCCCTCTGCCTCCCGTCCCCCTACATCTACCGTATCCCAAACCGTCCCCGAATACAACACATGATTAAAAAACTATCCTCGCCTCACCTGCACTTTCACAATCGCTGCATAAATAGCTGCTAGCTTGCTTCCTACATCATTAAACTCAGTGTAATTGTAATCGTAAACAGTAATAGAAATAGTCATAAAAATACGAATCAACAATTTTCATGGAGCTGCATGCAGCCAATGCTGACGACAGCAATCATCCGGCCCGTCAATTTCCCCCCAGAAATCAACTCTTCGCCGTCATCTGCACGGGTCAGGCCTCCCCTTCAACCTTATGAAGTGAGAGAAGGTGGGTGGGAGGTGGGAG
Source organism: Oratosquilla oratoria (assembly GCF_046742065.1). Taxonomy (NCBI): domain Eukaryota; kingdom Metazoa; phylum Arthropoda; class Malacostraca; order Stomatopoda; family Squillidae; genus Oratosquilla; species Oratosquilla oratoria. Next base: position 46,928,627 of record NC_134792.1, on the reverse strand, counting down.
AGTGATAGTCCTCTCGACCAAAAGGCGGCCTTCACTTGACCCTTAAGGACTTTGAGGAAGGCTTCAGTGCCCCCACCCAAGGGTGACTTGCAACGGCACTTCGGGTTAAATCACGTCTAAGAAATAAGGTATCTGGACCCTGCGAGGCGAGTGATGTGTTGGATCATCGCTGGACAAGGCCGCACATGAGCGTCCAACATGAATAGTGCCTCATAAACACTTCGTTCTCGGCCCAGTTGTACCATTTCACCGACGACATCCCCATGCAGGGAGAGGGCGAATTAGCGAATTCTGCACGCAGTGCTCCAGTCATAAGGGGGAGGGGGAATTTGGGGGTCTGCTTATTCATATAGACTTAGAGAAGACTTTAAGGTACTTTAAATTATCACAATAAAACTCCTATATCCTTTAAATGTCACATCTATAAACTCACCGGGGATAGCCGTTCCAGAACAAACTCCCCCCTCCGCAGGACTCTTGGACTGAGTATTAACTTAAAGGCGTAAAAAAAAAGAAAAAATATAATAAAAAACAATAAAAATAAAATAAAATTAAACAAAGAAACAATAAACTAATACTGAATTTCTTACATGGATAATCTGATATGGCGGTTTTTATTTTAATCATTATAATAATTATTATTCTTAGTCTTATCGATTTTTTTTTAATTCTTATGTAATCGTGGCTCTACACCTACAGATCAGGATGAGACGGAGACTGATCATTATTATCTTTTTCCACTTAACTACTTAAGGGTCAGCATTGGCACGGTCACACTGCACATTGGTCCTCTTCCAATCAGTATACGGGTTTTCAGCTTGTCACACATCATCATCATCAACATCATACGCCCTCAGCCAAATGGCGTCTTTTTTAAGCCTACTGATATGCAGTACAAGTGTGCAAAAGTAAAATCAAGTCCTTTCTGTAATGGCAAGGCCTACAAAGGTTCCTAACTGCGTTTGTTTAACATCTTTTTCTCGCTCTTCCCCAGTGACGGGGGCATCAGTATAAATTCATTCTTTCTGGGTGGGGGGGAGAAGGGAAGGGGGAACAGAAGGCCGGCCCTTCATGGTTCTTCCTCTGGGTTTGGTGTGGAGTAGAAGCCATTAAATTATCCACCAGCCCTATAGAAATCTTAATTTAAAAAAAGGGGGGGAGAGTGGAGAAGCAGCTGCGGGACTTTAAAACTTATTTTTTGTGGATCACAGTCTTCCTTAAATTTTGAGTCTCAGGGGACGTCACAAGTTCTTCAGAATGTAAGATGTCTGACCACAAGCCCCAACAGGCTACGAGGTCGAATCTTCTTTCTCAAAGGGGAAGCATAAGAGGCTGAACTTCTCTCCACAACGGAGCAGAGAAGGCCGATCCTTCCTTTCTATAAGGACAAGAAGGATAGACCTTCCTGCTGGCACGGGGAAGGGGGCTAGTTGCAAGGGGGAAGGGGGGTAGGGGGTGGAGAAGGAAGGGCGGACCTTCCTTATCGACTGGAGAGAAGGGAGAGACACCCAGGTGATCTAGAAAGTTCCTCTACCATCGGGGCTAAGGAGGCGGTCCTGACCTTCCTCCTGACGAAGGGGGCTGTGAAGAAGCTGGGTCGTTCTTCCTCACAAGAAGGTGTACGTTCCCATTGCTCCTTCTTCAAAGGATTCAAAGGAACACAGACGTTCCTCCTCACAAGCACCTGGAGGAGTCCTTCTGAAGGCCGGAGGATCATCTCGAGTGATTCTCTTGAAGACGGACTGGACTTCGCCCGGGCCTTCTTTATCACGGAGGGTTAAGGACCCAGGCCTTCCTCTTTCAAAGAACTGAAGGACACCGGTCCTTGATAGATTCTAAAGGAGCCGGGAGGGTACAAAGGTCGATTCTTCCCTATCAAACTTGATATTGGGTGTCTCAAGGCCCAGGAACACAAAATCCTTTTTCCTGTCATTCTATCGTGTACAAGAAACTGTTAAGGCCTCTCTTCATTTTTATGTACTTGACCAATGTGTGCGTGTATGTGTGCGTGTGCGTGTGTGTATATGTGTGCGTGTGTATGCGCGAGTGCGCAAGAGCGGAGGCAGAACGCTGTCCCCTCTTTACTCGTGTCTTTCACATAAGACCATGAAAAGAATGGCTGGTGTAGGTCAGGATGGGGAAGGGGGGGGGCTCTCTTTTTTGTATGTATTTTATCTATGTTATGTGTTTTTTATGGAGCGTCCATGGACACATGGCAGGGATCTCCCAGGGCCAAATTCATAAAATCTAATGCTAGGTGTCAACAACCTCAGGGAACTATCCTAAGTCCGAGTGAATTGTGTGTTTATGGAAACAAGAGCAAAATGGCTCTTGTGCAACCGGTCATCCGGTGCGGTGTCCGGCGTGGACAGGGGTTCTCAACCTAGGTTCTGGGGAGTCTGGGGCATCCAGAGAACCTCCTAGGAGGGCACACAGTCCTCAAACATGTAGCAGTTGGTGGATGCAAAACGATTTAAGTCATCGTTGAAAAGATCTCCAGGAACTTTGGAAATAGCATTCCATAAGTAAAGGACCCACGAACAAAAAGGTTGAGAACCACTGGTACAGGGGGGAGAGGTTCCCTTGCTTACAACAAAACTTGAGGACCTCATCCAAGTCAACACCTTCGTGGGTTTATGTGTGTGTCTCTCTCGAGAGCATCCATGAAGGGCCGGGGCCTCCTGTGTCAGGCGTGTGCGAAGTATGGGGCTCTAGGAGAAGGCCAGCATTTCCTCCAAGGCAATAGTCACACGTGTGAGGGACTACAGACACAACCACCTCTTCCTCCTTTTCAATTATTATTTTTTTGTTTCTGTGGGAGTGAGTGTGGGAGGTGGGAGTAGGGGCGGATTTAGAACAAAGAAAGGGTGGCTCTCTCCAGTGATAGTGGTTGCCGGAAGCAAAGGACTGCCTAGGATAACACTTGAACTGGTTCCGTCCTTGGCCCTGGATGACGTCAGGTCATGCCCTAGGACGGAGGCGGAACCGTACCTGTCTGTCCGTCCTTACTTCGGACGGACCCAGAACAACGCCCGTCCGTCTGTCTGTGACTTTGGCCAGATCCGGAACAGCGTCTGTCCGGCAGTCCATCAGGGACTTTGGCAAGCACAGGAGGAGGAGGAGGAGGAGGAGGAGGAGTAGGAGGAGGAGGAAGAGGAGGAGGAGGAAGAGGAGGAGGAGAAGCCGAAGTGGTCTTCAGTGCTGTGCCGCCGCCTTCATCACAGCCACGGCGGGAGAAGGAGGGCGCGGGTTGCACTGGAAGGAGCTGAAGGAAGCGGGGAGGCATGGCGAGAGGGTAAAGCGAAGAGGGGGAGGAGGAAGAGGAGGTGGAGGAGGAGAAAGAGGGACACAAGAAGTAAAGGTTAGTGGACTAAAGGAAGTAAAGGTTGGAGGAGGTGACGGAGTAGAGAGATGAGGAGGACGAAGAGGAAGAGGAGGAGATGAAGGGGAGTGAAGAGGATGAGGAGAGTGTGGAGGAGGAAGAGGATGAGCAGGAGATAATGGTGGTTGTGTAGGAGGAGGAGGAAGAGGAGGAGGACGGGGAGGAGGAGGACAAGGAGGAGGAGGAGGAGGTGGGGGCCCTGGAGCGAAGGGGCCCCTCCCCTGGCACTACGGAAGGGGCAGAGGGTGCCGCAGCATCTTAATGCCCCTGTGCCGGATGCTCATGTGGTTGTGGAGGGAGTTTTTGGTCTTGTACATCTTGTGACATACGTGACACTGGAAGGCGTGCTGAAGTGACGAGTGTTTGTCTGCCAAGTGGATCTTTAGGTTGGAGCGCGTACTCAGCAGCTTGCAACACACCGGGCACTGCCACTTTGTGTTCATCAGTCCACCTAGCACACCTACCATAGCGCTCGTGTTAACGCCCGCGCCCACTCCTGTAACAATAACAACAAACACCACCATTAACTGACGGCAACGCCCGGGGGCAGCGATCTGGCTATCAAGCGTTAAACAATAAAGTAAAACATGATAGTTCCAGGTATTACAAAAGGGAGGGTGGGTGTTGGGGGTGGGAGAGGGCATTTGTGTGCGTTAACATTTAATGATACTGTAGTTTGTGAGGGAACGTGGAGGAGAAGTAGAGGACGTGGGGAGGGGAGGGAGGAAGGACGAGGAGGAGAAAGAGGAGGGGGAGGAGGTGGAGAGGGCATGTAAGGGGGGCGACTACAGCAAAACACTGTCAGATGTATATGGGCTCATCAAATTCCACACAGTATCAAGTTCAAGACGAAAAATGTAATCTGCTGCACCAAGTCTTTTAAGGCAGTGGTAATATAAGGTTATATATATCTATATCTATATCTCTCTCAATATATACATATACACACATATATATACATGTACATGTATATATACATAAATATATATGTATACATATATATATATATATATACGTCTGCCTCAATTCGTATACATAGAACGCCGTAGGGCCACCACCAGAGACACAACACTGTTGTAGTACTCTGCAAAAATGATGAAAAAAAGAGAGAATAGTCTGAGGACAATGGCATGATGGATAATGTCAAGAACACCTTGTGGAGCCCAGTGGGTCCTGATCTTTCAGCAAGCGTGTCTCCAGTGGTGGAACACAGGCAAGAGTGGTTGTGGTGAAAGATGTGGTAGTGGTAATTGTGGTAGAATTAATGGTGGAGGCAGCGGTGGTAGTAGTAGTGGTGGTGGTGGTGGTGGTAGTGGTGGTGGTGGTAGTGGTGGTGGCGGCGGCATGGTCTACATCTTCGGCATCTTGAGTCCCCGGTGCCGCATGGAGAAGTGGTTATGAAGAGAGTTGCGCGTCTTGTACACGTGCTTGCATATCGGACACGGGAACACGTGCTGAAGAGGCGAGTGCTTGTCCTCGAGGTGTGTGCGAAGGTTGTACTTGTTGGAGAGCACCTTGAGGCACACGGGACACGTGGCTGGGCCTTCCAACGATCCCACACTGCCGCCGCCCACGTCAGCGCCCACACCCCACCCTGCAACGAACGAACAACCCCGTCAGTCATAATGTCTGCTAAGGACAATGATCTTCTCAATCAAACATGGCGGCGGCGGCGGCGACGGCGGCGGAGGAGGAGGAAGGGGGCTGAGGCGGCGGTGGCTGAGGCGGCGGCAGGGGCAGCGCAAAGCATCATCATCACCGCCACCTCCACTACCCCCCCCACCGCCGCCGCCGCCACCGCTGCCACCGCCACCACCACCACCACAGCCACTTGCCACATATTTACCACAGGTGGAGGGAAGGGGGGGCCTACCCACCCTTGTGCTACTCCTCGCACCGCCGCCGCCACCGCCTTCTCCTCCTCCTGGCAGGCAAAATGTACATAATACTGTTATGAGAATGTGCCATCCGGCAACCCTGAGTAAAACACACTCTGGTTCTCGTGGGGTCACAAGCTCAGTTAGCAATCACTGGAAAAGCAAGCAATGTGTAGCAAAGTCACAGAGAGGGTGGGTGGGTGGGTGAGTGAGTGGGGCGAGGGGTGAGGGGTGGGGGGTGGTGCCGTCTGCTGTGTCCACCCGGGCTGAGAGCGGGAAGAGTTCCCGCTCACAGAGGCGGCGGCGGCGGCGGCGGCGGTGGCGGCGGCGGCGGTAGCGAGCCAGGCACCAGACCGGCTCGTCGACAGGAGCAGCAGCAGCAGCAGCAGCATCAAAAACATCAACAGCAACGACACTGAGAGTATGGGTAATACATTCAACTTGCCCCATTAAGGGTGGAAATCAATACAAAAATGGTTGATATGTAGTAAAATAACTTTATTGTTGGCGTGACAACAAGCAGACAGGCAAGCAAGCAGTGAGCGTACACAACAGTAGGCCTTGTACAGCCCAGCGCGAAGGCCATAACTCTCCACGGCTTCACAGACTAGGCCGCCCCCCGCGCACACGCGCACGCAAGCACGCTCGCTCATCCACCCGCGCGAGGGCGCCCGCCAGCCGTGTCCTGACCCCATGGGTTACTACACTATGGCACAGTGGCAACTTGACACTTCTCGACCTGTCCTCAAAAAGCCGAATTTCAGTAACCTGGTTGCCAAGACCCAGGCTCTAAATGTCAGGCTTTGGAAGACAGGCTTCCAAGGTCTTTTGTATTTTATAAACGACTGCAAGAGCCGGTCCAGCATCCTCAAGTTTCCCGCCCTCTCCAAATTCGCCCTCCTCCTCCCAACCGTCATCAACAGCAGTACATACGCCCGACCGTCTCGTGGCCTCACTCTACTTCAACATGACTCATGGCATCTTTTTATATATATTTTCTAATTTGGCTAATAAACGGGTAAGAAATAAAATACTAGAACAATAATAGTCAAATACCTAATTATAGACAAGAAATCATATACTCGTCATTAAAATACACATAATCTACGTGGTTTAATTTGCGCTAACGTAAAGAGTATGACAAATGAACTAATTTCTTAAGACATCATTGTGCTAACTTTCATATCATACATGCATGTACAAATACAAGCACTCGCATACAATATTATATATATATATATATATATATATATATATATATATATAATATACATATATATATATGCATTGCATGTATACAATTTCATAGTTGGGAACATTACTCAGGGTATGGTAAAATTATTGCTATCATGTATTACATCTTCAGCACAAAGTACAGCTTCAAAAAACATGGATGGCAAGGTAGTACCTCGAGAGTAGGGTGCAGCAAGACATCCAAAACCCAAACCAAAATCTTTAACCTGTAAGCGGGCAAGCGGTGTTGTTTTGTATATAACGAGTTACAGTGATTAAACATGAAGCCGAAACGTGACCCTTTGGTCCATACAACGAGGTAAGGCACAAGAAAAATAAAAGTAAACAAACGCCTTTATAAAACAAATAGATCAAATAAATCATAAGACAGAAACTACGACATTCTGCTCGCGTCGCAGACGGTACCTGCATAAGGTAGTCAGGCGAAATGAATGTCAGAGAGGATCACCTCCCTGCAGCCCATCTTTGAAAAGTCAACATTTTTATAACCATCTCAAGGTGCAGCCCCATGGGGCTGACATTCGGTCTTCGGCACGGGTCTATAGTTTCTTAACCCATTCAACTCCGATGACAAGATGTCTTGTCATTTGGTCAAATAAAACAAAAAATCATAAAACACAAAAATGTTTGATCAAACACCAGAAAAATATGACGTCAGTCCTCGCTTCGCTCGCAGCGAAGCGAGGACTGACGTCATATTTTTCTGGTGTTTGATCAAACATTTTTGTGTTTTATGATTTTTTGTTTTATTTGACCAAATGACAAGACATCTTGTCATCGGAGTTGAATGGGTTAATTACAGTTTGATAGTTCGATATTTTACCTTCTCAAATCTGTCGAAGACTTAATAAGACTTGGAAACTATGGACCAACAAAATAACTACATCGATTTATTATTTTTTTTCAATTCAAAAGATCGAATTGCCAATTTTTTTTTCTTTAAGACAGAAATACAATACCAAAGTGTTTTAAGATCATCACTGATAATGGCACCAAAATTCTTTTCATACCTCTATTTATCAAAGACATGTTAATTCTATAATTTTTACTTATAAACATTGTTTTCCACTCTGATTTACACAAATTGGCCACATTTAAAACGAGTGACCTAATCTGTCTTAAACCTTTTGAATATCTAATTGATTTCAGTGATTATTTCTTATTCCGTACAGCTTAGAAACTGGAGACAGTAGATTTAAGTCCCTTATGAAGAGAGAGAGAGAGAGAGGGGGAGAGAGGGAGAGAAAGAGAGAGGGGTGATGAGAGGAAGATGGGAGAGGGGGGGAAGATGGGAGAGGGGGAAAGGGGGAGAGGGGGGAAAGGGGGAGAGGGAGGTGTGGAGAGAGACAGGTAGGATGGGTAAGAAAATGTGTGTGTGTGTGTGTGTGTGTGTGTGTGTGTGTGTGTGTGTGTGTGTGAGAGAGAGAGAGAGAGAGAGAGAGAGAGAGAGAGGCGAGAATATAATGAGAACTCCAGGAAAACATCTTTCCTGTGACAAGTGTTACTAATCAGAACAATCCAATTTTACGATTATATAACCTATTTGTAATCCAGCAAAACAGCTTCAATTTTCTTTGAATTTTTTTTTTTCGATCCACCCCCAAAGACGATTATCTTATCTCACGATTCTAGAAATTATTAGAGTATTCCAAACACTCAGCCTATTTTTCTAATAACTGTGTCTATATTTGGATAACTTTCCCCCCATTTTTTCGAAACTTATCTCTGTTCCTGGTATGCAACAAAAAGGTTCTATTCAAGAGAATAAAAGCCTCCATCCTAACCTAGGATGACAGAAATAGGAAGAGGAGTTAAGAAATGGTGACAAACATAACGACGGACGATCCTTGTGTCACAAAGCTCAGAGGAAAGATAACACAAGCGTAGCTCAGATGGCCTGTCCATGTCATGAGGACAGACGAAGAGGAGAATGTCAGGAGAAGGGCACTGAAGATGGAACCACCAGGCAGAATGAAGAAGGACCCAAGGGAGAGTTTTTAAATACGAGAAGAAAGAAAGAAAAAAAAAGGAGAGAGAGAGAGAGAGAGAGAGAGAGAGAGAGAGAGAGAGAGAGAGAGAGAGAGAGAGAGAGAGAGAGAGAGAGAGAGAGAGAGACACAAACGAAGTGGAATAAGCAGGCCGGTTATGGTGACTCCTTATAAGGAAAACGAAAAAAAACACGAACAAGAAGAAAAGAGAGAAAAAAAAAGACGAAAAATAATAAAAATTAAGACGAACAAAGAGAAAGAAGAAAAGAAGTTTTGTTCAGCCATGGGGGGGGGGGGGTCCTCGTGATACATCGAGGGTTCTTGTTAAAGACCCGATGAAGAAAACAGAAACTCGAATACTCCCGGAATGGTAGCAAACGTCACGACAGCACACAGCCACACTCACTCCTCTCCAACCCTTTTGAGCTCCTTTAAGCTCCCACGCCAACTCCCGATCCATCCCCAAAATAATTCCTTTTCCTGACGCAGACCCATCTACATATTTCCCAAAGGACCATGGTATCAGGTTAATTCTTTTCACATAAACCAACCAAGTCCTTTAGGTTCCGGCTCACTATATATCAATATTCCGGTTACATTTAATCGAACTACATTCAATCAACTTCCTTTGCCTACGTCATCACAGGAAGTGATTGCTTCAGTATTATCCCAAACAACTTAATGATTTAATTTGCAAACGCGTTTGAGTCTTGCACTTGATACATTTCAATTCGCAACGATATAAAGACCTAGGGTGCAAATTTGATGTCTCAATATGCTTCACTTCCGCAATATATACCTAAATTCCATTCAATCATTTTGTACCATGAGCTGAAGATGTATTTATGAAAGTATTTTGCACCGTTAGCAAAAATCTAAAAAGATTATGCAATAAATGCATGCCTAGGAACACAAAAAAAGGGGTGTATATGTACACATTCTTGAAACATTTTCGGTCGTGAGTTCATAACTTTCTAAACTCCCAACTAAAGAACCAATAAAATATTTAATTCTGAAAATCACCCGATCATTACAATATTACCCATTTTGATCATTATCACTCACATTATGTATGTATGTGTGTGTGTGTGTGTGTGTGTGTGTGTACACGCGCGCGTTTCCCCATGCGTGGAAAACCTAGGCGAATGAAAATGCAAAAAACTATGTTTATATTCACTCTTGCACTTAAATTTTGCCCCTCAAGAATGTTCGTGTGGACGAGACAACTCACACCATACGCAATACAAACATGATTAGGTTGCTGTACACGTTTTACATTTCATTTAAAATTGTTATAATGACTCAAACTCAAATATAATTATTGCCTGACAGATATCTCTTGGGGTTAGTGAGAGGTTGTGGTAGATGTGTGTATTTACCTACTTGTATTCTACAGGAAGGGGAGCTATGCTCGTGGTGCCCCGTCTTTGTATCTCTCAACATCTTTTGTGTGTGGGGGGGGGGATAACCCTAAAACGATTTGATTGATCAAAAAATATAAATTCAAGGGCTGGATGCGTCATGTGACTTAACTCATTTAGACAATTTTATTTACACACAAGGAAAGGCTTAATTGCATCTCAATAATTCATTCATTTGTGGGTGTCACTGTATATTTAGCTTTTCGCTAATGGTCCACGATTTCATTCAGCAAAGGGGAAAACCCTGGGCAGAATATAATGTCCCAAACTTATGTAATCACTCAAACTACTACATCCGCGCAGGAACACATCCAACATCTATGTGTACACAAAAATATATTTCAATTACAGCAATAATAGTAAGAATAGCAATAATATTAATCCATTTCTCTACCGTGACGCACTTTTAAATATTTCGTTCTGGCTGGCGACGTGTTTTTATTCAGAAATCCCCGAAGCATGAAAAAAATTATATATATATATATATATATATATATATATATATGTGTGTATAAATATACATATATATATATATATATATATATATATATATATATATATACATATATTATATATATATAATATATATATATATATATATATATATATATATATATATATATATATATACAGTATATATAATAATCTGACGCTTCTCAAAAAGAAGTCGACGGTTTGACCATGTCACAAATTTCTTCTAACACCAGACCATTTTATTTAGCTTACAGGGTCTCCAGGATCTGACCGGGTTAATAATATATTACTACTAATAATATTAATCATAATAATCATGAAATTGCAATGCCAATATAACATAAACAACATAAATACAACATATCTACAAAGCAAAGACAACGAACTCGACAAATGCTAGGCTAAGTACTAAACAGGTCTAACATTGAGCGACGGCCCTCTTCCGACTCCGGAGGCCCAAATAAATATAGATGAAAGCTAAGCCATTTGTGAGGGCAAACACGGAATAAAAGTCAACATTTTCCCCTCCTCTCACTGCCCCACCACAACCTTACCCTAGCTGACGTCATCAACCTTGCTCCCCCCTTGTGGCAGTCAGCTGATACCCGGGTACTTCAACAGGACAATGCTCTGCAAAGGTTATGTTCTAATATTGAACAAGATTCTGTTCAGCCCGAGGATGTTGGGGCTGGCCTCAATATCTGAGTCGTTTTTTAAATTCATCATCGACTATGCGGAAAAAAAACGACGACTAAGGCCACGCCTCACCCCATCTCACGATCACGCAGTCAGATCCTCACACTTATCCACCAACCACCCCATCCCGTCACCATTCAGCAAGGGATACCCTCTCATCACTCAATGAGCTACCCACATTCTCACCGAATTCAGTACCTTTGTTGTCCCTCCGATGTCTCCCGGTTCCTAACCTATCTTGAGCATGTCATACCTGATGGTCACCCCGTTCGCAGTTACCGTCACTATACAATAGCCTTCTTGCCCCCCCCCCAAGCATAATAATCGGAACCGAACAGTATTCCCGTCCTACAACCACATCTTCATCACCGCGTCGTGCCACACTGTACAGCTGATGCTCGCCAGGCGAATTTGTCTTTCATACGAGGGACGGGGATCGACCTGAGCAGGGTCTTGTTCAAGAGCGGCCCTGTTCAGATCAACGCCCTCCATTCTCTCAGCTGATTTGTGTAATCTGGCTTGTGCTCCAGCATAATGCAAGATACCAGACCTCACCAGCCCACTCTTAACCATTCTGCTGGTCGTTCCCTATGTAATAACCAAAGGCTGTGCCCACTTTCCCACATAAAATATATATATACATACATACATATGTATACCGTATATAAGATGTTTAAGGCAGAGCTTTCACGTACATGAGATCAAAACTCGTAGGAAAATAGGATTATCTTCTCTCTGACGTTTCAGTGTATATTCTGCTTATCTACAGGTGTCCCCGACTCGGCCGAGTCGCACGTTTCGAACCACGAACGGTTCACTCAAGGCCGGGGAAGTTGCTAAAGGAGGGTAGGGACTGGGCCAAACTCTGAGCCATCGCGTGGATCTGTTCATGCGAGGGGCTGCCCATGTGCTGGGGCGGGGGCGGCAGTTGCGGACCGGCTGGCGCCACGTGCATGCCTCCAGTGCCCTCCACCAGGTGGGACATGACGCCCATGGTGGTCGCGGGCGTGGGCACCGAGGCCGAGGTAGACGCCACAACCCCGCTCCCGTGTTGCCCTATGAGACTTGAACCCGGTACGGGCATGGCTCCGGACCCCATGGACCCAACGACGTTGTGCACCGAGGCCTGAGACACGGGTCCTCCCTGCGAAGGAGGAGGAGGAGGGAGAGCTGGTGTAGGGCGGGTCTCTCCAAGGCCCACCACACCGGGTGGAGGAGGAGGCGGCGGCGGCGGCGGGGGCGCGGGTGCCACGGGAATGGGGCTGAGGCCGATGGAGGCGGCCGCGGCGGCGACAGCTGCTGAAGAGGTGGACGAAGAGGCATTGGTCCCTCGTGTCACGCGCTCGCCCCGATCGCCGCGGTGGACGGTGGACATGTGGGTGGCCAGTGAGTGTTTGGTCGAATACACGCGGCCACAGAGCTCGCAGGGGAACCGCTCCGTTTGGACCGTGTGCTTGTCCAGAATGTGCGTCTTCAAGTTGTACTTGTTACTGATCACCTTGTTGCAGTACGGGCATACGCACGTTGTGTGCAGGAGTGACCGCCGCCCACCTGAAAGACAGCAAAACACATACCTTAGACACGGAAGGCGGCGGTCTCTGGGTCGATCCCTGCTCCTGTACTCATTATCTCTCTCCTTTTCCCCTTAATTCATCTTGGCGTCTATGTCTCCCAATAACACGGCGCGGGGGGTCAAGCAGTCATTCACTTCTTCGGGGGGAAGCGGGCCCAATTCACATACCCAGCATTGAAATCCCCAACCAAACATCGGACACAACCAAAGCCACCAGGAAACCCTTCCACGCTCTCCCAAACCCGATGACGGATGAATAACATTAAAAGGTTATTAATAAGCTTCAGATACCGTCTTTTTTTTATTATCATTATTTCTAAATTTACAATTGCGAATATCCTGTAAGATGGCACAAACATGCGAGTTGTATATTCACCTAACTGACTGACTCAACTCTACCTGTGGTGCCCACACCAACATCACAAACTAAAACACTTTCAAGTTATCTTTATTATTAATAATAATAATATCATTATTTTTTCCTTGGGTGGGACGCATAGTCACTCTCAATCCGTCTGTGACGTAAGCGAGCGAAGGCCGCCACATCAGCAGAAGGGGGAGGGAGTATACAAATTCTGTTCGGCTGCACAATGTTTCGATGCCCGACCAGTGTCTGGGACCAAACCATGACACTGAGCCTGACTGAAGCGATGCGCATTGAAACACACTCAGTATTTGTCTTCTTATTTAACGAGGCAAGGCTCTCAACCGGGAGACCCAGTACCTCTTGGGGGTGGAACAGTTTTCAAACCGAGCACAAGACAGTTACACTGCCACAATTTACAGGCTCATCGATGTCGCCGTCACTAGTTCGTAAGAATAATTTAAGAAACTCCGCGCTGGAGGTGGATTGCAAGATATAATGTATATAACATTAGCGGACTTCCATTACTAAGACCAGACACGATAATAGTTTTATGTCGACACTTGCAAGTATAAAATAAGATAGCACACTCATCTCTCTCCAACACGAGTACTCTCGTCATCTACGAAACGAACAGGAACTTGAGGTAGAACCTACGTGCGGGAGTGACCTGCACAGCAGATCTAGGAAAAGCAATCAAGGAGCTCGCTCATTCAGTCTCTCTTTCTCTCTCTCTCTCTTTCTTCTTATCCTTATCCTTCTCCTTTCTCTCTCTTGCGCTTTCATCCGAATCCGTTCCCACTAAGAAAAACTCAAGAAAAAAAAAATTACTGTTTCCCTTTAACCACTCGGGAGGTGGGGATAGTATTGCACGTCATTCAGCAGTTGGTGTTGTTGTTGTTGTTTTTGTGTGTCATACTCATGTGCGCACGCAGTGAATTGAGCGACGAATACAGACGGTGGCACACGGGGCACTGGTGACTTTGCCGGGGCCCGTGCATGTCCCGTATGTGCACCTTCAGCACGTACTTGTTGCACAACACGCGTCCGCAGTACTGGCACTGCAAGTTGGCACCGGTGGGCGAGGCCGAAGCACCTCCTGCGGCAACGGCGGCAGCGGCTGCGGCCGACGTCAGGACGTGCCCCTGCAGGCCCCGCAGCATCACCGAAGTCACCGGCGACGTGTTCAAGGCTCCAGACACCAGGGCGCCGGTTCCTCCCGCGCTCATCGTTCTTTGGTTTGAGCAGCTGCTGAAGCTCATCATGGCATTAGCCGCACTGAACGGAGAACCCTGTGGGGTCGCCGCCGCCGAACTGGGGCCCGGCTGCTGTCCTCCGCTCAGGGCGAACGGTTCCTCACCACCACCGTAAGCCTTGACGGTGGCGTCCGCCACCAGCGCCTCAGTCACACTGGCCATGCGGGCTTCCGAATTGGCCCCAGGTTCCTCTTTGATCGCCATTGCCACTAGCCCGGCGTCCATGCCTGAAACAGCCGAGATCCAGATCAGCTTCAGACCACTGGCGAGGGAAAATGCTCCTGATATCAAACTTAAGCCCCATTCATTGTAGTAGTAGTAGTAGTAGTAGTATGTCCCCCTCGTGGTGAACATCACCGTCACCAGCATCACCACCCTCACCACCATCATCATCATCATCATCACCATTAGTATCATCATCATCATCATCATCATGTATAAGACTACCTTCCTGACCAGACACAGTTTACTTTAGGAACACACGACTTAAAAATTTCTATCCCGGTTTCATTCTAACTACACGGCGGAGGTGTGGGGTTGTTGTTGCTGTTGCGTCGGCTCGATCCGCTTGTTCTGCCTGTGTATGGTGCTCATGTGTTTCCGGAGCGAGTTGAGGGACGAATAGACCCCGAGGCAGAACTTGCACGTGTGCGACTGCTTGGGCCCGTGCACGTCCCTCACGTGCTGGTCCCGCACGTACTTGTTGCACAGGACACGGCCGCAGAACTCGCAAGCCAGCTCGTCGCCCGTAAACGATCGCGAGGCATTAGGCATGAGGCATCCTCCCGGTGCGGGCAGGTGCTGAGGTGGTTGGGCTTGAGGCTGCTGCTGTGGCTGCTGTTGCTGCGGTTGCTGCGAGGCATGAGCTACTGCTGCGGTATGGCGGCCGCGTAGGGCGAACATGTGGTGGTTGACGGGCCGCTGGGGAGGCTGGGGCTGCGCGCTGCTGCTGTAGGGGAGGCTGGCGGGCGCGTAGCGGGTCGTGTTCGGGGGGGCAGCACATGCCGCGACTCTCCGCAGGGCGTCCCGCTCGAACCCCACCCCAGCGGCCACGGCAGCCTCCTCCACATCCTGCTGCGCGGCGCCGCCGAGGGATCCTGTCGCTCCTCCGCCTGAAACACCGGAGGATCCTCCGTCAGTGTGCCGATCATGGCCGTTTCATGCGTGCAGCCAACCCACGCACTGAAGGGGAAGACCCGTGCGCGGACAGTGGCGGGAGACCTTTGCACTTACAATACAACGTTACACACTAAAGGACTACTGGCATCTACTCGGCACACAAGAAGCTGTGCAGCCCTACAAAATTATAAGCTACAGGGCATCCCCTCTGCCCAAAGGAGTTCCTCATGGCCAGAAGTTCCCCCTACCCTGCCCCGCCCAGTTGTCATAGGATAGCTCACACCACTCCCTACAACCTATTTTGTTAAAAGGGGAAAAAACCTGAAAACCACTACACCCCCATGGCAACCATACCTTTGCCCTGTTTGATGGCCACGGGTAATATATATATATATATCCATATAATTTCAAACGTTTGCCTTTTTACTTTCTTATCGTTTGGGTAGTTTCGTATTATTACCGTGAAAAAACCTCTATAGGATGCCCCGGCATCAAAGGATTCAGGTACTAAGCCTAGTCGATATGGCTATACAAGTTAATAATACTGATATGAACTCTGGATATTGCGTGGACCGAGTGCCCCCTGGAACTGGGACTCCCGACAATTTAGTATACTCGATTTCTTCCCCAATTCTTGCTTTTTAGCTCATCTGACCCACTCTGTCAGGTGCTTGATGCTATTTGGTTTATTTTTCTAATCATATATATTTATTCGAATTTATTAGTGTTGTTATCAATATATTTATTTACAATGGCTACTTACAACGCGTTTTTTATTCATTTATATTATTTTCTTTTTTTAAGCACAACCCACTCTAACCCCTCTTGGACGTTTGATCCGAATGCGAAGGAGCGACAGGAGCCAGCGGGGTCGTCGTCATCGTTGTCGTCGTCAACACCGGTTCAGTAGGGCGGGTTCGGGGCTCCTCCCGTGGCCCCCAGTAGGGCGTTCAAGTGCGACCCGAAGTCACGATTAAAGTTGACCAGAGGGTCCAAGGCGGCGGCGCCACCGCTCTGCGAGTGGGGAGGCAGAGGGGGCGCGAGAGGTGGCGGCGGCGGCGGCGGGGGGCGGGGGTTCTCCTGAGCCATTGAGGATAAGGGCAGGTACGGCCTGTTCGACTCGTAACTGTTGTGAATGATTTGGATATCGCTGTCCAAGTCCTTGAGCCCCTGACCAAGGCTATGAGGCCGCTCGAAGCTCGGACAGGGGAACTTGGCGAAGGGGAACGTAAGGGGCTTCCTGTCCATGTACTCCGGGGGCGGGACACCGGGGAGGTGGCTGTCAGGCGACACCACTAGGGGGCCCTCATTGCTCAGCCCCGTCGGCTTACAGTGCCCGCCTCCGGGGGGCAGGTGGGAGGCGCTCGCAATGGGCGGCGAGGGCTTGGGAGAGCCGGTGTGGCTGACCGTGGTAATGGCATCGTTACAGCCGGAGGAGACGGGTGAGTGCTGGAGGCCTAGACTCGGGGGAAGGGAGTGCGGGGAAAGGGACCCCATCCCGACAAGTTGAGGCCCACCACCACCACCACCACCTATTCCTCCCTCGCCTCCAACACCTCCGGAGGACGTGGCCGGGGAGAACACCCCCTGCGTCGAAAAGAGTTGTTTGTTAAAGGTGTTGGAGGAGGGGGTGTTGGGGGTCGTGGAGGAGGAGGAGGACTTCCGCCTGGGGCGCCCCGTTGGGTGCGTGGTGCTCCTGTGGACCTGCAAGCTGTTTAAGGACCCGTAGTGCTTGTTGCACAACTCGCACATGTACTTGAGACCACGGTTCAAATGCATATCTCGCTCGTGCTTCTTCAGGTTCCAACGATTGCTGCACACTTTGCCGCAAAACCTGCACACATTGGCGTCCTCGCTAAGACCTGCAACACGAGAAAAACAGCGGAGGTGAGGGCGAGGCCACGTGCGGGAGGTGCTGAGGCAGGCAGGCAGGCAGGCAGGCAGGCAGAAAGGCAGGCACGCACGCAGCAACAGCAGTAACAGCCACAGCACAACCATCATTAACCACCATCAGCATCATTTAACATCACCACCAGCATCTCTCCCATTAATACCACCAGAAAGCCGCGCAAGAGGAGCTGATGAGGAAGAGGATGAGAAGGACAAGCGAACCAGCAAGGCAGCGGCAACAGCAGCAGCAGCAGCAGCAGCAACAGTCAGGATCAGCCACCGGCGTGGAATACGCAGCACAAATTTCGGCATGTAAGACGCACCGCGTACTCGTAGGAGGCAAGTGAGCGGCAAGGTAGGCAGGCAGGCAGACAGGCAGGTCGACGGGCAGGCTGGCAGGTTGGCGGGGTAGGCTGGTAGGCAAGGAGCGCGCGGGAACACGGTCGGGAGAACAAATGCTGCTTTCAGTAAATGTTGTGCATGTGGCCGCAGATTCGACAGAGAGCACCTCTGATGTAGCAGGAGTCAGAGGAGACCCGAGACGCAGGGACGCAGAGTAAAGCTACGACCCCGACACGCACCTTGCAGGAGTGCCTCACCATTAACATTTCCTTGTACGGCCCCAACTGCCACTCGGCTTGAAGAAGTCTTCTTGAGAGACCGACGACATGAGAATGAGGGCACTGGGACCCGCTATGGGTGCTACCTGCCTCGCAAGGCCCCCGTGGTCAAAACACCCATGGAGGGGATCTCGGGCGCACCAAACAAAAGCTCTTGAAGATTCGGTACACCTTTCCCTTCCGTGCCGGGTGGCACTTTTCCTTTTGCTCTCGCTGCCGCCAGGTTATTTCATTCACCTCCGACGCATCTCCAATTGGTGACGGGGTTACAGTCCATCTCGACTCTAAACCCCATTCTGTATCGGATGACACTTTTCCTTCTATTCTGGCTGCCGCCAGGCGATTTTATTTATCTCCTTGGCACCGCCTTCGGCTCGCGAAGGGGCAAGAGACCAGGTACATATCCTTTGGGTAGGGGAGTGGGCATAGAGGGTGGGTCAAGAACGAGACCAAATCGACGCGAGCATCGTCCCATTCACACTCACGGAAGAGTTACATACACGAATATAGACAAATCACACCGGGCAATCACGCCCTTCAACACATAAACATCTCCTGGCTTCCCCCAAACCGAAGTGGGCCAGGACCCCAAAATAACGAAATGATTAAACCTACCTATGGAGAAAAAAAATCCACGTCTCACGATTTAGCCAAATATTCTGGCTGCCTTCAGGCGATTTTATTCAGCCGGGGGGGGGGAGACCCCCGCTCAATCCCCAGTACAACCTGGGACTCCCCAGGACGTTCTTGCTCAGTCCTCCAAGCCCCAGTGACCCCAATAAAGGGTCGCCTTAGGGCCTATCCCCTTTAAGAGCCACCTATGGCTTTGGCCCCTTTAAAGGAAACCTAAGGTTGCTCCTTTGTAATCCTAAGGGATTAAAGGAGTCTCGACTCATCGAGCCACTTTAAAACTTTTGTTCTGGTTAGCGATGTGATTATACTGATCTGAGAGGAATAGAGAGTGAAAGAGAGAGAGAGAGAGAGAGAGAGAGAGAGAGAGAGAGAGAGAGAGAGAGTGAGTGAGAGTGAGAGAGAGAGGAAAGATTTCACCTGAACCCTTGTTACGTCATCAACCCCAATGCTGTTCTCTTCTGGCTGCCGCCAAGTGATTTTATTTAGCTAAGTGCTACTACTTCGGCAGGGAGGAGGTCCAGTCACAGCCAATTCTGGTGCCATTTGGCACCTCTCCTGCAACCATTGCCAGACGATTTTATTCATATTTTATATACATATGAGTTAACTCGTTTACATGCTCAGGCTGTGTGTACCTTACCCGGGACCTCCTGCATTTGCAATACCTGAAGTCAGTCCGTTTGATTTAAAAATAATTAGTAAACCAAACGATAATAAAACCTTTCTGTATATCCAAATGTAACACTCATATCTGAGGTTTTAGTAAAAGAAAATAAAAGAGAGAGAAAAGTCTCAAAACACAAACACAAGGAGATATAATCCTCAATTAGTACTGTTTATATTTTCCTTTACTGTATCAAACGCGTTACGCTTAGCTGGTATCCATTTATATGATGTCTGTATCTATACCTATTTATATATGCATTTATTAATCTTTTCCATTTCCCAGCATGCAAGACTTCGTGTGTGTGTGTGTATATATATATATATATATGTATATATTATATATATATATATATATATATATATATATATTATATGTGTGAGTTTGTGTGTGTGTGTGTGTGTGTTTGTATATATATATATATATATAAATATTATATATATATATGTGTGTGTGTGTGTGTGTGTGCGTGTGTGTAAAACATCCCAACGTACACTAATTACCCAGGTCTTTCTTTAACATGGCTACATCCACGCACATACACTCATCCGTCACTCTCCCAACATATGTACTTTTTTTCCTTATTCTTCTATGAAGCGTTGTGGACACAACCTTAAAGGTCGTCTCCACTTACTGCGACCCCACTGTGGGTGTCCGAAAGCGTGGCACTGTGATGACCTTGAACGGGGCGAGACTCGATCATCCATGGCACTCCCACCCGCTCCACAGGGCCAAAGCCAAGGCCAAGGGCTGCCGCGCGTACAAAGTGCCGAAACCTGGCACTGGCTGCTGATCGATAAACCCTGTGGCATTGCGGCGTGAGAGAGAGAAAGCGAGAGAGAGAGAGAGAGAGAGAGAGAGAGAGAGAGAGAGAGAGAGAGAGAGAGAGAGAGAGAGAGAGTGAGAGAGAGAGAGGAGAGAATTCTCTCTACATGCGCGCGTAAAACCTGATACTCCCAGAAGAGGAAGCACAGCCCGAACGTTCATGTGTAGGGAAACCAACGCCGACTCCCCCAGAATCAAATCCACTTTTGCCCGCTCCAGACTCCCCGCACCCTCGCCTCTCCAGCGTAGTTACACCGACGGTCGCTGTGGTTCGACAGAAACACAAAGACCGGCCACCGTTTGGGCTCTGCGCCGACGACGGATGTTGGAGGGCGGATAAGGGTGGATATGAATGAGGTCCAAACTATTTCACTCGTTTCCAACATAAGATAATGTTAATCTAATTCGAACATACGAATAGGTTCATTTGATTCCAACATACGAAAGGGAACTGGTGAGAACTCACAACACCTGAGAGAGAGAGAGAGAGAGAGAGAGAGAGAGAGAGAGAGAGAGAGAGAGAGAGAGAGAGAGAGAGAGAGAGAGAGAGAGAGAGAGAGAGAGAGAGAGAGGAGAGAGAGAGAGAGAGAGACACCTAGCTTTTGTCTGTGCCTTGCGCGTCACTACCATTGCTGGGATTAATGATACGTATCCAACAAGAACGGGGCGCCCGGTGCTATGCCAGCGGGGGCATCCGACCCACTGCAGGTGGAGAGTGGCCAGTCACCCGCCCCACGACACCCCCCACCCCGAGTACAACAAATAAACAAAATTAAATAAATACATTAACTAGATTAAACGCATAAATACATAAAGATAGAATGAATAAGTAAACAAAGTTATCAGGGGTTGAACGAATAAATATACAAACAAGATTAAATGTATAAATAAATACAAAACGAAGTTCACCTCCACCGTGCTCCCAGCGACTCGCATAACCGTCCTCACCTGGAAAAACAGGAGATTCCAGGCAGCCCAGGGGAAAGGCGGAAGTCAACCCCCAGTAAATAAATAAATAAATAAATAAAAAATCAGGACAGAGCCGCCTGTATAAGCTCTTCCTCATAGAAGTTGAGTGTGCCCAGGCCACACATCATGACTTCAAATAATTACGATCTTGTGCATCGTCTATAAGAACATTCGTCAAATACGAGATAATTATCCCCAATCATGGAGGGGCGGCGAGTATGAAGAATGGGATTCTTACTTGGAGTAATATCCTCCTGCAGGAATTACAATTCTCACATTTTTTACGTCACAAATCTCGCATCCAAAATCTAATTCAGCACTGTGGCTCCAGATTTACTATTGTGTTTTAGTTCCGATTACAATTAAAGGTAATCTTGTTATATATTTTTATTATAGAGGAAATATTCATATTTATCTTATTCGTACCAGTTAAAACCAGAGAAAGGTCTCGGGACAAAATTTCCGCTGTTAGATAACTTTTTTTTTTTTTTCTTGTACAAGTATTGATGCATCAGAAATGCTTTTACACACACAATATGTAAACAACAGGGGGGATTTAAGACACGACAAGCAATCCACATATTCTACTTTATTGGTTAAATTACAATTTTACAGGTAATGGTATCGTGTTAGGTTTTGCAACATGTTGCCGTGAAGCAACCGTTTCACAACAGTGAGGGTTGGAGACAGACAAAGCATCTCCACAGTTGTACAAAAGATCAACTATACATCCACGCGCGTCTCCGCCGCGCCCAACAAAACAGGTTTCTGGCAACGTCACTTGACGGGTTAACTAACACCCTAACGTCTATAGTCTGAAGGAACTTAAACCTGTCGGATCCTATTCATAGTACTGTAACGTAGTTCATATGTTTTTTGTTTTTTTTTGTTTCAATGTTTTTTTTTTGTTTCAATCAGGTTTTCTGCGTATGAAACGCAACATTGCGCGTATAAAACGCAGCATGAGGAACTGTGATGAATGAAGACCCCCCCACCCTCTACGCCCCCCACCTTCACTCCAGGAGCATGCAGGCTGGCCCCCACGGCGGGGAGAACGACCAGAAGGCTGGGAGGGTGTGACCACCCTCTAGTGGTCTTGCAGGACTTGGCGAGGTGCATCGAGAGATGGGCTCTAAACCATGAGCAGCTTGTTACTGCAGTTGGCCTTCAAGAATGACAGCCAGGTGTTCGATAACAGGAGACAGGGTCACTGACAAAGTGCCTATCGCCCTGGCAACAAAGCAGGAGAGAAAAAAAAAATCTCTGGGACCGTAGCATTGGCGAGAAAGTCGAACACAAACAGATCTCCCTCTGACAGGTCGTAGAAGCCTCAATGGCATGAACGTTGGATACTTGGCGACATAGGGAAGGTGACTGGAGCAGTGACCTTGAAAGTAAAGGGCATCGATTCTGATACTGCCCATGCCTTGGCATGGGCCCTGACTGCAAGGTGATATGTCTTACTGCGAGAAAAGCGAATAAATGAAAGAGAGGAGGAGGAGGAGGAGGAGGAGGAGGAGGAGAAAAAAAAAACATGGGAGCTGCAAGGAACCCAAACTTGTGCGGAACCCAAAAAGAAAAGAAAAGAAAAACTAGAACACTATCAACCTTGACCTCAGACCATATACATACCTAACCAAAGGTCCCTATTTCTACAAGGACCTTTACATAACTAGTTTTATTACGTACATGGTTACAGAAACCTTAAATGCATACTGTACGTGTCTATGCACCCTTACAACGTACAGTGGACTCTAATTTGATTTACTGTCTTTGAAACCCTAACAAAAATTTAAACTTTGGTCATAGTAGTTCGAATTACATCCTATCACCTCAAGGATTCCGAAGACCTAAACTCCACAAGAGAAGAGTTCCCTCTACATATGTTCAACAGACTGCCAGATGAACGCAGCTTGGGGCCCCGTATACTCAGCAGCATGCCTAACTGTCCTTCAGTTAACCATATAGTTACTTTGCAGATCTGGTAAGCTGGTAAAACTTGGGACTAAGCCACGTACAGCTGTGCCTATCAGCCACCATAAACGCCCAAGGGTTAGGCTTCTCAAGTCTATCCTGAACCTACAACCCAAACCTTTGGTGACCATACAGCAGTAAGAACCCTATAAACACATGACATGTTAAGCGGGATTAGCTGAGAGCCAAGCATATGTAAGGGAAGTGCCAAACTACTTAAAAAAATAAAAATAAATAAATAAATAAATAGATAAAATTGCCCTATCAAATGTAATGCTATGTCAGGTCGAGGCAAGTTGATGGATTCTTAAAAGTTCCTTCCCCCTAAAGTTCTTCGCCACCGAACTGCAGTACCCTCTCTATCTCTCTACCAGCTACTGAATATCCCTACTTAATGATTCGCGCCTGGGTCTGGGGCGCTCAGTCCAAGGCTGGGCTGAGGTATCTGGGGTTGTTGCTGGTGCTGCTGATGTGGATGTTGCTGATGTTGGTGATGTAACTGCTGCTGGTGTGGCTGATGGAGGGGGTCGGTCACGTGGTGGTGGTGGTACTGCTGGAGGGAGAGCCGGAGTCGGCGGCGACGCGTGCTCACCATACCGTGTTGCATGATCGAGTGGACGCGGAGACTGTTGGCGTTCTTGAAGGTCCTCTGGCATGTGGGACACGTCAAGCCCCGGCCAAGCGACTCATGCTTGTCCCGGATGTGCACCCGGAGGTTGTACTTATTGCTGATCCGCTTCCCACACACCGGACACGGCACGGACTTGTCCGGGCCGCCGGACAGGTACGCTTGCTGCTGCTGCTGCTGCTGTTGCTGCTGAAAGGGGAGCGGGTGTTGTTGTTGTTGTGGCGAGTGTTGCGGGATCTCAGGCTGAGACTGCTGCTGGGCTTGTGGTTGCTGCTGTTGCTGAGGTGGGTCCTGGAGCCTAAGCGTGTTTTCTCCCGCGTCCCTGCCACCACCACCCGAGCCACCAGACCCGCCCATGAACCACGCCCGCTCCCGCACCCCTGCAACAGAGAACACACACACCGTCAGCAGCGCTCGCCCCTAGTCCCGTACAAGGGAGTAGTAATACTACTACTACTACTTTTAACTCTCCGGGCTGCCAAGATCCGGACATGGTAAAGTGCGTCTTTAAAGTTCCGGGTCTTCAATCTCCGGAATCGCCGTCAACACCACCACTACCTCTTTTTGTGCTTTACAAGAAGACTGCTTTCCACATCTGCCCACGTCCCCAAACTTCTTACATTGCATTACAGAGCAACAAAGCAACACACAACACCACTCAGATATCCCCAACACCATAGAATACTACGTAATCTAATGAGTGTGATCTCACACATAACCCACGTGGCTCCCCACCCAACCCGTGTAGTATAGCAGTATACGCTTGTGCCCAAGACTACGCAATGCATTACAATGAACAAAAAGACGTTGCAGCCCCTGTTTCCTGAGGATATGTTGATTTTTCTTAACCGAGTTACCTATGTTTACGATGTTAACTAACCCAAAGACGGTAAGAGGTCCCCCTTCCCTCAACCGTAAGTGCCTTAAGTACCCTAAAAAAATGGTGCCAGCAAATTTAAAAACTCAAAGAAACGCGTTTATTCCGTGTGCATACATATAAAAGGCATGTGTGTGTTTATGAGGAGTGTTAAAGTGAGGATTATCTGAGGTATATGTGGTCCACATGAGCCCATGTCACATGTAGGAATTAGTAAGTGTGCATGCCCGCACATGTGCGTGTGTGTGTGTGTGTGTGTGTGTGTGTGTAGAGCGCAGTCTCCTCTGAAGATCGTATCAGCGTGACAGTTTTTCTTTGAGGGCCAAACACGACTTCGTTGGTTCACAGAAGCTATGAACTTCAGAAGCCTGAACTTCTTGCGCATATTTTACTCTTTGTGTCACAGACCTGGCGTTGAACTGCCCATCTCTCAGCGATTGTGGAGGAGGATTTGGTCTTAGCAATAATCAGATCGTCGGATTTTATGGTACCCCTGCTTAAATATATAAACATGGAGGTCCGCACCTAAAGCTACGGTTACATTAGTCAACGGAATAGTTAGATTACAACGACGCAGTTGGATTTCGTCCAAGGTTAGAGGATTTGGTTTGGAGTCCAAGCGTAGAGTTGGAGGAAATATGCCCATCCCAATACCGTTAGAGCTCTTCCTTTGGATTTTATCGAAGAGTGATAAACTGAAGGTCTATGTTAATAGTTTTCATATTTACACATTATATATATATATATATATATATATATATATATATATATATATATATATATATATATATATATATAGCCTATTCAGTAAAAAGAGATCAATTATTCAATAGTATAAAACCATCTTGAAATAGAATTTATGGAATGTATATAGTGGCAATAATCAGTCATTTGACTTCCGCTGCGATGTAAAACATTATTTTGCTCGCCAAAGTGCTCCTCGCCGTGATTAAGTGGAAAAGGGAAATTATTCACGCTTCCCTTGTCTTGCTGTCTTGTTTCTTTATTAGTAGCGACACTAATTACAGCAAGATTCTCTGCGCACATTCGGTAAAAATCCAAGAGGCCTTGCTCACCTTTCTATTCACGGCTTTGACCAATATTGATTTCTTTTTAACATTTAGGCTACTAAATCAGCAGCAAGAATGGTTATCAAGGCACAATCTTACTACGGTAAAGTCTTCCATTCTTCCTTCTTCGGGGAAACAAGCTCGCTGCGTAGCCCAGGAGTGTTCTTCTTGTTGACCGCTGATTGTTTGGACACAACGTAAATAAAATGGAAAACTCGTGTAAAAGCTGAAGGGACAATACCAGATGGAACATCTCAAATGCATCGTGCAATCAAACAAATGCTGTTTGGTTTTCAGTGCTGCTGTGATACTTTGCTCCCGTGACGCACATGATACTGTACTGCAATTCTTGTCACATTTTATTACTCAATTGCCTCTTAAGCGGTAAATATTGTCTTTTGGCAGGTTTGCCGTTTTTGTTTTTTTCCTTATTGCCTTTTTTTCATTCTTTGTTTTCTATTTTACACTGCTGCTTTTCAAGTAGAAACATAAACATTTCCAGTGGTAAGGTTGAACTCTCCTAACCACTCGTCCAAAGATAGGATTGGATACACGAATGCCAAAGTTGGACTCTAAGCATTCCGTTAACTGGTGTAACCGTAGCTTTACGCAGTGTCTTCATGACCTCATTCTCCGTGCCATGCCTCATGACAAGGAAGATCCAAATCTTAAACCTCTATGAGAACAAAGGTGACAATACAATCTGTGGTAACTGTCGAGGCATCTACTTGTACTCATTGGCAGGATCTTGTTGGTCATCCTATCAAGACTCAACCAACATCTCACTGACTTATCCTTTCCGAATCAGTGTGGAGTTAGGAAGGTTCGTAGTACGAGTGATACATTTGCGGCCAGATTTATGAAAAATGCAGTGAACACAATAAACACTTGTATGTTGCCTTCGTCGAACTTTCCAAGGATTTTGTTTCCAAAAGCCGTGAACTCGGACGCATGTCGGCATGCAGGCCCGAGTCCATGCTGGCGTCCTGCAATCAGAACCATTCATTGCCTGAGCAATCGTGAGACAGGGTTATGTGCCGGCACCTATTTTAACATCTTTCAGTTGGTTGTAATGTAAATCACCAACGGCATCCTCTATCCAAATGAAGGCATAGACATACAGTATCATCTTGACGGTAATATTTTTTACTATTAGGCGCCAGGAGATCCACACGAAAATAATTACAACAAAGGTTTGAGTTCCGGTATGCAGACGAACGTGCACTTCTCGTGCATGATCCAGAATCCTTGCAGCGAGCAAATGGACAGTCTGAAACACTTACAACTCTCTTGGGCTGAAAACCAAGTCAGAAGATTGAAGATATCATCCAGTTTGTAGCTCCACCACCAGAAACACAGCATTTCAATATCAGTGGTGATGTTAAGAGAGCTGACCTTGGCAGCATTCTCATACCTACCTCAAACTCGAATCGATCTGTCCTCCGCTGCATATGGACGATTGAGAACTAGAAATCTTCTCAACATTGACCCGAGATGTGAAACAAAGGCTGCAGTCTACCAAACAGTGTACCTTGGACACCTTATAGAGGTCATATTCAAGTACTAGAAAACTCCCACACTTGATGCCTCAAGCATATTTTAGGGGGTGTCCTGGAAACACGAAGTGACTCACGAAGAGCTATACCCTCACTTAAGCACGACCAACATCCGAGACCATGTTAGCTAAACTTGTACGCTGGTTTGGGCACAAAATCAGGATGCAAGATCACCGGCTTCCAAAGCAAACATACGGTCAAAAGGAATCTGCTATGCCGGAGGGCAGAAGAGAAGATTCAAAGATAATTCCAAGAACCTAAAGAGCTTGAACCTAGAACCTGAAGTTAGCTTCAGATGATCCCATGTGACGTTCAGTCTGCCACAACGGGGAAACCACATTAGACACCTCGTTAAACCAAAAGAGGAAGCCAGAAATGAACTCGTTCGACATCAACGGGCTCCAGAATTTGACTCTTAATGAAAAACATCCTTGTAACCTACGTAGCAAGGCTTGTGCCTCATGGATTACAATCCACAGCCATCCTGGATGCCAGCAAAGATTTGGGCTGTCATCTCTCATTATTTATTTTATTTGGAGCAACGTCGTCATCGACTTCAATGGACTGTCATAAGCAAGTGTGAATGTGAATGTGAGTGTGTGTGCGTGTGTGTGTAAGGCATGCTTGCGTGTTAACGAATCTCCCGCTGTATATATTGCATGCATGCATGCATGCACGTTTACCTACATGATAACGTATTAAAATAATCTAATATTCAGTCTTATTTCCTTATATAAAATTAAACCAAAAAGAATAGCTTGGTGAACATCACCTATGTATATAGTGTATGTTTATACATGAGCTGTTGTAGTCGTGTGTATGTATGTATGTATGTATGTATGTGTGTGTGTGTGTGTGTGTGTGTGTGTGTGTGTGTGTGTGGTCGCACGCGTCTATGTGTGTTTATGTATGGGAACGCAACGCGTGCGTATGTGCGCGCGCGTAGACGCGCTATCGCGTCCTCTACGCCATCACCCCTCAACTTCTCGGCCCCGTCCACCGGACTCTTTTAATGTTACTGTATCTCGAACTCCACTTGCGCGTTCATGACTACATCGGGGTGCATATTTCGCACGTGCGTCTTCAGATTATACTTGTTGCTGATTTTCTTGCAACAGAAGGGGCACATCACCGGAATGTACACAAGGGGGCTCCGGATGGGGTACGCCTTTCCTGTAAGGACAACAAAAACACCTTTGTCAGTCTTCTGGCCGCACTAGTACGCTCCTGCTCCTCCTCCTCCTCCACCTCCTTCTTCTCCCTCTTCACCACTGTTCGCCAGAAGCAGATCGCGGTCATCTGCGGCAGTAGCATCCAGGACATTCCTTCTCTATCTACCACCTCCACCAACTAACACAGTTTCCAAGTCACCGCATGCTTCCAGGCCACACTAAAGCGGACCACCCACAGTGGGGATGCCTCAGGTGAACGTTTTCTACTCACAGCGACCCCGCCCCCTTTCTGACGTCATCTCACAAACGTTAGCTTGGCGCTCCAGTGTTTTTACTGTGTCGACGGGCTCCAGACGGGGAAGGCGGTCTTGTTCTCCCTATCGTAAGGCGCGAACGCTCAAAGGATATATGCACGCACGCGCGGACACACACACACACACGCACTGTAAGTTTCAGTGAATTTATCTAGTCATGCATAAGCACATACACAATATACAGCAGAGTTCCACAGGGATCAGTCCTGGCACCAATTATATTCTTGATCTCTATTATCCCTTACCATGCCGTACGACATTCACTCTTTGATTTCGGCTGCCGCTAGGCGATTTTATTAATCAGAGTAACACCCATTCAGGGAATGATTAGCTACATAAACGCAATCGCGGTTGCTAACGAAATAATTAGAAATAAAAGGTCGCAAGTCTGAAGCAGTATTTCAAAGTGAGGAAAAGGCATATGGATAAAAAACACAATGCACCAATAAAGCGTTGTACAGTGCAACAGCGATTAGAAAGTGACGACATGCAATCTACACATTTGACGAGGAAGACGCGAGACAGAGTGTAAGACTAGGAAATTCTTCAACAAAAGACTTCTCTCCCAAAGACCACTCGGAGAACTGAGCCCCCAGTCAACGTTGCTTTTATTCACTGTGGATGAAGACATACCGAAAATGCTGGTGGGCTTCATCCTACACCGATTTAACATCAAAATTAAAACTCCCAAGGCACAATTATCTCGTCGCCCATCATTCCTCCAGCGCTCCTATCCTTATGAACAAAACCAGAGACGAGGTTCCAACTTTGCACGGAAGAGACGGACGCACCAATGGCAACAGAAAACCCAAGGAAGAACACTGTGACTATAATTGTTATGTGCACCCACACCCGCAGGGAAAAAATATCGAAGAAAATACGACTTGGACAAATTGTCGGCATGCAACACGCAGGGACGCTTTCAAAATGTTACTGAAGCAGAGCACCACAACTGGCAATTTTTTCACAAAGAGAGAGAGAGAGAGAGAGAGAGAGAGAGAGAGAGAGAGAGAGAGAGAGAGAGAGAGAGAGAGAGAGAGAGAGAGAGAGAGAGAGAGAGGGGGGAGAGCAATAACAAACTTAGTAAAGACTTCAACAGGTTATACGTACAGAAATATAACCATACCCATACCTCACCCTACACCCGGCCACATATAATCCCATACCAACAAACTACTACTCCACCCTAAACGCAAAACTCTTTCAATTGGCGTTTTCATACCGAAGACATTAATTCATCTTTTTTTATAAAAAAAAAAATACACAAAACTGGTCTGTCTCGATCCTACTGTATCATGACTAGGTAAATAGAAATTATACATACTTGAGCGTGTGCACACGTATACACACGCTCATACTATCGACTAGTCCACCTCTTTGAGAGGGATAAGTTTAAAATTTCCTGGATGAAAAAATGAAAGACTGAAAAAGAAATGGTGGGTAATAAAAATGACTGAAAAAACAATCACGCTTTTATTTCACCTTCGCACCGCCGCCCCCTTGACCAAAAACTGCCTCAACAACAACAGCAACAGCAGTAGCAACAACCAATATCATCAACAACCAAGTGCGCATGCGCGAGGGAGCAAGAGGGTAGTGCGTGGCCAGACTTAATGGCGACTCGGGGCTTCGACCTCAGGGGATCTGTTACGATCTAAGAACCTTCGATGTTGCCGCTTCAGTCGTCGTCGTCGTCGTCGTCGTCGCTGTCGGCCCCCCTAACCAAGAACAAGTCTCCGCGCTATGGGGAAGAAGGACATGGCCAACAGACGGGCCTGAACATTGGCATCACCCCCCTAAAACACACACACACGGGCGCACACACTGTCCCTGTCACTTAACCATGACAAGAACATCAAAGTTGTCTGTCAGCTGTCGCGCCAATGAGGCTTTGTTATCGTAAATGGCCCCTGGCAATGCCCATCATTCACTCCTAACCTACATGCGCGCATGCACACACACACACACAAACTATTTAAAGATCTTCTTTCCTGCCACCAGAAAAACCATGCAATATAGTGAGAAAGAGGGTGTTTGCAAAGAGGAAACACAATGATAACGGGCGAAACAGAAAGATACATGAAAATAAGCAAAAAACTCCGTACGTACGTTATGAGAGGTGCTACAAGTGAAAAAAAAATGCCTCAACGAGTTCTGATGCCGACAAGCCTGAGACGTGTAGAGATGGGAAAGGAAATGACAGATTCTGTCAGTCGCGACGGAAAGCAGGGAAACCATTACATTGGTTAGTTCACCTATAGAAGGCCGTGAAATGGGATCGTCAAAGACTTTACAGAATCGAAAACGTAAGAAATTAATTAGTAAGTAAATAAAAAACAAAACGGAGAATAACAATAAGAATAGAAGGGAGGGGAGCGAATGAAGCTGGGTTATGCGTCCACCCAACCGAGTGGTCGAGGGATAATTGGGCAACAGAAGCGGAAGACTGAGGAGGAAGAGGAGGAGGAGCAGCAGCAAGAGGAAGACGAAGAGGAGGAAGTGGAAGAGGAGGAAGTGGAAGAGGAGGAAGTGGAAGTGGAAGAGGAAGAGGAGGAGGAGGAGGAAGTACTGGTGAAGAAAACTGAGAAAACTGAGTATTGAGAGAAATAGAAATACGAAGAAACGGAGACAGAGAGGGACAAGATGAGGAAGTAGGATTTCATAGGGAATAATACACAACATGAAGAAGAGTGGTAAAGTTAATATCAAGTAGCAAGGCGAAGATCCAAAAATAAAGACAGAATGTAAATAAACTGAACGGTTATGGAGGTGACTGAAAATGAAGGAAAATCTAAGAGAAAATGCCTCATTCTTAAATGGACCTTGGCCGTGTGAAGCAAGCAAAGGTTCACATGGATGTAGGATGGTCAGGGAAGGCTGGGGTGGGGAGGGGAGGAGGGCAGTGGAAAGTAAGGGAAAGGAGGAGAGGGAAGAGCAAGGAGAGGGGGGGGAAACGAGAGTAGTTGAGGGGAGAGGGAGAGCGAGAGCGAGAGAGAGCGAGAAGGAGAGAGAGGGAGTGAGCGAGAGAGAGAGAGAGAGGGAGAGAGAGGGAGTGAGCGAGAGAGAGAGAGAGAGAGAGAGAGAGAGAGAGAGAGAGAGAGAGAGAGAGAGAGAGAGAGAGAGAGAGAGAGAGAGAGAGAGAGAGGGAGCGAGAGACAGAGAGAGAGAAATGGGGAGAGGATCAATGAGTAAGTTAAGAGTAATTATAGAGGTAAGAGCAGAAAGAGACTGGGAGTGAGTGCCTTACAGAGGTGGGAGAGGTTTAGTAAGAGGGAAGACCAGAATTCGAGGCAAACAATAGAGGCGAAAAAGAGAATCGGTGAAGAAGACAGGGGCCAAGAGAGGGGCGAGAGAAAGGATGCTGAGAGAGTAGGAAAGAGACGGAAACGTGGATTGGGGAAGAATTGAACATTTTAAGAAGAAACTGGGCCGAAAACGTAGAATAAAGGAAGACCGAAGTGGACGGTGAGACGAGGAATGTAGGAGGAAGAGGAGCAAGAGGAGGACAAGAAATGAGGAGTAGCCTCAGAATGATAACGATGGCAAACTCGATGATGAGACATATCGGCAAAAATGGTGAAAAGCTGAAGACAAGAAAATAACAGATGAAAAGAGATGACATTTGGAGCGGACGGAGGAGAGGATTGCCACCGGCTACTTAAATAATAATAATATCAAGGATAAAGATAAGGAAAGGAGAGCGAATGAAACAGAATATAAAATTGCGGTGCAGGAGAATATGAGGGAGTGCTTGAATTTGTGTGTGTGTGTGTGCGTGTGTGAAAGCTGTGTGTGTGTGCGTGTGTGTGTGATAGAGATAGATAGATAGATAGAGAGAGGAGGGGGGGGTGTCAGGGGTCAGGAGACCCAATACTGAGGTGGGCGGGGGGGCGGCGGTAACACTGAAGACTTGAGGAACTACGGAAGAGCTTGAGAACGACGTGAGCAAAAAAGAAAAGCCTGACGAAGTTCGAGGTATCTGGGTGCTGACCCCACGAAGCCCTTGCGTCGTTTTGCTTCCCTTCGACTGTCAGTCTGTCTACAATGCTTGGGCCGGTTGGGTTCCTTTTCCGTGCGTGCCTCCGGGATCGCTCGATCGCGTCTCGGACACGACCTGCAAGCTGTTGTTGTGGTACCTATGATACTGACTAACGTGGCTATACAGTGTGTGCTTGTTCTTGTACACCTTGCGGCAATATTTGCACTGGTGGCCGGGGGACGCGGGGGCGTGAACGCAAGCTATGTGCTGCTTCAGGCTGCGCCGGCCCCCGAGAACCTTGTGGCAAACCTGGCACCGAACCCATTCTGCAACAGAAGAGAGAGCCCCAGTCAGAGAAAGCCACCAGCCCCAGCAGCAGGCAGAAGCAGCAGCAACAGCAACAGCAGCAGCAGAAGAAAGGCCAAGAAGAGCAGGGGGAGGGGAAATGAATGGGGGGAGTGTGAGGTAAGATGGGGAGGAGGAGGAAATGGAAGAGGAGTATGAGGTGGTAGTGAAGGAAGAGAACAGGAATATGAAGATGTGAAGGAAGAGAAGGAATGGGAAGAGGAAGATGTGAAGGAGAAAAGGAAAACGAGAAGGAAGAACAGGACGAGGGAAAGGAGAAGGAATCGGGGCCAAGTGGGTTCTGATGGACCTTCAATGGACGCAATGGGGAAGGATAGGGGGTTGTGGGGTGGGCCCAGTATAGGCCAGGTGCCAAACTCACCCAAAGTCAGACTTAAACAAGTGACAGTCTTCGGGCGTATGATAAACGAGATCTTTCTTTCATTAAAAAGATTTTATTGGCGCTCCTTCACAAGACGGGGCATGCACTCCTGCTGGGACCGGAGGGTCTACTCCGGGGCCAGCGGCGACGGCGGTGCTGGCGACAGCGGGCTGGGTCGGGGCGGGTGGCGCCGAGACCAAGGAGGGGCGGAGGGGGAGCCGGGAAGGAGACGGTATCCCTCCTGAAAGAGAAGCACGACCACCGCGCGGGTCATGTCGGGTTCCTCGGGGGTCGGTGGTACACACTCATGTGGTTCTGCAGGGTGTTCCTGCTCTTGTAGCGGCGGTGGCACAGCCGGCACTGGTGCTGGTGACTCGAAGGGATGTGCACGTCCTCGATGTGCCGCTTGACCTTGTACTTATCGCTTAGCGTTTTGTGGCAGAAGGGGCACACGCAGTCCTGCCTATCCCCAAAGACAATCAATCCACTGCTGCCGCCTCCGCTAGCCCCTCCCCCACCTACTCCTCCTCCTGGTGCTACGTTCGTGGTTCCTCCTACACTCCCTCCTCCTCCTCCTTCCACTCCCCCACCTCCTCCAGTACGGGTAACGGTCGCCCACCTGCCGGTGTCCAGCCCCCCGTCATTCCCCACGGGGGCCAAGAAAGGCATCTCGGCAGAGGGAAGACCCTCGCTGCCGCCGCCGGCTCCACCGCTGCCGCCGCCACCGCCGCCGCCGCCGCCGCCCGCGAAGCCGTAATGCTCGGTGGGCCCCTGGCTCGCCGAGAGTCCGGGAGGAGCTCCTGTAAGTCCGGGCGGAGCTCCTCCGAGCCACGACGGGCCGGACACGGCGTCGCCTGCAAGGAGTACATCCCGTCAAAGTCCTCCTCGAGCAACACATTACTTTTTTTTTTTTTTACATCGTGCCATAAGCAGTACAACTATTCTCTTTCTCTCGTCCTGGTAAATCAATGTTAAATTCTTCGTCCTGGGAAATGTCACTTTCCTCCTGGTATTCAAGTGTCAACTTTCGTACTCGTCACCAACGCAAACTCTCATCCTGGTAACTCTTAAATGCTACAATTTACTCCTGGCAATAAACATATTAATCCTGGTAATTCGTGTATTAGTATAAAGTCCGCCATATAAGCCAGACACCAATCAAATAGTAGCAAAGAAAGAGAGAGAGAGAGAGAGAGAGAGAGAGAGAGAGAGAGAGAGAGAGAGAGAGAGAGAGAGAGAGAGAGAGAGAGAGAGAGAGAGAGAGAGAGAGGGGGGGGGGTATACGGAAGTGTTACACGCACTACAACCTCAAAACCCGGCAATGTACTTCCGACTACCTACGAGCGCCACGGACACGTGCCGAGAAGAAATAACCAATTCAAGGAGCCGGGGAAATGCCGAAACGGGCGCCCCAGCCTCCCATCATTGTCGATCCCTTCAGTACGCTCGCGGACGCACCTTCACGCCTTCTCGTTTGGACTAAACACCGACGATTCTTTTCGGCCGACGGCTGACCTTGGGTCAAAACGAGGTCTCGTTCGACTGGGGTTCCCCTTGACCTCGGCTCACCCCTTCGCCAGTATAGAATCGTCTGTCGTCAACCAAAACAAAGACTTCAATGTACTTCATTATGAACAAATTTATATAAACTGTTGCATTAATCTATTCTGCCTACGAACTTGCTTATATTTTTTCATTATAATCTATTTACCATCATTTCAATAGAAAATACTCTTTTTTCAAGTTCTTTGCAGGCCTTGGGTCTAAAACATCTAAGACTTACAAATACACTTGAACTGTATGTGTTATCTTTTATCACTTGATGTGTTCGTTTATGTATACTTGTGAATATTTTATAAAAGCAAACAAACATGAACTTGCGAATACGCGTGTTTATGCGTTCGAGCGAGTCTGGATATTTGAGTACATCCACACCCTGTGTATGTGTATTAAACAATACGTCCGAGTTCCTTTTTCCTTTGCCGAGTTTTATGCCACTTGCAACTTTATTGGCCTACGCAGAGCACCGACAGACGTTTCAACTTTATATGTGTGTGTGTGTATTCACTTGGTCTTTGGATCACGTGTTGGACTCGTGATCGACAGCTATTTCCCTCCTGGAAGAGAGCTCAGAGCTCGTAGGTCCGATCTATGGGTAATGCTATGACCTTGCACACACACACACACCCAACTCCCCGCCCACGAGAGCTGGAGTAACACCCCTCAGCGCTGCGATACTGATATTATTTCAGCCCCGGGCGAGGGTCGAACCCGGACCTCCGTAGTGGCAGGCCAGAGCTCTAACCACAGCGCCATGAGAGGTGTGTGTGTGTGTGTGTGTGTGTGTGTGTGTGTGTGTGTGTGTGTGTGTGTGTGTGTGTGTGTGTGTGTGTGTGTGTGTGTGTGTGTCGTCACCACACTTTTCTTTCCTTTTATGGTCAGGTCTACTATCTCAGTAAGCAGTGCATTGTATGAGTGCATCTTCCACTGATTACATTTGTATTTTTTCCACACAAATATTTTCTCGTTCTGTCCATGGTTTTATACAAAACCTTGACTACAAAGTGTTCCATCTCCACGACCCCTTTCACAAGTTCCTCCAATCATATTCGAAGCCTCAACTCATGAAGTTATGACCCATATATAATTCCACAAATGGCCAGGTTGCCGTAAAGTGCCGATTGCAGACCATATGTATTGTTAAATTCTTCTGACAAACATTCAAGTTTCAAAACTCAAAGATACAACGGGGGTGGGGACTTCCCTCCCACTCGCAGGTCCTCCTTCAATGAAGGACCACAGGGGCAGATCCCGTCCTTAGCGCACTCAGTACATTCCCCACGTCCTCTACGGGAACTTACCCCCCACGGAAGCACGTGCAGGGCGAACACAAGCCTCCTTCAGTAAGGTCATGAGCCGGCAGGAGCGAGGGTAAAATTACATTTGTTCCATTCAACACGGGAGAGCATCGGCTTTGGGAGGAGAAAAAAAAAAAAAAAAAAAAAAAAAAAAAACGCTGGTACGTGAACTTTCCTCGCGATCCCAGTGTTCACTGTTACCCCACGCAGTTTTTAAAGCTGCGATGTGACTCTCCGTTTTTCCTAAAAACGTTAAATTAAATTTAACACAATTCGTGTGTACATGTATGCGTTTGGTTTCATTAACTTTTTGTGCAAGTAGTCACCCCTAGAATGCATTCATGCACGCACACACATTTTTGTTTAGATTTTCCTGGAAACCCGCGGGGTATTTCATTCTCCTTGCTGTTAAAAGGTTAAACAATTACTATTCACTACGTCACGAGGAAGTATGCTCTACAATCCTCGGTTTAACTTCCTCCATTACACAAATATTTTTTCCGTTGACGTGCGCTCAAGCCCCACCCCCTCTACCGAATATATAACTACCCATCCATAAAGAAAGGGTCAAAGAACTTCGTTTCCACTCTCTACCTGTATCCATCACTAACAAACCTGAAACTTATCGGAACGATGGGGTGTGTGTGTGTGTGTGTGTATATATATATATATATATATATATATATATATATATATATATAACCTCCCGAATGCATTAAGCTATAGAGGCTGCAGGATCTTCCCAAGGGATAGATCGACGGTCCAGAAGTGACCTATCACGATGACCTTACTGAACAATTAATTTCTTTGCGGCAAACTCTCTATCTCGCACCACCACTCTATATAGTTTCAATTCAAAAAGATACGAACGTACATGAGTGCACAGTGCGTGCGTGAACGTTATTCTGTGAACCAAATGAGGTCTAATTTGTGCAAGTCCTTGAGCCGCTATATTTCCGTGCTAACACACATATGTGTGTGTGTGTATATATGTATATATATATATTATATATATTCATCTTATATATAGATATAATATATATTATATATATTCATCATATATATACATATATATATACACACATATATATATATAAATATATATATATATATATATATATACATATATATATGGCGCGTGTCTATGCTGTGTTTACCTTTTATCTTTGAAAAGATTCCATCGGATTGTATGACATGTTTTTGAGTAAGAACAAGTATAATGGCTGTGAATAAGAGAAGAGGAAATGAACATTAAAAAATGAACCAGGCAAAAATAAAAAAATTACAGGATTAAACAGGCAAACGTGCACACACACATCCTGCTTTGGTTGTTTTAATTAATGTGTGTGTGCAACGTATGAGCGAGAGAGAGAGAGAGAGAGAGAGAGAGAGAGAGAGAGAGAGAGAGAGAGAGAGAGACTGTTGTGATTTATATATATATATATATATATATATATATATATAGAGAGAGAGAGAGAGAGAGAGAGAGAGAGAGAGAGAGAATAGTGTTCAATACTGCTTCAGTCACCCATGGCTTCTTTTCGTAAGACAATTCAATAAATGAATAAATTAATATATCGCCATCTCCCTCATTTCATAATTACAATGCATGCTCACGAGTCTCCATAACAAAATTTACATACTGACGATTGTGTCTACCGTTTAACAGTACGTTTATAGTTTCAACTCCATCTGCGGTAAAAATGACAACAATAATAATAACAACAACGATCAGCGATATAGTTCTTAACCGACTGCCATCCAACGCAAAGATTGCGCAATATTCTCTCGGGAGAAACAAAAATTTGTTCATTTTCGATGTCTTATTAGACGCGTCTTCCAGTCACGCTACACATCAACTAAACCTTCTTCCACGTCAATTTCCGGTAACTTTCGTTTCTATCATTGTCAAAGAGAGATTTAAGGAGGGAAATGCAAAAGAGTAGTTGTCAATTATCAGAACTATTTTTTTGAGCTCAGTTTTCCAAATGTGACCCCTGAGTATATTCTTTAGACATTCTACGGCCAGTCCACTCTGTAGAGTTGAAAGATCAACTCTAGAAGACGTTCCATCAATCGAGGTCAAGTTTTGGCCACAGCAGAGAAATAGCTAAAATAGACTTAATAAAACCCATCGAGTATACCACAGTAATGAAGCGAATAAGCATTAAAAAATAACGATAAAATAAATATCATCCGTAATTGGCAACATTCATTTCATCCACGGCTCTCTTCATCCGCACCACCTTGACCACCCCATCCACACCATGACACACGGAACACATCCTCACAGAGCCTCACACAGGGACTTGATCGCTCGCGCTTGCGTCCCCGTCCACAACCCAGGTGACAGTGGCCCCACAGCTCCTGAATAAAACACTTCGGCTTTTGCCTTGATAAAGGTCATACAGTGGGTCTCACCACTTGAAGGATTTGCATATCACTAAAAAGAAAAATTCAAAATCCATTATATACAGTATATATATATATATATATATATATATATATATATATATATATATTGTAATAGTAAGTTATAATTGTAATAGTAAGTTATAATATGAAGTTACGATTGAATCAAGATCTTGAGGTAAATGACCTTCACCCAATTTCCAGGGTCCCTCATCCTCAATAAATGACCCTTTCACATTTCAGTATGATCAAACCCTGACGATTTATCATTTATTGTCCCGTATCTCCTCTACGGCTGAAGAAAATCGCCTGAAATTCACCATAATATATTTCAAGAGCTTCTCGTTGTCAAAATGGGCAGTTCCAATCCCATCGACCCAACACCATGGCGACATTTATGAAAGATATACAAAACCAGTCGTTTCTATTCGTTCGCGTACGGCCCCCTGTCTGCAAGGGCTAGTGATCGCCCGAGACCTTTTCAGACAGGAAGACCCACCTCAAGACGATTAAGTTAACCACAATAAAGTACATAAAGCAGACACCACGTGGGGAACAGGTGCGTGCAAACAGTACCACATAAATACATGGGCTTCTACGGTTTACTCCCGACAACCTACATGAAAGGTATCAAGCTATATCGTCCATATAGATAAAAGCGCTGGTTATCGTCTAAGAAATAATACACACCTTAACTCCCTCCCTCAATTTTAAGACTTCGGTCGTATACTCGAGTTCCTGCCACACGATTTTAATCAATTGTGTGCGTGGGGAAACTCCACGGACGAAACCTCTCGGTCCGAGGAAGCGTCCTTCGTTCAGTATTTTTAAAAGAAAACATGTCGAGTTATCTTGAAAAAGATAAACGAAAGACAAAAACAAAAAAGGATACATCGTAGGCAGCACAATAGGGCACCTGATCTAATCAACATACAAAACCTCACCCCCCTTCGTTATTAAATATCATTAACCCATTCAACTCCGATGACAAGATGTCTTGTCATTTGGTCAAATAAAACAAAAAATCATAAAACACCAAAATGTTTGATCAAACACCAGTAAAATATGACGTCAATCCTCGCTTCGCTCGCAGCGAAGCGAGGACTGACGTCATATTTTTCTGGTGTTTGATCAAACATTTTGGTGTTTTATGATTTTTTGTTTTATTTGACCAAATGACAAGACATCTTGTCATCGGAGTTGAATGGGTTAAATATCATTAACCTATTCAAACATAGTTCGAAATCTTCCCGACAGGAATATGTACTGATTTCGTACAAGGAGATAATAACCACAATGAAACATAATTGTTCTGTTTTGCTGAACGATTTTATTCACCGGAAACTTCAGGTAAGTAAAGGAATGAATGTCCCTTCATCGATGACATGATCTCTCGAAGCAGGAAAGGGCACTTGATCAAGAAGAAAATGGTACTATATAGAATATGTAACAGTAAAATAAATTCATAAATAAACCATCACTGAATAACATTTGTTCATTTATCGCGAATCTATAATGCAACCCTTTCGTTTGTGCCAGGCAAACAAAACAACGCTCATCACAGTAATGACTACTTCCTGGTTCAAAAGCACTCGAAACTTCCCACATACAAGGTCTTGTCAACAATTGAACGTCAGACACATTCTACCAAAATATTAAAGCAAACCTATACATTTCAAAAATCATGCAAGAAAACGGGAAAGGCCCCTATGAATCCATACCCACTTCATTAATCAATCATGATGGCAAAAGGACATCTCATATACAAAGTGTAAACGCATGCACAAGCACAAGCACTACATTACTGTACTCCCCCACACGCCCATACAATAATTCTGGCTTTATACATGACCCGTGTGTTTACTTAGCTGTGCATAATGTTTTACATGCGCAGCCCCTATCTCATGCACAAATTACAAACTCACCTCACAATGTTCCCCGGATTCATACTTCTGGCGCATACTACAGTACGTCTATTGTCAGACTAGTCCACCTGCCCATAGCTACGTAACTGGTACACTGGTTGGACAGTGTGGACCAAACTTCCATCTCACAAACCGACCCAAAGTTCGATATAACAAATCCTTCGGGTACACCGAACTTTCAGATATAAAGACAAATTCTTCCCCCAATTAGTTCGATATATCGAGGCTAATGTACTTGTAAAATCTCAACATCTTTAGCATTCCTTTTGCATGTTATATTCATGCACCCTCGCCCGATTACTGTCTTCTTGATTAAGTGTTCAAATGTATGGAAATTTCTTTTCCTACATGCTTGTGCATTGTGATCATATCCCCCTCAACCTTCTTTCCTCCAGTGTGGAAAGTCAGAGATTTTCCAGTGTGGAAAGTCAGTTTTTTGTCTTTCTGCATCAGGCAGGTGTTATAATTCTTTAGACATTTTCCAGTCATTTTCATTGGTTAGCAGAATACTCAGTCTAGTCCAATCTGTATTCTAGTTTCTACATTTCTTCATACATGGGTTTGAAAGTACTTCTTACACTTGCTCACAATGCAGACACAAAAATGATCAGGATTAGCTGATGGCAACAAGGAGGCAGTACCCTATGAACATACATCTTTACCTGCACTTTGCAATTAGGGAAACAAGCAAACACACACACACACGCTTACTTTTGACTCCATTCCCACACTTTATCCACATCTTTCTGTAGTGATTCAATCTTCCTCTGTGCTTACTTTCTTTAGTAAGTGGAGGAAGACTGTGAATCACTACAGAAAGACCTGGATAAAGTCTGGTAATGGAGTCAGAAGTGAACTTTAACATCAAGAAATGTAGTATAATGGAGTTTGGAAAAAGTAAAAATAGAATATCAGGGCAATATAAAATTGATTCAAAGGAAGTAAAAGCAAGTTGACTTGGAAAGGGACCTAGAAGTAATTATCAGCAAAGACATGTCAGACAAGCATATCAACAAAATACTAAGATTAATGAAAGTGGCCTTCGACTATTTGGATGAGGAAATGGTAAAGAAAATATTAGTCACGCTGATAAGACCAAGACTGGAGTATACTTTGACACTATGGACACCCAATACTAAAAAGAATATAAAGAAATTAGAAAGAATTCAAAGAGCAACGACAAAGATGGCACCAACTCACTAAATTGACATAAAACAAAGATTGTCCAAACTGGAACTATCAACCCGGGAACAAAGAAGAGAAAGAGGAGATCTACTGGTCATTTACATAATTATGAAAGGAATGGAAGTCCTCGACAGAGAAGATTTATTAAAGCGGGATAAAAGAAAAACAAGGACATGAAAAGAAACTCAAAAAGGAGTTATACAAGAGATTTAAAAAAGAATAGTTTCCCACACAGAGTGGTAGATATTTGGAACAAATTGGATTAGGCAACAGTGTGCAAAAACTATACAATAATTAAAGATCAAACTAGATGCTGAAAGATATATAGACAGGTCACTATGACCACAGCTCTCTTCCTGTATAATACAACTAGGTAAATACACACACACAAACCCTGAAACGAGAGGCACCCAAAGCATTCAAAACATCCAAGGCAAAGAATATATAAAAAAATGCTGAGAAATAATGCAAAGGTCGTAGAAGGACTGAACCCAAGATGATGTATAGGAAGATTCCTTGGAACATAACGAGATGCTAAAAGGACTGAACTATATACTTAAGATGAGGCATTTCAAAAATGGGTGGAAAAATGTGGCAACGTAGACTAGGCATAAAAAGAATTAAGGTACATTAGTGTTCAGGCAGTTTGGGGATATGGAAAAAATAAACCAGGAATGACTAATGAATGTGGAAAGTATGGATATTGAGTGCACCCATGAGGAAGACCTGAAATGGGATGGCTTGCTGGATGAAATGAGAAGAGCTTTGGGTGCATATGGTGCCTTAATGGAACAAGAAAGATGATAAAAGAATGAAACGTGAAGAAAGTGAGAATGGATGATAAGAGGTCAAAGTGTTCGTCTTCAAATCTGTTTCCTGAATGAGTGGATAACTTGAGAGAGAGAGAGAGAGAGAGAGAGAGAGAGAGAGAGAGAGAGAGAGAGAGAGAGAGAGAGAGAGAGAGAGAGAGAGAGAGAGAGAGAGAGAGAGAGAGAGAGAGAGAGAGAGAGAGAGAGTGAGTGAGTGAGTGAGTGAGTGAGTGAGTGAGTGAGTGAGTGTGTGTGTGTGTGTGTGTGTGTGTGTGTGTGTGTGTGTGTGTGTGTGTGTCAGGGGAGGGTCACCATATGAAGCAGTAGGAGTAAACCTGCCTATGGTGCCGGGCCCTGCTGTGGACCTGTCTTGCACCAATGACTCAAAACAGTGTGACAAGAGACCAGGCCACTCTTGAATCCTTAAGTGTTGATAATTAGGGGGGTGGGGGTGGGATTTGGGGGTTAGCATGTTAATCTCAACTTTGCCAACCTCCTTATGATGGTGAGAGGATGATTGGTTCAACTGGAAACATATGCCCACCTTACAATCCTTAACTGATCCAAAGGACATCAAACAATAGATTCTAAGTCTGAAGGGGAAACTAAACAAGGAGGTAATTGTCTATTTACACATATATACTGACAATGCATACAACACAAACACACATCTAAAATTCCTT
Organism: Oratosquilla oratoria; assembly: GCF_046742065.1. Taxonomy (NCBI): domain Eukaryota; kingdom Metazoa; phylum Arthropoda; class Malacostraca; order Stomatopoda; family Squillidae; genus Oratosquilla; species Oratosquilla oratoria. The sequence goes on along the minus strand of NC_134792.1, from coordinate 46,885,453 downwards.
TAATATTGGGTTATAATAACAGGAATGGTATAAAAAATCACTAAGAGGAACTGCCAGTCCTATTGAGATGAATCATCAAAAGACCATGAACAAACATCCCATAAACAAACCATGTACAGTATTTAGTCACTTTAGTCAGAGTAAATTCAAGAAATCAATAGTGAACATAAACATTCAAATAAGAGAGAGAGAGAGAGAGAGAGAGAGAGAGAGAGAGAGAGAGAGAGAGAGAGAGAGAGGGGGGGAGGGAGAGAGGGGGGGAGGGGGAGGGAGGGAGGGAGAGAGAGAGAGAGAGAGAGAGAGAGAGAGAGAGAGAGAGAGAGAGAGAGTGGGTGGGTGAGAGAGAGAGGGGGAGAGGGGGAGAGAGAGAGAGAGAGAGAGAGAGAGAGAGAGAGAGAGAGAGAGAGAGAGAGAGAGAGAGAGAGAGAGAGAGAGAGAGCGAGAGAGGGGGGGAGGGAGAGAGAGAGAGAGTAACTAGTCAAGTCTCGCAGGGGGTGCTACTGGTACCCATAATGTTCTTGTTGGTTGGTACAAAAATTTACACAATTGTGTCCAAATGAAACAAATGTAATAAGATTAGACTATGATGACTAAATTGCAACAAGAAAATGGAGTAGAATATGGAAAAGGAAAATAAGAACAAATTAATATTTTTTGAATGGCCCACAGTACAAAAATGACATCAAGGAGTCACTGAATGGGAGAATAAGGATCATGATATGGGGATATACATATAAATATAAATATATATATATATATATATGAGAGATAGAAATATCACATGCCACCTGATCCTTCACTCTCCCTTGAGATACTGCCTGGATATGACCACACCCACAGCAGCGGGGTGATTGGATAGGAATTATTCGTTAACATGAAGATACACTTTGACTTGTGCACCCCCACTTTCTACAGTAGGAAAGTTCTTTTGGTATATACAACTCCACAGTCCTTGGGCCCCCCATTGTTCTGCCTTGGATAAAACCTTTAGACAGCTGTCTGTATCAGTGTGGGGTTGTTTTTATGTCACCCACTTAACTAGCAGGATGAGGGAAAGAGGTACTGGTTTAAAGCTCCTGATGTATATATACGGTGGAAATAAAAGTTGAAGTTCCATGAAAGATCTTGGGCCTGGGTGTGGGCGTCAGCTCCTCGGGTCACCTCCAGATGGAGACGTGGTAGACAAATTTTGATGGGTTTCTGATTATCTAAAATTATTAATCTAATTTACGAATTCCCCAAGTAATCCAGATATTCTAGAATTTATGATGGACCTCTTTTATCTAGTCTGCCCACCTCTTAAAACCAAAATAAATGGGAATGGTGGGACCGCTTTTCTCCATTTCAGGAAGGAAGTGTACAAAATACTAAAACAATGAGGTATATCTGAATTTATAAGTAGGTAAGTATTCATTCTTAAATGAAGACAGTCTCACCTCAATGAAAGATGGAACAACAATAGAAGGAAAAAACAAAAAAAACAAAAAACAGTAAAATTACATAAAGAAGTAATAAAGGTATTAAAGTGTAAAGGCTCACTGGTAAGAGATTAAGTGAATAAAAATTAAAGGCATATGTATTGGGCAGAATGAGAGCAAGTTCCTCATATATTACATATATATATATATATATACATATATATATATATATATATATATATATATATATTTATATATATACATATTTATATATATATATATATACATATATATATATATATATATATATATGAGAGAGATAGAGAGAAAACATGCCCCAGGGCCAGTTGGGACTTGTTTTGATACTCCAAGAATTAGTAAAATTTGTGACCAAAGTTGTGAAACGACTGTATGTTCTCCAATGATAGCCAAAATGTATGAATTGTTTGTGAAGGTCATTCAGAAAAAATATTTGAAGGAGAAAGGACTCTTGACAAACGACCAGTTTGGTTCCAAAAATGAAAAGTCCCATGTACTGAATGTACTGTCTTTACAAGAGATGAATCTATGTGCTACATGAGAGATGGTGGGTGGACTGGATTTGGACCTCTAAATGGCCTTTAATGTTTCACAAACAATTAATGTGAAGCAGGAAAGTACAGGGTTCCCAGGATTGATGAATGATTTCCTGATATATACTCCAGAACTGTAGTAAACAATTAGTGAGAGGTGACAAGTGAAGTACCACAGGGGTTGGTACTAGAACCTGTAATATTCTTAACATACATCCATGAAGTGATGTATGGAATAAACAGGTATAACCTATTTACTGAGGATTCCAAGATTATGAGGAAAGACTAGATCAAATGGGATTGCCAACACTGATTGAGAGCAGAAAGAGGCGACACGATAGCTGGTTTTAGTACTCCATAAGGTCGGGTATTTAATATGTGTGTGTTAAATTATGAAGATGGGCAGCAGGGATATGATTTTCTTTGATGCACAGCTTGCATTTGGACCATTTTTGCAATGCTTTAATGAAGACTAAAGTAAACATCACACCCACCAGTCTTTTCCTATTGCATCTGTGACTCAAAGCTAAAAACACAAGGAACCCCCATGCCAGATGTAAAAATTTTCTATAACAAATACTTTCTTCTCTAGTGGTCCAGATTTCTGAAGTAGTTCCCAATATATTTTCTATCATGCCCATGACTGGCAAGCAGATCGGTGGATCCTCTTACACTTGCATTAAGACATTACCAACACAGAGTAGGGTTGGACACAGATGCAACCCCCAACAAAAGACAGACCACCCCATACTGGCCTGTACTAACAAACCCCAGACATCTTCCCTGACTTATGATACTGCCTGAAGGCTGTTTCTGGTTTCCTGAAAGCCACAGGAATGACTGACTGACATTCCTTGGTCAAGCTCAAGGATAGACTTCAGCACATTCCTTTGACACCCAACCCACTACCTTATCTGGTTTCGCACCCCTTCTTGTGCAGAGTATTTTCCACATTTTCATTTTTCTTATAATCTGGCTTCATTATTTGAGTGATTAGGTAGAGCTTTGCATTTTTTATGTATACATCTACCTGTTTGTCTACTATTCCATCTATGGTTGTGTATCTTGTATCTTACCTTTATCTGTCTTGAAGTGTTTTACTCTCCACTTCTCTACTTTTTTATTTTAGACTGTATGTATAAAGATGGTATGTGTGTGTGTGTGTATATATATATAACATACACTATATATATGTATATGTATATACACACACTACTTTTTTATTTTAGGCTGTATGTATAAATATATTATATATATATATACATACCTACTTTTTTATTTTAGACTGTATGTATATATATATATATATATATATATATATACCTACTTTTTTATTTTAGACTATGTATAAATATGGTGTATGTATATTATATATATATATTATATATATCTATATATATATATATAATATATATCTATATACATATATATATAATATATATATATACACATATACACAATGCAAAAAATTGTAAAATATGAGTGAAAAAAATTATATGGTTTTTGATGAGATATTCTTGTCTGTCACACAAATGTTTAGTGGATGGGGAAGGGGGTAGTGGCTGTCATCACATAATGAAGTGATGGGGGCTCCTGGGACATTCCTGTGGATCCCACTGCATTGCCTTTGAGCCAGATTGAGGGGTGACAGTGCTGACCCTTCATCCATTGGGTGGGATTTGAGTGGGTAGAAGTATACTTAGATTTGGCAACCCCTTTATTGAAGAAGACCTTTTAGTATGTGTGAAATATATAATGCACATATTTACACACACTTTGAAATAAAGGTAACCCTTAAATAATATGATGGTATCCTTACCCTTTGCCTCTCCTCTTCTCTAACCTTGCTGGGCTCATTGAACTCGAATCAATGGCAAACCATACATGATAGTTAGTGCAAATATTATGGATATATCTGATGTGGATATGGAGAAAAATGCTTAATACAAGAAAAGTAGCAACAACTGTGAGAGGGCAAGACAGCAGTGACAAAAGTAAAAAGCTGGCATGGCTGAAGAGCATTTTGGAATCCACAGGCCATTGGAATAGATCTTATGGAAGAAGGGTAACAAGAGATGGAGGAGGTGAAGGTGGATAAGAATGAGGAAGTTTTCAAGACCTATCCTCCATCATTTTCTTTCAGTCCACTACTCCCAAATATAAACTTTCTTGGAGAGGCACTGGGTTTGTGTTTCCCACTACCCCAAACATTTTTTTCTTATTTTTCCTGCATTTCTAACTATTACCATTTTTCCTGCACACACCTACCCTCATGTTGTACAGCTTAACAATTCACTTTCCCACCCACCAGAATTTGCTACAATTTCATTTCTTTAAAGTTGCTACTTTGCTCCCTTTTAAATATACTAATACGCCTTGCGACACTGCCTCTGACCCCGGGTAGTGGACAAGGTGCAGGGATGACCCGTCATCCAGGAGGTGCTAAGATGGGAGGGAGGGTGGAGGGGAGTGGAGTGTATTTAGGGATGGAATGGGTGGGAATGATTTTATGCCTTTTTCTTTTTGGCTTCCTCCCTTGTAAGGGGGAAAAAGCCTTGGTATATGTATGTATGTACGTATTTTTTCTCTCACACCACACCTTGTAACACTACTTCCTTCCAATCAGTACAAATCATCTGTATCTTCATGGTTTTGAAGAAATTTACTTCAAGACTTCACACCATTCAAGTGTATCCACTCCCACTTAATCCACATATACTATCTTGAAACTAATGTTGTGTATGAACTCCCACTTAATCCACATATACTATCTTGAAACTTATATTTCAAATAGAAGAAAATAACATATGGTGACCAAATAGTATTCCTGGTTGCAAGAATTTTAATATTTTGAAGTTGCCATGCATACTTGTTTTGTCATTATGTTGCATCATTTGTAAAAAGATACAAACTTAATGCAGAACCTGAGATTGAACCTCACTCTGGGTGTCACTATTACTGCCTCTCTAGAGCAAGGGAAGGTGTGTAAGTATATATGGTCACAGCACTCCCCATAGATCAGGTATATTTATGAGCTCCATTATCCAAAAGGGTAAAGGTTGATCTTAAGAGATTGGGTGGACCAAGGACTGTTGCCACCATGACAAAATGTACTACATAACCATATTGAACCAAGTTCAAGGGTGCACCACAAGAGGCACATAGCATATAAGTAAAGAAGGAAGAATTTAAAACAACACAATGCAGTAAGAGAAAAAAAATGACAATGAAGGCTATGTACAGACATCAATGAGAAGGTGATTTAAATCTGTTAGAGGGGTAAAATATAGAGGGGGGAGGGAGAGTGGGGAGAAAGAGCAAGAAATGAGAGAGGAAGAAGCAAGAGAAAGAGTAGGCTGAGGGTAGAGGAGTGGAAGAGGGGCTGGGGTAGGTGTGTGGATGTGAGGGGGGGGAGGGGACTCAAAGATATCTCACCTAAAGCAAAAGGCCTCATTCATCACTATTTATAAAATCATACAAGATGGGGGGAAAAAATCAGAGGAAAATTAAACCGAATAACTGTTTGTATGTTCTTCCTTTGTAAACTAGAACCAAACAGAAATGGGATGACGATTCAATTGAAACTACCCATACTGCACTTGTACATTCACAACGCACTTATTGCTACATTCCTCCTTGGTTCTCCCGAGTTATGCAACCTAGTGCATCATAGAACTATTGTTAGAATTGATGACAACTGAATAACACCCCCAAGTCATCTAAAACCATGCCAAAGTCTTTTGGATACTGCTCATACATCATTACATCCATCCAAAGCTAAACCTGGGTTCCCAACACATGATATCTTCTGTATTCCATTTGGTCTCAGAATATACTCTAAAATTTAGGAAAATCATACTTCCATCAATGTTCTCACACAAAAACTGTGGTTCTATTTTCATACTATTACTACTACTATTTGTAGGTTAGCCAGGGATTACCCGATAGTGCTCATTAATGTTGTAGCAAAGTCCATAATTAACATTTTGAAGCTTCTATTATCTTCCTTCATACAGAAATTGTACTTTTTCATCTACAGAACTTCCTTAGATCTGCAGTTATGAAGAATGAAAGATATCCATTTAAACTTTAATTTATTTCTTACTCAAAATATACAGCCAATTACTAGGTGGGAAACTGATATATTCTTTCACAATGATAGGAAGAAATACGACAACTTTACTGTCTATTGTAAAGCTACCTTCTGCTGTTCTGGACACTTTCCAAAACCTTACTCTCTACAGGGAATGCTTATTGCTTGGCCCAGGTGCTTGCTAATTGGGCTTTAGATCTACCAATTGGGTACGAGTTATCAGGAGTTCTTCTCCATCCAGTGAGACTGATCTACTATCACATCCTGTAGCACTTGCTATGACTAAAGTTCAGTGGAGCCCCCTCATGGTTGAGTTCTTCCCTGACTTGTTGGTGTATGGCCTTCATTCATTGCCTGATAGTAGTAGGAGGTAGTGGGAGTTTCAGAACCTCCCTGCTGTTGTTGCTGTGGCTGTGCATGTTGTGTTTGAGTGGCCAGTACCTGATGCACATTAGGAAAGGCTGGACTTGTTCCCTGCCAACTGGTCAAACCTCGAGCTCCTGCCGAGAGACCAGACAATGGAGAGCTGAGGGGAGGAGGTACTCCACCAGCAACTGCGCTCTGGAGCTGACTGCTGTGTGGGAAGCTAGAGTCGCCCTTGGTTGCATGGTATGGCCTTGTTGGCACCAGATTTTCACCATGCGTTTGGATCATATGTCTTTTGGTCGAGTACTTGTTGAAGAAGACTCGTTTACAAATGGGGCATTCTGCAGGAGTGTACAATATGCTCGGTTTCCCTGCAACAGGAAAGGAAACCACTGTTATGACAATTCACTTGATGTTAAGTGAAAAATTCAAAGCCCTTCCAACTTTTAGAACATGCGATTCAGGCAACATGCGGGTTACTCCCCACTCTTGGAAACAGCAATAAGATCCGTGCTACTCGAGGAAAATGTCTGCAAAGGATGGGGCTCCTTCTGTTGTGTTGGGTGCACATAATGGTGTGCTACCGTTGATGGAAATGGGTGAAGCTGTTGTTGCGGAAGGTGACGCAACAGAGGCCATGGCAGACAACAGGGAAGGTAGCTGAGGCAGAACTGCATCCGAAGCACCACGAACTGAAGGAGCAAGATGGGAAACCATTCCCGACAGCTCGGTCATCCCTTCTGTTGACGAACGTTGTTTTCTATGGTATCTGCTAGAATGGTTCTGAAGACTGTTGGGTGTACGGTAATGCCTGTGGCAGATCTTGCACTCATAAGTGCTCATGTGCACTGTGTGCATGTCCTCAATGTGTTTACGGAGACTTGTGCCCTTCAACAATTTGTGGCAATGGGGACACTCTAACCGACCGTGGATCTCTGCAACAGAGAAGGGAAACCATCATGGGATGTCGGTAGAGAATGTAGGGCTTCTACTAGAAAGCATGCCATGTCTACTGCAATTCTACGCCAGTCAGGGGAAGGGTGAGCGAGGAAGGGGCATCTAGGTCCCAACATTCAGAAGAAGGACTCACCCTCAACTTGCTTTGTCTTCATTTGGGCCTTTCCTCTTGTGATATACATATATGTGGTTTTGAAGGCTATTGGGCGTTCGATATTGTTTGAGACAGACAGGACACTGGTAAGTTGTGAAGTGTACAGTGTGTCTGTCATCTATGTGCCTACGCAGGCCGTGGTTGCTGCTCAACACTTTGGCACAGTGCGGACACTCGTACCGCGCCCGCCCCACACTCGACCCCACCAGGCGGTACAGTTCTGCAACAAGTAACAAAACCCATCAGTCTGCCAGCTGCCCCTAGCTGCTCCACTACCTCTACCATCATTTCCTCATTAATCTTCCTTCTCATCTTCTCATCCCATTCTATTAAACTTGAAAACTGAATGACACTCTTGGTCTTGCTAGGCTTCTACAACATTAATTCCTGGTGGGTAGATTGGCATCACACGCCAAATCTGCTTGACATCTCTCAACAAAATAATGCAATGGAGTCTGGCAATGACAGTGGGGCACAACTAGGATCCACCAGTACATATGATCTGTACAAAACCATCCGTACAAATCAGTTCAAATTAGTTGGAGTATCAGGAAGGCGAGCACTACTAACACTATTGCCTTTGTGATAGAGACTCATGTGATTACTGAGCGAGTTTTGGTTCCTGTAATGTTTGTGGCAGATCTGACATGAGACTTGCGTGTTGGCAGTTTGATGCTGATCTCGAATGTGAGTCTTGAGCCCTGAGTGAGATCTAAGGAATTTGTGGCAATATGGACATGCCACAGTACTTTGAACAGACAAGCTACCAGGATGCTGCTGCTGCTGCTGATGGTGTTGCAGGGGTAAGTTGCACCCAGTACCACTACTGTTACCCCCAGACTGTGATGCCACTCTTAAAGACCCTTGAAAGTGTCCACTGGTAACTTGCATACCCGAGGAACAAGTCCCTGTACCTAAAAGGCCACTGCTACTAGTAGTTAGTGTTCCTGATTGTGTTCTCGTGGAGGACATGGGACTGGCTCTTGGCCCTGGGATCCCGGGCCGACCATCCCCAGGTACAGGACGAGCGAGTACGGGCGAGCCAACCCTCAGTGGAGGTTGAGTCGTTACCCTGACGGATGCCCCACCTGTAACACGAGACGCCTATGTTACCCTTAAGCTTCTTTTCGAAGTCAATCCTTTTATGTCACGTGCAAGGCCATCTCTACTTCTCATGCACCATCCATCCACTAGGCATTTATAAACACACAGGCAATTTTTATGTATGCTGAGGCATTTGGCACACAAGACAACACACCCAGTATAAGAATGTGTAACCTCCTTCCAGTCCATGAGGATCCTAAACTTTCGTTACTCTTTCCATTGCTATTCTTCGCAACCCGTGGCACAACATTCCACTTCATGTTCAACATCCAAGGATCAGCTATTCCTTGGAAACGTTTGCCCACTGCCCCTGAGATGCAACACTGTCCTTTTCTTTGGCTTGTCCTCTGTGGTAAACACTGCGATGATTTCTCAGGCTGTTGTTGGAGCGGTAGTATCTATGGCAAAACTCGCACTGCCATGGAGTCACACTCTCCTGGCTGCACTGGAACCAAGGCAGCACATCACCTGAGCTGTTGCCATTGCCCGACACAGCCCCACCCGATACTTTGACGGGCAATGTCAGATCCACACAAGCCCCATATTGGCCTGCCGAGTAACGCGCCGAGTACCGCGCCACGCCATAGCCTGCAATTGACCAGACAACGCATCATCACCGCTCTCAGACACACTTTGAGCTGGTTCCAACACCAGGCCTTCAGTATCTAATGCCTACTACAGCTACAATCTTACACCATAACGGACCTTCAGGACGATGTGTTAAGAGTCAAATTCCTTACAATTAATAGTAATGGCGACGAATTGCATTATAATTAAAAGCATCTGCACAAACTACAACCCTCCCCCTCCCAATGACCGCTAGGGAATGCTCTTAAACCTTGTAAAACCTGCTTCCTTTTTCTGTTTACATCATGAAGTTTTACATGGCTATGGGGACGGGAAAAATAAATAACCTACACTTGCTTTCATCATGTGCATGCCAATCACTCACCAACACTGCATCTTCCTGGCTTTACTTGCATTCAACACTAAAGAAAATGACGACAACCACATATGGACTTGGTTAACCTTTATTTGGAGGTAGACTAGATCTAAGCAATATCACAAAAGCAACTTACATAACTTGGCAACCAACTTCACAAATAAGCATTACCAAGGCTACCTGCAGAACAGTTTAGGACTAAATCAATTGCATTAATGGAATCTTATATAGCTGACAAAAAATAAAGCTTTCTACAAAAAAAGAAAATATCTCAAGCTTGATTTTTTTTTCACCGGGTACATTATGGCTGACTAAGGTACACTAGGACGTACTTAGAAAATGCATAGGCATTGCATTTGATGCATGTGCAACTAGAGCATATGGCACTTGGAAATATGTACAACATAGGAGGAAACTTATCCTCTCACATCTTTGGAGACGTACTAAACCCTGCACTGTTGTGAATGCACTGTGATTCCCCCTTAGGCTCAAGCATACTGGGTCTTAGTATCTACAATGGAGATCGCCCTGGGTGCTATGGTGGAAGCACAAGAAATCAAGTATTATTTTCTTTCTCGAGTTCCATTGCGCGTTGAAAGTTTCGTGCATTCCACGAAAGCTCTCGGTGGTAAACGCTCTTATGTTTTTTTAGCGAATTCCAGGTGGAGTACTTCTTAAAGCAGAAGGGACACTGAAGGTTCTGAGAGTGGGCGCGAGGTCGGGTGTGAACACGGAGGTGAGCTGCCAGTTCAGCCCGAGACAAAACCACCCGACACAGCGGACAAGCCATTGCGGGCGACGAGGCAGCTTCTCCTGGAAAGAGAAAACAGCCTCGTCAGCCCTGTGCCAGGTTGTGCAAAGGGCAAGGACCCGGAATGCCTTATGCGTTGCAACCCAAAGATCTGGGATGCCCTGCAATTTCAACCCCAAAGACTTAAAACAAACCACATGGGTGAATGGCATGAAAAGAAGCATCCAATCTTTCAAGAAATTTTATTGCAGAATATTAGATAGACATTGAAAGATCTATGTTCTTGCATTTACTAGGAATCCACAAAAGCTTGGGAGCAATGGCATGCGGCAATCCCTGACTGTGGAGGGTCAAACCAACTCGCGGTGGCTTTTCCTGATCATCTTACCTAAGTAGGACTAATTTGATAATACCCGAAATATATCCGCAACAACCTCATGACATTCGTAGACTAAATTCATTACCTAATTCTACTGAACCTTATTTATGAGCCAGTAAATACTCGTTTTGAAACTTAATTTTACACTTGTTTAACTTATATTTGAACTATATCAAAAAAAATTTATTTGGTTTTAGTAAATATATAAATATGAATCATTCCTCGCAATCTCCTAGCATACATATAAAATGTGATATGCGGGCAGTTCGGACCCTCCCGCTCACTGTTCCACTCGAAAAACAAACGTCGACACCAGCGAGAGCCATCCTAGCAAACTGCACGCACAACAAGGACTACATTGGGCCCTGGAAAGAGTTAAAGCTGTGCATGTCGCCCGTGGTCAGAGGTACAGCCTGGTCGTTTGTCTTGCGATGCTTGAGGCTTATGTGGACCCGCAAGGAATTTTGCGAGGCGTAAACCTTGTTGCACAGCTGGCACGTGTGTGTCTGACGCGAATCCGTGTGCACGTCTCGGGTATGGACCTGAAGAGCGTATTTGGACGACAATATTTTGCCGCAAAGTCTGCACTGGCGCCGCCCATAGGACCCACCTGAAACAGCCGAGACATGGCGGTCAGCCCCCTTTGAGCATCCGAAACTTGTCAAATGATGCAAACAAGACACCGACGTGCATTGACCAGAACATAGCCAGGGCCCATGTAGTCAAAAGAAGTCCGTGATATGAGAGGAAGAGTAGCATGCATGGGCTCCAGGAATAGTATGCAATATGGAAGTTTATAATTCATAACACAGCCTACAAGGCAGGAGGTCCACTATGATGCTCACAAAACCAATGTTACACAAAGCGATGATGGCTGTAATGCCAAATGCTGGGTTTACTACCATGTGCTGAGGACAATGTACACAACGCACGCGCATATATTCCTGATTACAGGTCGAACGGCACTTTATTGCAACACCGGGATACATGACTAGATCTAGCACAGTATCACTAGGGAAGCACTAGGACAATGCATAATTTGGTTAATACATCAATATATTGCCTATTCTGTACAATCTGCTACGGTACAATCTTTAAACCAGAAATAAAAAACGATTTTACGCATCCTTGCTAGTATTTAGAAATTACATTCTATGAGAAATTACACGTATATACATGTATATCTGGATCATTCTCTCCCCATGGCATTCATACTAAACTTAACTAGGCACGGATACTATCACATTCTTTTTCCTGTCAGTAAGCACTTCAGTCAACAGAGCCAGGGCTCTGCTGGGCATCATAAGTTTAAATCTGACGAGCACAGCCTGTCTTATTTCGTAAACGTCTCCATTCCATCTATCAATACCACAACCCCCCCAAATAAACCTCGTGTGCGTGTATCCAGTTTTGTTTTTGTTTTTTTTTCCTTTACGATTTGAGTACTCAGCACTGCAACGAAGGTAATCTAAACTAAGTCATCACATATCATAGTGAACATGAACTTGACCAATTCCCAAAATACAACAGACGGGAATCTATAGATTCACTCGAACAAGAAGATTAATTGAGAGCTATTGCTTGGTCAAGACAGATAGCAACAAAGGGATGCAACAGTTCGACATTCTTTAAAGCGAATATTCAGCCTTAGCATTCAGATTAAGCTTTACATAATTTTTAGTGGCAGTCCCCTATGGTAAGTATAGTGGTGTTTTTGCAAGGCGTTCTTTGTTTTACAGATATTCCCACAGATGGCGCATCGGTAGGGCTGCGTTATAATATGTCTGTCCTCAATGTGCCTGAGCAGACTCTGACGAGAGGACAAGTATTTCAAGCAATGCGGGCACTGATGTTGACTATGGAACAGTGTGCTTGTTGGTGACCGGCCTGAAAAACAGAGAAAGGCCTGCATCAGAGTCGGACAACCTCATGGCTCATCAAAACAACATGGCACACAATGTGGATTTTGACGTGTGTGCATGTGGGGTGGATAAGAGATCACCCCCCCCCAGCCAGCATCAAAATGCTCTCATTTGCCTGTAACTGTACAAGAAAAAGGTAGTAAGCAAAGCCACTGGGGGTTTCCTCTACTGCAGTCCCATCTCTGATAGGTCTTTCTATATTCAATTTTGCCTTTTGTGGTTATATGTACTCTATTCACGTGTGCAAGGGATTGGAAAAACAATGGTTACCATTAAAACTACATCTTCTTTCACTATGCAGTATTTATTTATATCTTCTTCCTGCTAGTGTACAAATACCCTGTACAGGGGATTGGTATATAAGTATGCCTATTCTTCACTTTAAAATACATACACTATTTTCTAAACATACATATGTTAGGAGGTATGTGACATGAGGTTTGCGTTTCCTGGATATCTTTGGCACCTAGGCACTAATAGCAGACTAATGTAGCTGAATAATGTACTGTTTGATCCCTCAATCTTGTACGGCAGTGGCTAGTTCTTTGAAACCAAGGACTCTGGGCAGGAGACTGGTGCTTGTGGTTATCACACGGCAAAAGCGTGCCGTCAGTGATGCTTGGGGTGGTATTTTAAACGGTGTTGTCTTAGACCATTTCTACTTGCTGCCTGTTTTCCACAAAGGCTACAGTTGTATGCCATTTCAACAGTATTGAAGTGGACGTCCTGTTGATGAACTTTAACGCTGTATCTACGTGTGAAGCCTTTACCACAAATGTCACATGGGTACTTGGTGCGGCACTCTCCAATTACCCCACTCAGCCACTCGTAGCCTGGAAAATGATATTGGTGAATGTTACTCCCACGCTCTCACCATTTGGCAACCACACTACATGTCTAGCAGCAGCCAATTTTTGTGTGGTTAGGCTGTTACCTCAGCTTGTGAGTTAAGAGTAGCATATCTTGAGGAGGTGTTAGTCGTCAGCTAACTGTATGCTACGGTGGTAACGGTGTACATGCATTTTTAAGGCTTTCTGCGTGGCAGCAGTCCGGCCACACTGGTGGCACTCAAATACTGTATCCGGTGTGGTGAAGTGCGAGTCCCTCTGGTGAACTTTGACTGAGTATCTACGAGTGAACTCCTTGCCACACAATTCACAGGGAAATCTTGAAGCAGGTGGTTTAGGCCAATAGACCCCTTCAGGTGGCCAATGTCCGGAACCACTAACCCCTACAAGGCTTGAACAAGAGGGCTGAGTTGGGGCCACTGCGCCTGGAAGGAGAAACCACCTTGGTTACTCTGGCACAGTCAGGCCTGGAGGCGCGGTTCGTCCCGAGGTTTGTTGCCTGTCTTGTTGCCGCCCTGAGTCCCTCTGCGATGGTAATTACTCTTATGCACCCGCAAGGTGCTTAGATTTTTGAAAGTCAGACCACAAATTTCACACTTTGCACTGCCAAGCCCTGAGTGTTGGTCACGCATGTGGACTTTTAAGTTATAAACGTTACTGAATGTCCGACAGCATACTGAACATTCATAACGCACCTGTCTGCGCTCACGAACCAGGGGGAAAAAGGCCAAACCTGCAATGATAAAATGGCACCCTTTACTATCTACATTCTGGTTAATGCTATGATGGCTCTAAGAAGCTACCTAGGGGCGGCAAGCAACATTCATTCTACAAATGAGGGCCTTTGCAACTAGACGAGCCAAATATCCCTAGGGAGGGAACGAGCACTGCCTGTTTTTTGTAGTGTATAGGAGCTAGTGGCTCTAGTTTCTGCTTGTCATTAATTCGACATTACACGCAATACCAGCCACCTAAATTGTGATTCTACACACAGCAATGAGGTAAGGCATTTGAAGACTAATGTGCCAGTTACACTGCCTGCAAGAGAGAGGGAGTAGCTAGAACACAAAGCATTTCTGATAAGCATTCAGCAGGTTTCTTGTGTTATGTTTCCACCACCATTTGTTTAACTAGCGAAACTAAAGCCTGCCTAACGGACATGTACTCCCCTTGACATCACATCCAGACACTGGTATCCACTGCCAGCACCAATACATCATTAAACTCCTACCGACCTGAGTCTCGCCAGGGTTTAAGCTGCAGATATTCATTTAACCTGAGTTAAGAGGTACTTCTTGTTTAATGCTCTCAAAGGCCAACTTCATTGTCCTTTGTTTTCCATTCTGAGTAGATTACAGGACTGGGGCACATTGAAAGTAGATACATCCTCCGCATTATGCATATCTTTCCTACGGTGATGTCTGTGCATGTGCATCCTTAAGCCAGACTGAGTCCTTGAAACTTTCTCACATAAGGAACACGGGAAAGGCCCATAGTTCATATGTGCATCTTTGATGTGCACACGAAGATTACCAATGGAGGTGTATGTTTTACCACAATGAGGACAGTGTAGTAATCCCATTAGGATGCTGGTTCTGCCTGCAAAGAGACGAGAGCCTTAATGTAACGGATGAAGGTACGGTGGGGTTACGAGGGTTTTATGGTTGCGATGCATATGGACTCTCAAGCCATTTAGACTTTTTGACAATTTGTTGCACAAATGGCAACTAAAAGGCCCACTGGTGCCATGCACATCCCGTATGTGAATTCTGACGTTGGATACACATGAGAACACTTTGCCACAGTGTGGGCAGTGAGGACTCACTGACTGCTGCTCACTACCAATTGTTGGCGGCAGCCGGCCTGTAAAACGAGAAGACACCTCTTTGAGTCTGTGTTTCATGCACATCACTGATCAGTCTAATGCTTCTCATCCCTCTGTCCCTCACTATTAGTACATCAATTCACGACTAGAAAAGCGTATATACTCATATATAATGTGCTGCTACAGTTGCTATCACAAAAGCTATCACTACAGTTCCACCCACGACCAATGACTATAGCACTTGTCACTTTAGTGCCTGTGATTCCTGTGAATGTGCACCCGCAAAGCATTCTTATTTTTTGCCGGCTTGTTGCATATGGGGCACCAGACAGGGCCACTTGCAGTATGTATGTCCCTGATGTGGATGCGCAGACTCCCTGCACACGAGAAAAGTTTCCGACAGTGGGGACAAGGCAGGCCCGTAGGAATGAGACGGCCTGGAAAGAGACCAAAGGCCCTCTTAGTCTTGAAGGAGATTAAGATCGATGGTGTCTCTGGATGTGCATTCTAAGCCCCGACTGGCTCTTTGAGGGTTTGTTGCAGTGCGGGCACCAATATGGGCCAGAATTGTCATGGATGTCTCGGATGTGGGTGCGGAGGCTGCTAATGCACGAGAAGGTTTTCTTACAGAAGCTACACACAACGAACCCAATGTTTAGCCTGCCTGTAACAAAGAAGACAAGGGGGCTCTTAATGACTTGTACTAGTGTGGTGATGGTGGTGGTAGTGGTCAGTAGTTGTAGTAATTGTAGTACTAGTGGCTGTTGGATTGGTGCATGTGTTACCCTTCACCTTATAGCCTGGGTGTTGCCTGTACGTATGCGTCAGCATCGAGTTCTTGGTACGGAATACCTTGGCACATAAAACGCACTTAAACTGGTAGTACACACCAGAGTGCATATCAGCTATGTGTTTTCGGAGGTTACTGCGGTGTCTGATTACTTTACCACAATATGGGCAATATTGGCTTGTATCGTCTGTGGCCAGGGTGAGCCCTGTAAGAGTGAAAATATCCCACTTAGCAACATTTACAATGACTGCCATATGCTGGCAAGACGATAGGACACCAAAGTTTGAACATCACACAAATAAGAGGAATGAAACACGAAATGGTTTCACCCATTTAATTAACAGATTTACACAATTATACATACACTGAATAGGTACAAATGTTATAGATGAACTTTTTTTTTCACTTCTGAATAAATAGACCTGTATCAACTGGGACTAGCAGCAGAGATTGAAAACTTGCAATATAAAGCACCACATGAAAGCATGGCAAAGTGAGAGCATTGAGATTGTACGTTTTGAGTGAGTGGATACTGAGAGCTACCTTCATCTCATACTGTCCATCTTTTATTAGCAGTTTGAACACCACTTTTATTTTGTTCTGTTAATATTTGTGACCTAAGTGTCCGATTCATAACTATCACCACTATAACTTCTTTTTCTTGATCATGTCACAGACTTTGATGGCCGGGTGAGACTCAAAGAGGTGTTTGGAGAAAGTACGCCGACAAAACGTGCTAAAGTCACACACTGTACAAGTGTAAGGCCGATTGAAGCGCACTTTGATCCCTCCTGAAACGGTAGGAAAAACCGGCAATCAGAGTCTGACCTCCATCGGGTTTACGTGTCACTAAAGATTAAATCCCCACACCAAGTCCTACTCCAAGTTAGCAGTGCTGCCCATGTATTCGCATTATATATCTATTGGCTCTGTTGCACGACAAGCTTTTCAGGAGACTCATGAGCTATGCATTCTTTCAGTAGAATAGTCACACGAAGCCCTCAAAGAGATATGTGATACTGTTTGCACCGAGGTTGTTACTTTTTTTTTTGTGTCAGGGTATTTTGCTTTCCTTTGAATCTTTCCAAATAAGTGTTAAAGTGTCACAGTTCACTCTACAGATTGCAACTACCACTTACCTACCTTAGATTAAAACAGCAAGGGCTTGGTAACTGAAGAATAGCATCTCAACAGATTTACTTATCTAGCAACAGTGCACCTCACTGTTTTAAGGCAGTTGCACATAGGAACAGGATTCAGAACTCGTCTAGAATACTCTTCCCTCATCTTATTTCCAAATGTGTTAAAAAGAAAGGTACATTCTACATTCAAATACCATAAGCTTTGATAAATTCCTTCAGAAAACATCAAAGCTTGGCAATGGTATTTGAAAATGGCCCAACCATTATTTACATGTACTGCTAGTTTATGGCACCTCACCCAAATAGTTCTACTGAGTAACAAAGGCCTGCACTACAGGTACAAAAGTGAGAGAGTCTACTTCTATCTATCTTCAGGACCATGGCAGACATTTGAGGAACACTATCACCATACCAGGCATGATGGGTTGGGCCATTGTTAACATCTACTAATTGTTTGAAGAGTCAGACTCCTAAAGATTAGGAGGGTTTTCCTGAGAGCATAGGTTGAGCTAATCTTGCAAAAATGTGGTAATAGAAGACAACAATTTGGCAAGCAATAGGACTCCAACTTTAGGCAAGTAAAAGCTTCAATTACCACTTCACACATACATACTACAGTACACAGGAACAGCTGGAGACCATGCAGAAAACCAGTGAATTGGGAAAAATTACTTCTAAGCAAACCCTTTAAAGTATGCAGTTAAAAAAAGGAGATATATATAAAAAATAAAAAATAAATAAAAAATAAATAAATAACAAAATAAATAACTTGTGTGGTCTCGAACTATTCATCTGGACACATCACATTGGTGACATTATATATCCTATTTACAGTTCCTTTTATCCAATTGAGAAGTTTAGGTCAAAAAATACACATGTGCAATACACACAAGCAGTGAAACTTGATCACAAGACAAATTCCAATACTCGTGTTGGGTGTGTGATGTGTCCTCGTAATGAACAAGAAATCGAATACAGTACATACCTTGGCTGGCATCTTGACTAGCACCTTGTGACATGGAGGGTCCCGGCAGTGCTGAGATGCCGGGTGGGAGGCCTAGTACAAATGAACAGATACTAGGGTAAGGAAATGTGCAGTGCTAACACCAAATTCGCCATTTATTACAGAACAAAACCCCCATAGTCAATTAGGGATTTGTCTTACCTTGAACTCCCTCTAGAGGAAAAGGAGGTGGTCTTGGCATATCGCTAGCACCATGTGGAAGGAAGCCTGGACTTTGACCCATCCCAGGTAGGAATGAACCAAAGGATTCTTGTAACTGTTGCATAGCTGCCTGACTTCGACTGATTGTTACGGATTCCGAAGGACCAAAGCTGCTGCTTCTATCATCACCATCTTCTGTTGCATCAGCTTTTATATCTGGTTCAACACTGTGACCTAACATATCTTCCTCCTCAGTATAGTCCTGAGGCTCATTCTTTACACTGTCTCTAGCTTCACTTAGCACCGTTTCATTTGTGTCCTCGGCAGAGTGCACAGAGGTACCCGAGCGACGACGTTGTCGCTTAGCAGGGGGGGAAGAGTCACTAAGGTGGGTATCTGTTGGGCCTCCACTTTCTTCAGGCCGTGGCGACCCTGGGTCTGGAGGGTCTCTCGGTGGTGGAGGTGAACTTGATTCATTATAACCTTCCGCTTCCTGTAAGCACAACAAACACCCAAGTTACTAACCATACAAGACCTCCTAAACCAAGCGCTACTACACTGCCAAGTATTTTTCTCGTCAATTTCCACGAAGCGACATGATCCACAAGGCCCTTACCTTCTTTTTCTCATCTTCCGCTAGCCCTCTAACTTTGAGAGCTTCTGCAGTTTTAAGGAAGGTTGCCAATTCATTATGTGATACATTAACTTCTCCATGGTACATGAAGTCTAGGATGGATGAAAGATTAGCAAACGTGACATCTTTCAGGAACACAATTGGATGTTGACATGGATTACCCTATAGAGGAGAGTTACAATGTATTAGTCACTGGCACGCCTTCACTCTACAAAATAAAATAAGCAACATGTATCCAGGACCCATTTAGTCATCTGTCAACAAAACCTACCTTTAATAAACTTCTGAAATACGGACTGCAGGCACTGAGAACCATTTTGTGTGCTTTAATCTGCCTGCCCTCACAGGCCAATGTGATGTCCACAAAGTCTTCATCATCTCTCAATGATTCGAAAGCTGATGTTATGTTGGTATGGAAGTTGTTCCATCGGAGGCAAAATTGTTGGTCAGCCCCCATCCTCTCCCCCCACCACCTTGTATACTAGCTGCAGGAAGAACAAAGGGCACACAATTACTGTCTTGTTCTAACTACTACATTAAAATAAATTACTCGAAAATATGTCACTCCTACAATATCAACTAGAAACTTAAGGTACCCCAACTGCCCCAAACAAAATACGTTTCCCTTCTCACGGCAGTACATAGCACCTATTCGATTTTTCAGTTTTGGGCATGGGCACAATGCCTTTAGCTGCCTATCCACTCCAACTTCAACAATCCCCAAGCTATGTCACGACAAAATCAAATGTGTTCAGTGCTAATACTTCTATCACCAGCACAATTTCATTTCGCACTTAATACAAGTCATTAACCGTACCCCCTTACTCAAGTACAAAATTCTCTACATACTACATTGTCAAAAATGAAAGCACCAAAATCAATGTTAAACCTACACCATTACTCTAGCATTTGTAACAAGAGATCACACCCCTGCCACCACATTCCTATAATAAATTCCTAAGGGGGGGACTTGTTTAACTTGGGCACAAAACCTAACCAAGCCAAAGCTTGATATTCCAAGTGGGTTCACCCCTGGGTATTACAACTTAATAATGCCTCACACCCTCAAAAAGGCAGAACCAACAATAATAAAAAATTATCTTTAGTTCAGTTCCAAGTTGGGTGTAGCTTTGCACTATCAATGTCCATCACTTCCCAAAAACGTCACTAATGATTACAAGTCACCACACATCTTTCTCGCACACTTCCAGATTCACGTTCGGAGTTGGAAGAATGAAGAAGAACGCAATGGCAGAGCTCGTTGCAATAATAATTTGCGTTATGTTGATCACTCACGTATTCTTTATCAAAGCCACTATCTCACTTCCAAGTTCAAAACGACACTATCATCATTCATGGGATCCGTTGTCACCACAATGTGCAATTTCAAGTTTCACGACACCAAGCACATCCCGCCTAAGATGAAAATCGGCCACTATCTAATATAAGAGCGATTAAGAAAACCACAGTTGAAATCACTGAACACAGCAACGCCACTAAACTGTTCAGCACAGTATTCCACCAACCTCTGCACCAACGTCACTGCAACACAACCACCACAGAACATGACTAGAGGTGCAGCATGGTGGGCCAACATAGCCAGGCAAACTGAGGTGGCAAGACAAAAAGCGAGGGGACGCTGTCCCACTTCCCCAGGGAGCGTTGTACCGCGTCCAGCAGCCCTCAGCAGTTTCTTTGTCCCGAGGGCCGACGCGGGGACGCCCCAAGCTTTGTTCCCAGACTCCCTAAATCTAAGGCCAAGCCAAGAGGCCCACCATGTAAACACTCGTCTCTCTCCACCAACTTACACCAAACACAACTTGCCCACGAGAGGACAAGCAAAGTGTAGCGTTGTAGGAGTGTGCGAGTAATGTGATATTCATGAGTTTTCGTAATGCGTTGTTCCCGGTACGCGGCAACCCCCGCCGCGTCCGTCCGTCCCTCCCTCCCGGCGACCCACGCCACCCAAATCCCGCTACACCCAAAGTCCACTTGTATTTTTTCACCTTTTTCACGCCTATTGCACTATTTTCAACACTAAATTTATATTAAACTTAATCACAACACTTAGTGGCATAGTTTGGTACTACACTTGCACTCTTCCACCGAGTTTGGCACGAGTAACGGTTGTCAAATAAATCATACTCACATATCACAGCCAGACAGGAACGTACGAGACGCTTGCAAATGGCGGGTGGCGCTTGGGCGGAGGAGTGACGCGCTCATGACGTCATCAATCAATACCCTCCAGGGACAACAATGCATCTTTCATATATGTATGATCATTAAAATCTAGCATTGTAAACTGCACCTAAGGCAAGAGAGTATCAATAAATTGGAGAAAATATTACGAATAGATACTACTACAATAAAATGGAGCACAAAATCGCTCATGAATTAATAGGCTAATGTAAACATGAAACTCAACATCACAGAAAAAATAACATTAGACTTAATTGTTTCTACTATATCTATGTCATATTAATAAGAAAACATAAAATTTATCATTTCAACACACAAAACAATAGTCATAACATCATAGTATGTTTTTTTAGTATTCAAAATTAAAAGCTTGAACTTCAATTTCAAGTCGTTGCAAAACCAATGAAATGCAATACCCTCGTTTTTTCTATCAACAATAACATTAAGTAAACCAAAGTTCAATCAAAAATGTTAAATTTTATCGAAATTATAGTAAGCTTCACGGATGTAAACAAATCGTTGACAACAACACGATGAGTAGTGCTATGTTCGGGAAAAGGGTTAAGAAGTAAATCCATTAGAACAACAAAAAATAACAGATTTTCTGTACGTACAAGCCACTGTTATATTCAACGAATGTCATGATCCACAGTTAGACTGAAATGCATTAACAAGGATTGTAATTATACTTATTTTAAGCGACTGGGTAACTAAAACACTTTTCAGAACATTGTTAATCATGGCTACATTCCTTCGCGTTCCTAAAAGAATGTAACTAAGTGTGGTGTAAGACCAAACAGCATTCCAAAGGTAGATGACACATGTTTTCTTAGGCACTGCAGAAATGTTAGTACTTGCCAAAATATTCGTGCGTTCTTTGAAAACGTGTAAAATAACCGCACACGGGATTGTGGTCGACACGTTTTCCGTCTTGGCTGTGGCATTTTTATGCCAAAGCATTGGGGATAGAACGATGTAATAATGGTAAAGTAAATTCCTGTGTCTTGGGCTTAGTTGTTATTCATCATCAAAATATCATAACATCCTTCTCTCATGGACCATAGGAGGCAGAGTAGTGCAACAATAGTCAAGCACTCACAAATCTTGATTCATGGGTCTATTTTTTGCATGTTTCTCAAACCAATGTTTTCCCTCCTTTTAAATTGTTCTTTTTCTTGGGTGCCCACCAAATAAACTAGAAGAATGTTTTATTTTCTTGAGGCACAAATCTGAACTATATTTTCTCCTGTTGCAATTTCCTTCCATCTAACATCAAAGCATCCTTCCCTTGTGGGCTTGTCACTTATTTCTAAATCTTCACATCATATACAATTATATGCATTATACATAATTCAAAACCCTTATGGTGTGTTAACTGGATATTTAAGCAATAGATACATTATAGCCTAAAGTGACACCTATACAGAGCAGTAACATACTATTCTTTAATGATTACACTACTCTTCATTCAAAAAAGAATATTAATAATTTCTTAACTTCTACTTTACCTCCTTAAATATTTGCCTTATCACCTCATTCCATCCCTGGCAAAAAATTATCTCCGAGATAAAAGCAGATGTTGATTACTGATGATTAAAGACAAATATGCTTATAAACTCAATGTGAGAGAACTGACCTTTCATCCTTGAGGTGCTGATGACAGTTGGCTGTATGAGTTTTATTTGTTTATGATGCGAGTGTTTATTTTGATTTAGCCAACCTCCTTAAAAGGAAGAAAAAGGAACCCATGATGAGTACTTGCTGCCCATCTTCAAAACTTATCAACACCTTCATATGCTAGATCAGAGGTGAAGAGATATGATAACACAGTAGGGATAAACCAGCTCTGGCTTACTAGCCTTGTTGTGGAAAAGCTGTGCTTTGCTGGTTTACCTCTGGTCTAAACAGTATGATGGTGGACAGGGCAACCCTTCATCCCCAAGGTGGTGTAAACCAGCTCCAGCTGTTGGACCCTGCTTTGAGAAGTCTCACTGTACTGACTTTGACCTGAGTAATGTGACAAGGAGACATGAATGACTTCATCCATAAGGTGCTCAGATAGGAGCAATGAATGGGTTTTGGATAGGTGTAGGGTGTCTGCATTACAATGGCCACCTCCTTATAAGCAGGGAAAGGCATTTGGTATATATAGATCCTCACATTTATCAAACCAATTTTTGTCTCCTTTTAAACTGTTCTTTTTCTGGGGTGCCCATCAAATCAACTAGAAGAATGTTTTATATACTTGAGGCACAAATCTGAACTATATTTTCTCCTGTTGCTCCTTTCCTGCATACTACAATTAGATAAACAGCCCACAGATGCAACAATAAGCCCACACCACCCACAAAATTTCTATAATCTACTCCTAACATCTCCCAATATTTACTTGCAAACACATTTACATAAACAAATCATTAAGAATTTTTTTTTTCAAAGATGTGAAACAAGTGTGAAAAGGCAAGTTAGACTGAAAGGAGAGGACAAAGGTAGCATATGGACAGTTGTTAATGGAAGAAAATCTATTGAGAGGTAGATCGATAGAGTACGAGTTCCTGAGGATAGATGAGGACACAGGTTTTGACTGACAGTGGGAGATGCTAGGAGAATGACTGTTGGGAGAAGAGAATGATGAGCTTGTTGCAAAAGAGGAAGTATAAGTAACACTGAAAGAAGCAAAGCTGAAAAGACACATGAGTTGATGTCATGTAGAATGATAAAGAGTGGAGTGGTAACAGTGGAATAGCTGGTGAGGTTGTTCACAGTGTGTCAAAAGGAAGGAAGTGTTCTGGGAAATTGAAGGAGTGTACATATAATCTTTCAATACAATAAGGGGGACAAGTATAAATGTAGGAGTTCCAGATGGATCAGTCTACTAAGAGTGGTTATTTAGGTGTATGGACATGTATTAAATGGGATGATTAGGAAGGGGAGAGGGAGTAATTGGGGTAGAGCAATGTGGATTTGGGAAAGGAAAAAGAGTGCTTAAAGTTTTTGTGAAGATAATGGAAGGGCATAGGTATTTCAAGATGAATACTAAGAGAAGTTTGTATGAAGGATTGGTTGCATTCATGGTGCTGTATGGAGCAGACTTGGAATACAAGAGAGGCACAGATGGAGTGACTGAAGATTTTTGAGATGGGATGTTACAAAAATATATTCCTTACATGAATGGATTGAATGAGGAAAGCAGAGGTGAGACTGAGAAGAAAGTTCTAAGATAAGTTAGAACAATGTTGAGATGGTTTGGGCATATGGAAATAATGAACAAGGAAAGACTAGTAAAGAGATTGTGGAAAGTAGAAATGGCTGGAATAAGCTTAAGAGGAAAGATGAAAATCCATGTGAACAAGTTGCATAAACATTTCAAAGGAAACATGGACTGGAAGTGAAGCATTTATTCCTGACATTTCATCCACTGACTTTCTTTGAGAAAGTCAATAGGTGAAACATCAGGAATAAACTCTTCACTTCCAGTCCATGTTTCCTTTGCCGTCTTTATACAACTTAAGAGGAAAGTCAAAAGTGAAATGTATGCAAGAGATGAGGGGGGCTTTGAATGCATGTATTTACATTATTGTAGTATATAGGAAAGGAGCTACACTTGTGGGGTTCTATCCCTTATTCTACAATTATTATACCTCATACATGCATAGTTCCAACTTGTACTGAATTATCTTTTAGGTTATTCCAGTTTACCCATCAGTATGGAAAACTCATCTTTCAGACATGGGGTCTTTTACAAATTGTTTTCCTGATCTTGTCCCTTTTAACCCAAATCAAGAGACCTTCTATGTCAATGTTGTCCACTCCCATCAGTAATTTGATCACCACAGAAAGTTCCATCTCTCTCTTCAATCCTTTCACTAGTGCATCTTGTCTTTCCTTGAATGCTTTATGTGAAAACCTGGGAACCATTCTAGTCATTGGTCTGTGTATTCTCTTGATCTTGCTTACACATTTCACTTTGTGTAAGGACCATACCATTGCTGTGTATTCCAATCTTAGGGAGATTAAGGTAACTATGATTTTTGTTCATCACTTCTTCATCCACATAGTGAAAAACCACCTATTATGTTATTCTTTCTATGTACCCAAACCACTTCCACACTTTGATCTACCCCCATCTAACAACCCTCTTTCCACCTTGCCTCCACCTCGCCTCTACATTTCTCACTCATCCATTGTAATAACACCTATTTTATTAAGCACTTCATCTCAAAAACATTCAGAATCTTCCTTTCTACCTCCCTTATATTCCAAGTCTCTGCTCCATACAATCATGGATACAATCACTCCTTTGTATAACTTTTTATTTGTATTCATCATCAAAAACCTATTTCTCATAACATTTTTCATTCCACTCATTTACTTGCTTCCTTTACTCTATAGTTTATCTCCATATTCATTCCTCCATTCACTGCCACATGCAACACCAAATATTTAAAACTCTCCACTTCCTCTAGTTTCTTGCCTTTCACATTGACATACAACCTGCCACCATCACTCCTTATACATATCATTTCACTTTTGCTCACATTTACTCTAAACTTTTTCTTCTCACACATCATCCCAAACTCAGTCACCAACTTCTCTAGCATCTCTTCATAGTCAGTCACAAATACAGTGACACCTACAAAAAACACCTGGGTCACCTCTTGTCCCTTTAACCCTACCCACTAACAAGGAAGACAGGAGGAAATAGAAGGAAGGGTAGCGAGTGGTGGGATGAGGAAGCAAAGAAGGTTGTAGATGAGAAGCAAGCATTCACAGATTGGTTCCAAAATAGGATGAATCATATGAGAGGTACAAAGAAAAAAGAAGGAAAGCATAAGATAAAGGAGGCAAAGAGGTGAGCAGGTGAAATGGAGTAAGAGTACGACAAAATTCTGAAAGAAATAAAAAGATGTTTTGGAAAGAAATTAAGAGAGGAAGAGAAGGCAAATCAAGTAAAGAAAAAAAGGTAAATGGTGCAGATGGAAAGATGATAATCAGGCATGATCATGGGTGACCAAAAAAATCTATATTGGCCAGGGGTCCAGGGACAGAGCCCCTGATGGGGTCAGGGGACTGCGGGCCTAGGCTGAGTCCCTGGGCTGAATTGCTAGTAAACAAACTCATGCAAGCTGTTCTATTGATATTGCTATCGATATAATTCGGCCAAAATAAAATCAACCCCAGTCATCACCTTGCTATACGTACACGTGTGCACCACACCACACAATGCTACACAAAATGAATCACTTGTGGGCCAGCACAAAATAAACTGCTTACACACAGGTACAGCCAACATACAAATCACCCAAAACTTCACATCAACCAAAAATTATTCGACTACAATAATTTATTTTTTTCTTTTTAATAGGATCATTTATTACAATCAGGAATTAATGAGAATCAGGAATTAATGACAAAAATCGAGATCATTGTCCGGAAAAGAAAAAATCTGAAGAATATCATGCCTGATAATGGAAGAGACATCAGTAAGAGGAAGATGGGCAGAGTATTTTAGGGAGTTGCTAAATGTGAAGGAGGATAAGGAGGGAAAGGTAGTTGCAATGGGAAGCACTAAGAAGATAAAATGACAGTGATGAGGAAAATGGAAGAGAAATAAGGAAAGATGAGGTGAAGGCAGTTGAGATGATGAGACCAGGTAAGGCACCTGGGTTGGATAGGTGTCATGTGGAATGTCTAAAAAAGGGAGGTACAGTGATGGACTGGCTGGTGAGGTTGTTTAATGTTTACTTAAAGGAGGGTGGAGTGCCAGATGACTGGAGGAGTGCATGTATAGTTCCACTTTACAAGGGAAAGGGGGACAAGTGTGAGTGTTGTAGTTTCAGAGGGATCAGTTCGTTGAGTGTAGTTAGGAAGGCTTATGGGAGGGTTTTGAGAGGATTAAGAGAGGAACAGAGGAAGTAACTGGTGAGGAACAGTGTGGGTTTAGGACAGGTAGGGGTTGCATGGATCAGATTTTTGTGGTACGGCAATATGTGAGAAAACTTTAGGAAAAGGTAAGGATGTTTTTTGGGGGTCTTTTATGGATTTGGAAAAGGCTTATGACAGGGTAGACATGAAGGCAATGTGGGAGGTATTACAGATATATGATAGAGGAGAAATGCTGTTAAGAGCGGTCAAGAGTTTTTATGAGAGCAGTAGAGCCTGTGTTAGAATCAGAAATGGAGAGAATGAGTGGTTTGAGGTAAGGTGGAACTTCATCAGGGATGTGTTATGTAGTCTTGGCTGTTCAATTTATACATGAATGGGGTGGTGCAAGAGGTAAACACAAGGGTAATGGGTCAGGGATTGTAGATGGTTAAAGAAAGTGGAGAAAAGTGGGAGATAAGCCAGTTTTTGTTTGCTGATAACACTGCAATCATGGCAGGATCAGAGGAGAGATTAAGGCAGTTGTTGTTGTTGTCGTTCCCTAGACTGTCTGTCCGAGAAGTCCCGTCTCCCCAAGGAAGGCCACAGCCGAAACTGGGTTTTCCCACAAATCCTTTATAGAGTGTATGTTGTGTTGTTTGCGTGCATGATTGTGTATAATGCAGTCTTCCATTATGTGTTGTATGGTATGGGGTGAAGTGTTACATCCTGGGCAGCTGTTCACAACACGGTCGTCCAGCCTCTTCTGATAGCTTAGAAGTGCTGGGTGGTGACCGCATCGCAGTCTGGCCAAGTGGACTCTGTCCTTTCGTGGGAGAGAGGATTCAGAAGGGTGGATATCAGGGGGTCTGGCATGCAGCAGTGTGTTGTCTTTCAGTGTGTTAATGGAGCGGTGAGTGATATGATTATGAATATGTTTCCGGAGGCTGGTATTTGGTGGTTGTGGAGGAAGAGAAGAGAGTATCTGTGCGTAATAAAGGTCTTTGGGTGTAGTTTTAATGTTTCTTGGTGTGTGTGGGTGTTCTGCTATGTAGTGTAGCGGGTGTGATGTGTTTGTGGTGGCTGCAGCAAGTGTTTGTGTGCCTCTCATGTCGAGGTGGTCCTTGACTTTGAGGACTTTTGTTTCATGGTGTAAATGGTCTGTAGGTGATGTATTTGTGCAGCCTGTAATTGTTTTTAGGGCTTTGTTTTGTATGATTTGAAGGGTGTTGGGCAGTTAGTGACAGAGTTTGAGAAGGTGTGCAAAAGAAGGAAGTTGAAGATAAATGTGGGTAAAAGTAAGGTGAGATGTACAAGGGGAGAATGTGGCAGCAAACAGGAAGTGAGTATTAAGGGGGAGAGACTGGAGGAAGTGGATATTTTAGAAACTTGGGTGCAAATGTGGAGGGAATAGGAGTGGGGGTAGAATGTAGATTGTGAGAAGCAAGTAAATGTCTCGGGGGATTAAAAAGTGTAATGAGAAATAGATATTTGGGAATGTATGTTAAGAGGAGATTGTCTGAAGGAGTCATTGTGCTGACAGCACTACAGGGCAGAAACAGTGAACATAAGAGAGGAAGAGAGGGAGTATGTGTTTGAGATAAGGTGTTTGAGAAGTATGATAGGGGATACTAGGCTAGATAGAGTGAGAAATGAGGAGGCGAGGAGGAGAATGGGGCTGGAAAGGAAGTTGGGATATAGGATTAATGAATGAGTATTAGGATGGTTTGGACACATGGAAAAAATGAGTGAAGAAAGATTAGTAAAAGAGGAGTGGAAGGATCGAACATGAGAGGGCGACAAAGGATGAGATGGATTGATGGGGTGAAAGGGGCATTGGGAAAGAAGGGATTGTCTATTGAGGAAGGATGGGAGAAGACAGAAGATGGGGTGAATGGAGAACGGTTGTGTATGGATGATGCTGTGATGCATGGAAAGGAGTGGGTGGGGGATGGGGGGTGAGGGAGTATGTGTGAATAATAAGATGACGCAGCCTGAAGGGATCTATCCCCATTTTCACTTTTTCTGCATGAGGGGACAGAGAGGGGGGGGGGGTGCCCATTAAATGAAGTGGCCTTCCTGTGGATGTGCTGAGTCTTGCAGTGGGCAAGATCCAGGAGGAGCCAAGATAAGAGGGAGGGAAGGGGGTGAATGGGAGTGGATTTTATGCCTGTTTTTTTGGCTACCTCCCTTGTATGGGAAAAAAATCCTATGGTACATGTATATACTAACTACACATCTTTGCCTACCTTTCTCAGATTAACCTTCTTTACCATCCTATTCATACAATATTGATCAACCATGGCAACATCACACAACCCCACATTCATCTCAAACCATTCTCTCTTCATTCCTGACCCTTACATGTCATACTATTCACGTAAGGAAAATTGACTACTTTTAACATCTTTCCCCCTATACCATCCATTCACAATACACTTCGCCTGAGATCTGTGGCTCTTCTGGAGAAGAGATCTGGGGCAATGAATTTACTAACACTCCACAACATTTATCAACCCTGTCATGTGCATTCATCAAGTCTATGAAAGTAAAAAAAAAAAATTACCCTTTACCAAATACTTCTCACTTATGTCTTATTACATAAACCTGTTCTATGTACCTTCTTCTCCTAAACCCACACTGCTCCTCTCCAATTAACCCTCTCTGTTCCCTTCCTAATCCTCTTAATGAACATATGCCTATACACTTTACTAACCACTCAACATATTGACCCCTCTAAAAGTACTACATTTATACTTGTCTCCCATCCCTTTTCAAAATGGAACTATAAATGCACTTGTCCAATCCAACAGTACCCTTCTTTTCCTTAAACATTCTTTTAACTATAGCTATAACTACGCCTTTTGTTAGACATTCCATGACAACCATCCAACCTAGATACCTTCCCAGATTTGATCTCTTTCAATGCTACTAATATTTTCTCTTTTGCTGTAGCCATATACTTCTCTCCCATCATTCTCCTGTTCTTTGTGTAAATGACATGATGAAAGGTGCATGTTTGTGGACGATTCAAATATCGCAATCAAATGAAAGATAAGGACTGTTGATTGTCACAAAAATATGTAGGTAAGATGTATGGATGGAGCCAAGAGTGGAAAATTAATTTTAGTGCCAAAATTGCAATTTATTGGTCATTGACAATACCACAGTCAATCAATTTGTTGTTCCAGATCTTTCTCAGAGGCAACCCAACAGCTCCCTGGTAACCAGCAGCACCCACTGGACTAGACCATAAGTCATTCAAGGAAGAAATATTATGTTGTTGTATAGGTGTGGCTATGGTGGGACTGTAAGATTACTTGCTTGGTGTTTTGTATGTGATGGCTGCCACTGTGACAAACCTGTAAGAGATACTACCAACTCAATTAAGACCAAAAATGAATGGAGAAATTAACTCCTGAAGCTATCCAGTCACAAGGTGTCAAGTCAGTCCCACCTCCTCAAGGAACTATGAGGAAATGGGAGACCTCTATTTACACTTACAACTTGGAAGTGAACAAACATGTATCAAAGATTTGAGGAACTACGAACAGGAAACAAGCCATGGACATTGCTTGGGGGAAATGGAGTTGAGAGAGAGAGAGGAAAAAAAAAATTGAAAGGGGTATTGTAGATAAATGCAGAGACGATCCAAAATTGTTTTACGGGTTTATCTATAGTAAATTAAGACACATGGAAGAAATCACCTAGCTGGGAGTGTTGAGTTTTTGAGGCTTTGACTCAGGCAGAAAAAATAAATGAAAGTTTCCAGTTTGTCATCATAAAAGGAGAGCAGTTTCTCTTAGAGAAAAGCAAGGTGAACAACTTGGTTTTAGAAAATATAAATGTAGAAATAGGGTAAGAGCTCAGTCTTTTGAGATCATTGGATGTGAGGAATGCTTCAGAACCTGATAGGCTCTCAAATTGGATACTTAAAGAATGTAGGGAACAACTGGTGGACAAGATACAGTTTTATCATATGTTCATTACAAGGAATAATGCCACAGGACTGCAAAAGTTAATGTGGTACCGTTACATAAAGGTGGAAGAAAGGAGACACTGAGTTCTTGGCTGGCATCACTGACCAGTACAGTAATGAAATTACTTGTATGTGAAAGGATTTTAAAAGATTATTGGGTCAAATATCTTGAAGAAGATAATTTTGACAGAGTGGCTTTAGATGTGGAAGGTCTACATGTCACACTGATTAAACTTTAACTTGAGTGAATATGCTGTAAAAGAGGGAGGTCTGTGTGTACCCTGATCTAGAGAAGGCTTTTGATAAAGTACCTCACACACAATTTATATGTAAACTGAAGCATATTGGGGGACTAAGATATAAACTACTTGAATGAAATATTTTTTGAAGGGAAGGTATATGAGGACAGTTGTGAATGATAAAGTGGATGGATAGTTGTGACCATCAGAAATCTGTAGGACTTGATGTTAGCACGTATAATGTTTCTTATCTATGTTAATGACATGATAGAAGGTACAACAACCTATGCCAACATCTTTCCAGAGGATGCAAAGATCATCAGAAGAGTGAAAAATGAGGACAGTTGGTTCTTGCAAAAAAGATCTAGGCATTATGTTCACTTGGAGCCAAGAATGGAAATCGAATTTCAATTCCAAAATTTGCAAAGCAATGCAAATGGGCAGTAGCTCAACAAGTCCATCTTAACTATTCCTTGGGAAGTAAATCCATTACAAAGGCAAAAAAGGAGAGAGACTTAGGAGTGTAGATAAAAGATGTATGGATTGCTGTTAAAACACAAAGGTGGCTTTCCACTACATGGATGAAGAGAAGATGAAAAAAAACAAACAAACAGAGAAACCCTAATCCATCCAAGACTGAAGTGTGCGTCAATGGTACGGTTCCCACACAGAGTGAAAGATATAAGCAAGAAAGAGAGAACACAAAGGACCAAACTGGTTCCCAGCCTGGGAGATAAGCAATATGAGGAGAGACCAAATGCACTGGATCAGCCAACATTGAAAGATTGAAGAGAAAAAAGTATTACCTAATTGTAGTGTACAGGGAAGGTGTTTTGATTACAGTGTTCAGGTCATTTAAGGGGGTGGATTACACTGGTGGAAAAGATATCTTGATTAGAGAAGAGAGGGCTTTAAAAAAATCATGTGAACAAATTGATACAGACTAAATGTCTAAAGGATATGAAGAAGTACATATATATAAATATTTGAAATAGCTTAGAAGGTCCAAGCCAGAACAATACAAATTAAAATCTGAGTATGATTACTAGAGAATAATGAGATATAGCCCAAGTTGAAACCATACTTGAATTTGTAGCCAGGTATGATAACTGAAGAATATGAGACAGGACCACAATAGTGTTGCTCCTTTCCTATATACTGTAATTAGGTAAAATTAGGTCAATACACACACAGACTGGATACTTAATGAATGCAGGGAACAACTATCTATCTACCAGGAGCTTTTTTCCCTTTATAAGAGAGGTAGCCAACAACAGACAAAATTTATAACCCACTTGTGTGTTTATTGAAGAAAGGGAAGGTGCCACAGGATTAGAAAAGGGCTATCATGGAACCCATTCATCCAAGAGATGAATACTCTGGCAGATATTCATTTTGGTGTCAGAACTGGATGAGTTGGTGTGCTGCAAAAAGAGAGGGGTTGGGGAGATTGTATACTTTGACATAAAGAAGGCCATGCACACAGTACCTCATCATTGACTACTATGGATACTGGAGCATATTAAAGGATCTTTTTTCAATAGTCTACCATCCTCCTCATTTTTCACTCTTCTCATGATTTTTGCATCATCTGCATACATGATGTGATAGCTTGTTGTTTCTTCCATCATGTCAGTGACATAGACGACAAATATTATTGGTGCAAGCACTGAAACTTGGAGAACTTCGCTTATTACTTCTCTCCATCTTGACATCTTATCCTTATGTATCTTTCGTTCAAAAAGTCTTTCATCCATTCTAGTCATCTACCACTCTGTCCTTCAACATGCTCCAATTTCCACATAAGTCAAGGTACACACAGTCCACCCACCCCTCTCTCTTTTGCAATGTATCAATCACTCTCAAGTAAAAACTTAAAAAGTTTTACACACCTTCCAGATCTCAAGCCAAACTGGCTGTCTACCATAATGTTCATCTTTTCAAGATATTTGGTGAACTGATCTTTCACAATCCTTTCACTATTGTGCTGGTCAGTGATAACAGCCCATAATTTAGTGGTGTCTCCTTATTTCCACCTTTGTGAATTTGCACCATATTTGCCTTTTTCCAATTAAGCAGCACAATATCTTCTTTCAATGAACATGTACACTAAGAATCTTGTCCACTAGTTGTTCCTTACATTCATTAAGTATCCACTTTGAGATCTCATCAGGTCCTGAAGTTTTTGTCACATCCAATGATCTCAAGAGATTGACCATTTCCCTTACTTCTACACTTATAGCTTCTAAACCTGGTTTTTTGCTCCCTTCACTTTCCTCCAAAATAGTGCTCTCTTCTGTGAAGACCAATTGGAAATTTTCTTTCACTATTTTTGCCTGGGCTGAGTTTTCTTCAAAGACCTCACCACCCACTATTAAATTGATTAATTCCCTATCTTCATTTACCATTTATAAACCTGTAAAAAAAAAAATTCAGTTCATCTCATATAGTCATTCCTAGCTTGATTGTAAGCATCTTTTGTTTTACTGTGTTATGAGTAGTCCTCACTACTGTTCCTCACCTCTTCCCGGCCATCCCATGACCTTATTGACCCACAAATGGTCCCATAGGACACAACTTGCACACCCTCAGCCACATGACCATCACAAAGCCCTTTTGAAGAAATGCACATGCAATTCACCACCCTAAGACCAACCCTGTCAGGCCCCCAAAGATGACTAACCAGTGCCAGGGTCTAACATGGGTGGGACAAAGCCTCCTTGAGGAAATACACATGCAATGCAAGTGTCGGCCAGCCACGTGACACAGGAACACTGGATTCCTTGAGGAACACATTCCTTCTGTTTTCATGAGTCACCGGTGTCAAACATTTTGCCTCCAACTTCCCACAAAGCACACCCGACCTCACACCACTTAGGACCATGGGTCATGACCTGCCTGTGTATATAAAGGATGGACCAATGCTGAAGAGTAGATCATCTGAGAGCATCATACATGATCCTGGCTCACTGCTCCTTGCTTTCTCATCTCCTCCCCCATCCCCACAAACAGATCGCCTGGGGACACAACTTGAAACACAGTTGCCACCTCCCTTGCTGTCTTGTCCCCTCCCCCACCCTAATGGCACCCAACATTCATTGCTAAATAAAACCAACTCTCTCTTCATCAGTTTGCCTTCAGCCAGCTAACATTTGGCTGTCCAATGTGGGGCAGACCACCTATATAACATATTGCTTCTTCTCTTCCTCCATTTTCTCCAAGCCATATCCTTGGCTTTTTTGCAATCTCACGCTTTTTTTAAACCAGTCATGTTTCTGCTTCTTCCTTCCACTAGCCTTTGGTACATGTTTGCTCACTCCTCAGTTGTAAATGTTAAGATTTCCCATTTCCTCCTTATTCCAATGGTATTCATGAATTCCTCTAAATTTGCTTCTTCAAAGAATTTTTTCAAGCCTGAGTAATCTGCTTTCCTAAAATTGAGTCTCCCTTGCCTATGTGATTCATTCCTTGGCACTATTTCCACATCCTCCAGCTGAAATTCTGTTATATGGTTACTTTTTCCTATTAGTGAGGGATCTAAGCCTAAGATTGAGCATTTTTGGGTTAAAAGCATGAAACTTGGCACACTGATAGAGTAATCCTAAGTGAACATTTCTGGGTATGGAGGCAAGCTGTCAGAATCCCCTGGTGCCCACAGCAGGAACTATGTCTTACCATGTGGTAGACATCACAGAAATTAATTAAATGGTCTTAAATATTTTATTTTTAAGTTAGGAATATGAAACTTGGCAGGTTTCTAAAATATTTAATAAGAACTATCTCTTGATAATAAAAATGGAATCAGAGCCCCCTAGTGACCAAAACTGCAAACATTCTTTTTTGTTGCAACCTCTGAATACAATTGTGAAAGGACCTGGGCCTTTTTGTGCATTTTGTCAATATAAAAGCTGAAATTTTCCACTACAATGGATCAAATATTTCATATACAAGTGTTCTTGAAGAAGTTTTATCTGAATATATACAATAAACATAACATTAAACATTCATTCCAACATGTAAACAGACTGAATGACAGTGATCATCTTTACAAACAACAAAAAAGTTTTGTCATTTGTTACATAATTTTGAAATTTTATAACCACTCACCACAAAACCAGAATGAATACTGTTGATTTAAGTCAGAAAAAGATTCAGTTTAAGGTGCCTAAGTCTGGAAACAATCCCCTTTGTAGTGCATTTGAGCTGTGCTTTGTTGCATTTACAGACCTATGCAAGATTTCTTGCATTTACAGCATATCAATTCAAAGCACATATGTGCTTGTCGAAGGGTAGTCCACTTTGGTGTCCACCTGTAACATGCTGCATCCCATTCCCATCCAAAGAGCAATGGGCTGGGCAAGGCTGGGTCTTTCTCCAGGGACTGACCCCACACGTCCTCCTTTGAATGCTGCTCTGAGTAAGTTGCTTTAAAGCAGCTTCTGTAGGAGGAATGCTTTCCAGAGACCTTAATTTCCTAGAGAACATCTATTGCCTTACTTCATTGATGTTGGGGAGCTTAATGGTTGTCATTCCACAGCACCACAAATCTCTCAATGAGAGCCAGTGAGCTCTCCGTCAACTGACATTGCGGATTTGACAGTAACAAGAAAGCTTCTGTGACCTCAGGGAACACATGTCCTGTCTCCCATGCACTTTTTTTTCCTTCCCCAGCAAAGAAAGATGTCACATCACAGCCTGTGAAAGCAAGGAAGAATGGCAAAGCCTGGGCCTTGGATGATGGCAGAGCAGCAATGATCTCATGAATGATATCCACAGTTCAGATGTCCCAAATGATATCCACAGTTCAGATGTCCCAAATGATATCCACAGTTCAGATGTCTTAATCTGGTGGAAACATGCAACAGTAAGTACAACAACTTCAGTGTCTGCTGTTCTGATGAGGATGTATTGGTGGCCTTTGTTGGCAGCATCCATGACATGCAGCATGGTACATGTGTCTGCTTCCTCCTGGGTGCAGAGTTTCAGGAACAACTTGTCTGTCACTGCTGCATTGCAGACCACTTTCTCATTCAGAGTACAGAAACCTTGTTTGATGTCCTCCTCAATGCCTGCAACATGTTCAGCAAGAAGAAAAAAACAGCTCAGTTTTGTTGTCATTATTGTGACTGCCAGTTTCCTGAGATACGGGTGGTGTGAGTTACTTTCCTGCAAACACCACTGCCTCTCTTTTCCCTGGTTGATGTCTTGAGGCTGTTCATTGTAGACATCAAAAACGATATCTACTCTGTCTACCTTCTTCAAGATGTTTTGAATGTGGGGCACGAAGACTTGTGTAACATAGAGGTCTTTGAAGCAATTGGAGTCAGAGAGTGCAACACCATAGCACCATCCAGCACAACTGCAGTAACCTAAGGGACTGTGTGGTCAGCTAGATAGACCTTCCAGGGGAGAGAACAAGTCAGACTTCATATCTGATCTCATCATCCCTGACTTTGACAGAGAAGGTGGCTATGGCTGGTTCTCAAACTTGAAGAACTCCTCAAGCTTTCCCTCTCAAGAATGGCAAACAATGTACAGCCTGGAGAACAATGCACAGTCAACTTTCAACGCAGATACCTGATTTTTCTGTTTTGAAATATTATGAGACTTTGAGAACAGCGACAGCTTGTTCTTCTTGATAGGCTATGAAACTGACTTTGATGAGTTGTGATGCGTTTAGTTACAAATGTCTAATACTGACGCTGTCCCAAGTCGTACACACTCTTGAAACTTTCTACAGCTTGGCTGATGACAACTTTGCAGCCAAGTGTCAACATATCATTGCTGTCCTCTAGGAAAGGACTTCCAAGATCTATAACCTTGAGAGCAGTTACCTCCTTCACAAAGGAATTCTGAATACTTGGTATCTGCTCTTGGTGTTTGTCATTGGCTGCTTTCTCTGAAGTGTTCTCAAAGTCGTGGATGAGTCTGCTGGCCTCTGGACCACCAATCATCCAACGTCTTAATGATGCAGAATTGTTTGTCAAGCCTACAGCACCACCTTTTCCTTTGATCAGAACATTTTCTTGCTCATTTGCCTGATCTAGTCATTGCAAAGAACCTGTGACCCATTTTCTGAACTACAAACACATCTTCAGAGAACTCCAGAAACACAGCAGGATGAGACTGCTGCTGACCTGACATGTCATGGATGTGAATTGGCAACCACCTGGCATAGTTGGTGTGATCTGTAGAAATGCACAAGGTGTCAATCTAACTAGTGATTCAATATACTGTCTGAAGTCACCCTCCTAAAGTGAATGTACATACTGAAGAATATCCATCTCCAACTCCAGCAATAAGTTCCAAAAATTGAAGTGTGATTGCTCTGCACACATCTTCTTGACCCACTCATGAAAGTCAACAATGTCTTCATCAGAAGAAATGTGTTGCTTGTAACTTTCATAGGCCTGGCAGTCAGAGGTAGAGAGCGGATGCAGTGACCGTGTGGGCATGACGTGCCCTAGTCAGGCATGCTGCTTTGAGATGCAAGTCAGCAATACCACCAGTTGCAACACCAGCAGTTGACATGACTCTGGTCCATCCACTGTCTGTCAGCAGGTCTCCTAGGACCTTGAAGAAGGTCATCTCAGTGTGCATTGTACACAGCATCAGCACAATCTTGCCTTCACTGTAACTGTTTGGAAATGCCCACTGAATAATTTTGTCAAGGGCAAAGAGAGGTTGGTCCATTGCCAACACAGGAACTTGACCAGGATTCATAGTCTGAGTAGTTGCCCTTACAACATCCATGGCATGCTTAATCATTCCAGGTGTGTGTGCCATTTCTGTAAAAAGTGGCAACAAGGCTATTGTGCCAGGGTACAGACATGACGTCTGCAGACTGGCATGAACTGATTACCTGTCAGAAGAAAAAACAGGCATAATAGGAATTGTGGAGACAAAATTAAGGGGTCCACTACCACCAAATAGTGTTGGACATGGATCATATAATCTCTGGATTAAGAATAAAGATGAAAAACAGGGTGGAGTCAGGTTTTTGGCTAAGAAAAACTTAAATGTGAGCAAAGTTACAGATGGTAAAAACAGTGTGGAAATGATCATGATGAAAGTTGAAGATAGTAACATGAAAAGTAGAAAGTTTGTGGTAATTTATGTGCCCCCAAAAAGGGGCTCTTGGAAAGAGAGTGAATATTCTAAAATGTTAGAAGATACAGGGCATTCATTAAATGAGATGCTGGAGGATGGAGGAAACCTGGTACTTAAGGGAGACTTTAACCCCTACCATACGGTGCCGCACACATAGGCATCATGAGGAGCAAGTGGATTCGCGACGCTGCCATATCGGCATCTTGATTATATTTATTGTAGTCGCCCCTGCGTTTTGACATTCTCCATAATCTGCCCTTAATCACATTCTCTATGGTTTTCAAAATTCACGGGTGAAAGAGAGAATGATCGATATAAGCGGTGACTATATTTTATGATGCGAGTATTATTACACGTCGTACGGCTGGCATTGGCTGCTGCCCGCGAGATTTAAGTCCCGGAGTGAAGTGGTTAACTACAAAGAAATCTGTTGGGAAAAGATGACAGTGAAAGGTGGAGAGGATCTATGGGGTAATGTATTACTTGACATGACTCTAGAACATACAATGACACAATGGGTAAAAGAAAATACCAGATACTGAAATAATTAAGAACCGTTGAGACTAGATTTAATATTTACATCAGAACCTGAAATTGTGAATAAAATTTAATACATGACAGCACTTGGGAAGAGTGATCACATATTAACCCCTTCACTTTGGGCCAAAATCTCGCAGGCAGCATTAGCTGCTAGACGTGCAATGTTGCATCATAATACTCGCATTATAAAAAATAAAGTTACTGCTGTATTGATCGTTCTCTCTTTCACCCATGAATTTTGATAACCATAGAAAATATGATGAAGCCAGTTTACAGAGTATGGGGGTCACGCAGGTACAACTACAATAAATATAATCAAGACGCCGACTTTGGCATCCTCGTGTACCCACTTGCTCCTCATGATGCCTACATAGGCGTCATCGTATCGAAGGGGTTAATAGAGTTTGAACTAAAGGATGAAATATAGAGAGAAATGAGAAATACAGAAAAAAATGACTGATGTATAATAAAACAGACTTTGGGAAACTTAAGAAATTTTTCAAAATGCAAGTTGGGAAAAATTCTACAATGAAGAGAAACAAGTGGAAGAAAAATTGATGATTTTGATGGAAATTTATAATGAAGGAATGGATAAATATGTACCAAGACAGAAACAGGAAAAAAGTGTATATCAAGTGTTGGTTTAACTGAAGGTGCAGTGAGGCAAAAGATAAGAGAGATAAAACTTGGAAAAGATGGAAAAAAAAAATTAAAAACCTGGAGAGGGGCAAATATATATCAAAGGAATGAATATGTAAAAGTCTGCAGACAGGATAAAAGAAACTATGAAAAAATACATAATAGAAAAATGTAAAAACCAACCTAAGCTATTCTATAGATATGTGAATGGTGAATTCAAAACCAAACAGGAAATGGTGAAACTACATCATGGAAATATAGAATACACAGAAGATTTAGAAAAGGCTGAAGTCATGAACAACTGCTTCAAGTCAGTTTTCACTAGAGAAAATGTAGAGCACTGAGATAAAGGGTGTGATGTGGGATCTCCCCCATGAGGGAAATAATAATAACACAAAAAGAAATAATGGATCATTTAACAAACCTTGACATCAGGAAACCACACGGCCCAGACAGAATTGCAAATTGGATACTAAAAGAATATAAAGAACTAATGGACAAAATATACAAGTTACTTACTCAAAGAAGTAAAAATACCAAAGGACTGGAAAAATACCAATATATAGAGGAGGAAACAAGGAAGACCTAACAAATTACAGACTGGTTTCCCTCACTAGCACTGTAGCCAATATTTGTGAAGAAGTTATTAAGAACAGATGGATAAGACATCTGGAAGAAAACAATATACTA
The DNA here is from genome assembly GCF_046742065.1 of Oratosquilla oratoria. Lineage (NCBI taxonomy): Eukaryota > Metazoa > Arthropoda > Malacostraca > Stomatopoda > Squillidae > Oratosquilla > Oratosquilla oratoria. The sequence goes on along the minus strand of NC_134792.1, from coordinate 46,845,129 downwards.
AACCTGAAACAATTTGGATTTAGATAGGAAGATCATGTGCCACAAATTTTATTTGTTTATACTCAAGACTAATAGATATAATACAAGAAAGGTACAGATGGGCTGATTGTGCTTTCCTAGACTTACAAAAAGCCTTTGACAAAGTACCACAAAAAATTATGAAAACTGGAAACCATAGGAGGGATACAAGGTATACTACTGAACTGGATGGAGGATTTCTTGCATAGAAGGAAAATGAGGGTAGTGCTCAGAGAAAAGAGTAACTTGGAGAGAGGTGATTAGTGGAGTTCCACAAGGATCAGTATTGACTATGTTTACTATTTATGTGAATGACATGGATGAAGATGTGGAATGTTACACAAGCTTCTTTGCAGATGATGCAAAATTGCTGAGGAAAGTGAATACTGAAAAGGATTCTGAATTGCTGCAAAGAGATCGAACAAGGTTTAGTCAGAGGTGGAAAGTGGACTTCAACATCAAGAAATGTAGTATAATGGAATTTGGAAAAAAGTAAAAAAAAAAAATATATATATATATATATATATATATATATATATATATATATATCAGGACAATATAAAATCAGTACAAAAGAAGTAAAGAAAGTGGGATCTGAAAAAGACCTGGGAATAATCATCACAAATGACATGTCTCCTGATAAATAGAAGAACAAAATTGTCAAGAGAATCTTACAACTTGCTAAAATCAATAAAGGTGGCTTTTACCAACTTGGACGAAGAAATGGTGAAGAAAATATTAGTTACACTGATAAGCCCTAGACTGGAGTATGCTGCAACACTATGGTCACCCAGTACCAAAAAGAATATAAAGAAAATTAAAATAATCCAGAGAGCAACTACAAAGATAGCCCCAACACTTTCAAAACTGTCATATGAGGAGAGATTGTCAAAACTGAAATTACCGACTCTGGAACAAAGAAGAGAAAGAGGGGACTTGCTAATGATCTATAGAATCATGAAAGGTGTGGAAGTCCTTGATAGAGAAGACTTACTAAACTGGGATAAGAAAAATACAAAGGGATATATAAAGAAACTCGAAAAGGACAGTTAAAGAAGAGACCTAAAAAAAAAAAAAGCTTTCCATGCAGATTGGTGATGTCTGGAACAAACTGAACAAAAAAATAGTGTGTGCAGAAACTATACACAAATTTAAGAGCAAACTAGACACTGTGAGATACAAAGACAGGACACCACGAGTATAGATCCCCTTCCCATAAGATACTAGATAAATACAAATACAAGATGGCATCTGACTCACTTAGGTCTGGTTTGTCCAGGACCTTTCTCACATTCTCCAACCAAGCACGTTGTTTCACAGGAGTACTAGTATTTGATGGCAGTTTTGTGAGACATGCAGGTCCATGTACCAATGGGACTACAGGATCCTTCTTTGACAGAACAACTGGTTGAACATTTGTGAAGCTTGTTGGAAGACTGGATATTTGCTTTTCATTGGTCACCACCCTAGTAATGATGGGATGATATCTCATAGTGCCTAGCTTGCCTTCTCATGGATGTTGTGCTAGGGAAATGCTGGTACCATAGAAAGAATCCACTGAAGTGGGAACTGGGGTTGTGGTCAATGTTGTCAACAGCAGCTGTTGTGAACAAACCACTGGACAGCTGTGGAGGACACACAAACCCTTGTTCTTTGTACATATGGCAAACACTGTTTGCCACATCTTCAGACACAGAGAGGAATCTTGGGTATGAAATACAAAGACCCATACTATGAAATATGTCCACCAGCTCACGCTTTCTGGTTTCTCCATACACTTTTAATGCAAGATAGATTGAAGCTGGGGTTTCACAATCTCTATTGTGGCAGACATGCCCCATAATGAGAGCAGATAAGAGACCTAGATCGCACTGTGTTGAAAGCAACCAAGTGAGAGTTTGTTAGAGATGCCTTGAATCGATGCCTTCCAAGCCTAACTGATCTCTGATATTTGGACCATTCAATATCATGCTTCAGTGAAGTCAGTGTTGTTGGAACAGATTTCTGTTAAAAGTTCTCTATAAACTGACCATTACATATTTGCTTGATCTTGAAAATATTTCTGCATATAATATTTGCAGCCTTTGCTAATAATATGCCCTCTGTATCATAGTCAGCATCACATGCACGTTTTAACCCCTTCGATACGATGACGCCTATGTAGGCATCATGAGGAGCAAGTGGGTAGGCGAGGATGCCAATGTCGGCGTCTTGATTATATTTATTGTAGTTGTACCTGCGTGACCCTACTCTGTAAACTGGCTTCATCATATTTTCTATGGTTATCAAAATTCACGGGTGAAAGAGAGAACAAGCAATACAGCTGTGACTTTATTTTTTATAATGCGAGTATTATGACGCAACATCGCACATCTGGCAGCTAATGCTACCCGCGAGATTTTGGCCCGGAGTGAAGGGGTTAAAGCAGGACCAATATCTTTTGTGAATGCCAGCACTTCTTTGCCTTTATTTTGTACTTGCAAATCAGAATGTGTTCCTTAAACAATGTTTTGTGCAACTGCCCATTCTCAGCACCTAGCTCTTCAATTCTATCCCAGTAGAGCTTTTTAAGAGCTTGCAGTCTGAACACAGGTCATATTTCAGGCAACTCTCAATATGACTCAATGTATGATATCAGTTTAGCAAATACAATGCCATGCAGAGCACTTGAGTCATTCAGATTGTTGTCTTGATTTCTCTCACTGTTTGGCATGTTTGTAGAATTTTGCTAACCACAGAGTGTGATATTGTGCCTCTATTGCCACCATATCTCCTGCAGCTCTCTTTGACAACACCTTTGTGTCACAGAGATCAGTGGCAATTCGGCAGACCTTGTAATCCAGCTCAAAGGTTGAAGCCCTGTGCAGCCCAGATGACTCACCCTTCTCATCACAGAAGAAGCATAGTGACTTAGTCATCAATTGACACAAACTGTTGCCTAGTTTTGACTGGACTTGCTGTATCTTATGTTTCACACTTGCACTTGACTACTCTTTCAAGCATCCTGGTGTTAATCTTAGCTCAACAAGATCTGTGCACTTCAGCATTATTAACAAGAGGGTTTCTACCATGCCATGACATCTAACTGCTTAACATTTACTGAGAAAGATAGATGGTTCATTTCATGGAACTTTTTGATATTTTCAGCCATGTACTTGTACGCAGCACATTTATCTTTCCTCTTTGAAGAAGCAAGACTGTACAAGTTCACTTGCCACTGCTTGACACAGAACATTTCTTCTATTTGGATGAGGAAATGGTCAAGAAAATATTATTTACACTGATAAGACCAAAATTGGAGTATGCTGCAACACTATGGACACCCAAAACTAAAAAGAATATAAAGAAATTAGAAGAATACAAAGAGCAACAACAAAGATGGCACCAACACTCTCCAAATTGACATACGAAAAAAGATTGTCCAAATTGGAACTACCAACTCTGGAACAAAGAAGAGGAGAGGAGATCTACTATTTATAGAATCATGAAAGGAATGGAAGTCCTAGATAGAGATAATTTATAAAAGTGGGACAAGAGAAAAACAAGAGGACACGAAAAGAAACTCATACATATACCAAAGGCTTTTTCCCCCTTACAAGGGAGGTAGCCAAAAAACAAAGGCATAAAAATCATTCCCACCCATTCCATCCCTAATACACTTCACTCCCCTCCACCCTCTCTTATCTTGGCACCTCCTGGATGACGGGTCATTCCTGCATCTTGTCCACTGCCTTGGGTCAGAAGCAGTGTCACAAGCAGCGAAAAAAATACACGGGAGCAACGAGCGATTTCGCTCGGGAAAGTTCCAATGTCGCTCTCGCAAATCCAATAGCGGGAGCAATTCCCCACAAAAAAATCACTCCCGCAGCAAGATTCAACGTTTTTCATGCATTATCCATCATTTGGCAATCCCTGAATCCCATCACCATTGATGAAAGGATCAGAGCAAACACAACTTACCCGTGATCAATCATTGCATTATCAATCGATATCATAAACGCAACGCATCAATCAACTTTAATTTGTTGATGTACGTACATATGTGTACGCGGTATAGCTGCTAGAGTTCAATGGCTTACTTAGCCTAGCTTCGTATCAGCTGCATGCGCGCGTATACTAGTACATGTTGACTAGACTCTACACGAGACTATCATGCTACATAATGTCACTAGTTGCGAAATGCATGGTACCTGTATGCAGGGAAGTTCATTGGTTGCATGCAGCTAGCTGCCCAATCAACGTGCTGACTACATGTACAATGCACCATACCCAATACCACATCACCGCATGCATACATACACTGTACATATGCAAACTCGCTCCGACATGAGTAATGAGTTAGCCTTCCAATAGTTTGAAGGAAATCGAACCTGCAAAAACATGGCTCTGGAAGTATCAAAAATGGCTCTGGTGGAATAATAAAAAAAAAAAAAAAAATTGCCCTGGAAAAAAAGTATTTTTTTCCCTGGTCACAAGACACAGCACATCCACAGCAAGGCCACTTCATTAATTCAGTGACCCCCCTCTCCGTCCCCTCATACAGAAAAGGATAAGACAGGGAGAAATCCCTTCGGGCTGCATCAAATTTTTCTCATGCATACTACCTCATTTCCCATTCCCCCACCCATTCCACCTCATGCATCACATCATCATCCATATACAACACTTCTCCATTCACCCCTGTCTTCTGTCCTCTCCTGTCCTTCCTCAACAGACATTCCCCACTTCCCCAAAGCCCCTTTCATCCCATCCATCCATCTCATCCTAGGTCACCCCCTCATGTTCACTCCCTCCACATCTGCCTTCCATACCTCTTTTACTAGTCTTTCTTCACTCATTCTTTCCATGTGTCCAAACCATTCCAATACTCTTTCATCCACTCTATCTTCCAACTCCCTTACCAGCCCTGTTCTCCTGTTCTCATTTCTCACTCTATATAGCCTAGTAACCCCTATCATACTTCTCAGACACCTCATCTCAAATATATGCAAACTCCTTCTCTCTTCTTCTCTTATGTTCCATGTTTCTGCCCCATACAGTGCTGTTGGCACAATCACTCCTTCATACAATCTCCTCTTATCATCCATTCCCAAATATCTATTCCTCATTACACTTTTTAATCCACCAAGGCATTTACTCGCTTCTCTCAATCTACATTCTATCTCCACCTTCACTCCACCCTTTCCTTCCACATTTGCACCAAAATATCTAAAACTATCCACTTCCTCCAGTCGCTCTCCCTTAATGCTCACTTCCAGTCTGCTGCACTTTCACCCCTTGTACATCTCATCATCTTACTTTTACCCACATTTATCTTCAGTTTTCTTCTATCACACACTCTCCCAAACTCTGTCACCAACTTCCTCAATCCCTCTTCTGATCCTGTTATAAATGCAGTGTCGTCTGCAAACAACAGCTGGCTCACCTCCCACTTTTCTCCATTTTCTTTAACCATCTCCAATCCCTGACCCACTACCCTTGCATTTACCTCTCGCACCACCCCATCCATATATAAGTTGAACAGCCAGGGTGACATAACACATCTGTGACGAAGTCCCACCTTTACCTTGAACCATTCACTCTCTCCATTTCTAATCCTGACACATGCTCTACTACTCTCGTAAAAACTCTTGACAGTTCTTAGAAGCTTTCCTACTATCCCGTATATCTGCAATACCTCCCACAGTGCCTTCCTATCTACCCTGTCATAAGCCTTTTCCACATCCATAAAAGCCCAAAAAACATCCTTACCTTTTCCTATAGCTTTCTCACATATCTGTCTTACCACAAAAATCTCATCTACGCAACCTCTACCTGTCCTAAATCCACACTGTTCCTCACCAATTACTCCCTCTGTTCCTCTCCTAATCCTCTCAATCAAGATCCTCCCATAAGCCTTCCCAACTACACTTAACAAGCTAATCCCTCTGAAACTACTACACTCACACTCCCCTTTTCCCTTGTAAAGTGGAACTATACAGGCACTCTTCCAGTCCTCCAGCACTCTACCTTCTCTTAAAGAAACATTAAATAACCTCACCAGCCAGTCCACCATCACTGTATCTCCTTTTTTAAGACATTCTGCATGGCATTCATCCTGACCAGGTGCCTTACCTGCTCTCATAATAACAACTGCCTTCACTTCATCCTTCTTTATTTCTCCTCCATTTTCCTCACTCATCACGGTCATTTTCTTAGCACTTCCCACTGCAACTATCTCTCCCTCCCTATCCTCCTTCACATTTAGCAACTCCCAAATACTCTACCCATCTTCCTCTAACTGCCTTCTCTTCCATTATCATCTCTCCATCTGCACTTTTTACCTTTTCTTCTCTACTTGATTCACCTCCTCTTCCTCTTAATTTCTTTCCAAAACATCTTTTTATTACTTTCAAAATTTTCTGTCATACACTTACCCCATTTCACATCTGCTCTCCTCTTAGCCTCCTTTACCTTGTACTTTACTTCTCTTCTCTTTTCTTTGTACCTCTCATATGACTTCCTCGTCCTATTTTGTGACCAATCTGTGAAAGCTTGCTTCTTCTTTTCTATAAACTTTTTTGTTTCCTCATCCCACCATTCACTATCCTTCCTTCTATTCCCTTCTGTCCTTCTTGTTCCACACACCATCTTTGCACACTTTGTGACTCCCTCCTTGAACCATCCCCATTCCTCCTTCACTCCTAGTTCTACTCTATCCTTCACTCCCTCCCACTCCTCTCCAATCTTCTTCTTGTACTCCTTCTCCTTTTCCTTTTCATTTAAAGAGTTCACTCTAAGCACATCCCTACCTTTTGCCCTTTTCCTCTTTCTCCATCTATCCTCCACTCTCAACTTACCTTCCACCAAAAAATGATCTGATATTCCCCCACTCTCTCCCCTTAGAACATGTACATCCTTAACTCTTCCTATTATACTATCTACCACTACATAGCCCATTAACACTCTATCTACCACCCTTCCATCCACCCTCTCCCATGTGTACTTATGCTTGACTTTCTTCCAAAACACCGTATTTGCTATCATTAACTCTCTAGACACATCTCCACCATCAACTTTCCACTATGATTCTTTCCTGGAACTCCACATTTCCCAACACTCCGTCAATTGGTTAATTTCCTACCCTAGCATCAAGGTCTCCCAGTACTATTACATTGACATTTCTCCCTAATCCCTCAATGCACTCATTTAAATCTATCCAAAAAGCCTCCCTTTCTTCTACACTCTTCTCACTACCAGGCCCATATGCACTTACAAAAACCCACATCTCCTTTCCCAGTTTCACCTTCATCCACATTATCCTTAAGGAAACCTCCTTCCACTCCACCACACATTTACCTATCTCTTCACTTACTAGCATAGCCACCCCTTCTCTCCCTTGTTCCTCCTTTCACTCCTAATAACCTCCTAACTACACTCCCAAACTCACATTCGCCTTTCCCTCTCAACTTCTCAACTTAGTTTTGCTCAAAGCCAACATATCCATCTTTCTTCTCACAAGCATACTACCTATCACTTCCCTTTTACTCTCATCTGTACCACATCCACGCACATTAAAAGACCCAAACCTTAGGGTGCTGTTTGAAAAACTCCTAGACCCTCTTATGCCTTTACTTTTTTTTAGGAATGTCCCCTGTGAGGCTACAGGGAGAAGGATGCCTGGTCCCAATCCCCATCCCATTTTTCTCGCCTCTTACAATCCAAGTGGGAATACTTTGTGGCAGCATTCTTTTCCCCCACCACAGGGTAGGCAAAACAAGAAAATGAAATTCAGAAAAATGGTACAGGTTGGGGGTTGGGGGACAGCATAACGGAGGGACAGTAGCAGAATAATAAAAGTTTCATCATTTCTCTGTGAGCAGAGTCCTCCTCTATCACAGACAAAATTATGTGTGGCTCTGGTCCATAGGGGCACCCCATATAGACCCTTAGAAATCTGCCAAGTTTCATATTCCTAACTTAAAAAATAAAAGATTTAAGACCATTTTAAGTAATTTCTGTGACATCCATCACATGGCAAGATGTTAGTTCCTGCTGTGGCCACCAGAGGACTCTGACAGCTTGCCTCCATATCCCAAAATATTCACTTAGGATTACTTTATAAATGTGCCAAGTTTCATGGTTTTTACCCAAAAATACATAAAATGGCTCCAGGATTGGTCTTAGATCCCCCACTATATGGGGCAAAGGTATTTCAATGAGCTGATGTCTGGGTCTTTGGTTAGTAACAAATCTAATCTTGTGGGAATGTCATCTCCTCTTACCCAAGGTCACTTCCTTTACCCATTGGGTCATTGTGTTCTCCACTGCTATACTTAGCAAGGTATTTCCCCAAGAACCTGCTTTGCTGCTTGCTTCCAATTGCTTGCAGATGATTTCACTAGAATTAAAATCTCCAATAAGAACTATATTGCTACTTTTTTCAATTTATTTATTGTTATCTATTTATTTAATGTTTATTTTTTTTATTTTTTTTTTTTTTTAATCAAAAGAGCTGTATCCAATAAAAAAATTTGATATTCAGCTTCATTCCACACTCTTGTCTTGGGTAGGTCATATGCCAATATGAAGCCTTTCTTATTATGTCCTTTAGTGCTAATTTCTAGAACTGCTTCACCTTTGCCTTCACTCACTCATATTTGCTTTTTCCACTTCTATGTCACTTTTCTCCACAAACATTACCCCTCCACCCAATTAATCTTCTCTATCTCTTCTCCAGGTGTATCTATTGTTCCCCAACTGTCAGTAAAAAATTCTTAGGAGTTTTGTTTCCAATACACAAAATATCAGGTTTGTTTATTCTTAAGTAGTTATTTATCTCAAACTTAGCTAATAGTAAACAACATTAGCATGTGCTACTATAAGTTTCCTTGTGTTGTTCCATTTGCAATACTGCTTTCCTGTTTTTTTGTTTTTTTTTTCCTTAAGAAACATCAGACAGGGTGTGACAATACATTATTACACCCAGGCACATTCCTACATCTTATTTTCAGGATTGAGGACCCTTAGGCAGCTGACCAGGCTAACAAAGAAGTACCTTGTCAATCCATTCCCCATGCCTTTTTCTCAGCAAAATATTTTTTAGACAAGGTTGTTAGCCTACAATGCCCTTCATCCCTTCTATTGTACATCTAACAACACACAGGTAATACAATGGTGGCACTTTAACTGTTCCCATCCCCAAGTAACAATCCAAAGTTTCTATAGGATCTATGGAAGGGCCCAAGGCTTGCTACCAGCTACTGTGTGCCTGTGGTTTCTGATCAGCGAAACTTGAGGCACCACTTATTAAAATTTCATTGTTAAATAATGGGTTTTCAACAGTTTTCTTTGAAAGGTAATATTTCTCAAACCTATAGTTTTAAATTCTCTCCTATTATGTATTTACCTAACTGTAGTATACAGGAAAGGAGCAATGCTAATTGGGTCCTACCTTCTATTCTCTAATTTTCTAACATACCTAAACTCAAATCATGTGGGGTTCTAACTTAATCTATATCTTTGATTTGTATATGATTTTCATCTATTCAGCTTATATGGATCTTAGTTTAAAAAATAATTTCTAATCTATTCCTCTATAAGATAATAATGGCAACAAGATCAAAGAACAAAAGCAGAGTGGTAGATACAACAGCACTTGGAGAGGTCCTTACCAACCAGTACAGGCTAAGTTGTGAATTATGCAACACATATCCAGTTTGGCGTGTGACCCATCAACTTTCTAGAGGTCTACTTGATATTGACATCATGGCATTATCTACTCAAGACTGGGTGTCACTTTGCTCTGCAATTACAAATAGATGTACTCCATCAAAAATATCAATTCAGGTTTCAGAAGTATCACCAACTAAAGGTGGGTTTACAAGACAGATAATGAAAAAATTATATGGTTTCTTGAATTTACTACACCGAAACATTTCCTAATAATGACTATGACCTAAATCAATAAAAAATTCCTACAGAATTTCAAAGGACACTCAAGATGATTGCAGATGCCATATCCAAATGTTTATCAACTTCTAAAAACCTCATCTTTCTTAAACTCTCAAGGTTTCCCCTGAATGGATCTCTAAATGAAGCTTTGTGTCAAGTAGGTTTAGATTTACTGTATCAAACTCATAGTGCAACATTGAAACAATGTATAAAGTGTAGCACCAATTGTGTGTGTGTGGTAGCGTGTGTGTGTATATATATATATATATATATATATATATATATATATATATATAAACAAGCTCAATTGTCATCAAGCTGTATCATTTTCCTTTATTAATTGGCATTTTTACTTCAACTGAAAGGGATTAAGAAACACCAAGACTCTTGATACCATAGAACTTGTGAACTGCTCCTTGAAGGATAAAGGCACCGAAAGATTATGTCAGAGTATAAAGAATGTGCCATCAATCAGAATCTTGAAATTAACCAACAATGGCCTCACAAATATTGGTTGCACTGCTGTGGCTAACTTAATCAAAGTATGTTCAATTTCTTTTGTTTAAATGAAGTTGTTCTTTTAATCATTAATGGTTCAACTACTTACCGCAATTTAAGTCTTAGTGAAACTACACATTCTACAATATGTACCACAGCTCTTATTCAGTTGTCTTCCCATTTTATATTCTACATCACCTGTCTTTACAACAACTCAGCACCAAGGCCTGAATAGGGACAGTGCTATGTGGCAAGATACTTTACGCTTAGGACTTCCTCATCTGGATAACATGAGAGGTCTACGAAGAATAACAATGAACAACAACCCAAAACTTGGTGAACAAGGACTTCAGTCACTAGTGGAGACTCTGGAACAGGATCTATGGATAAAAGGTATGTTTTATAGTTCTACATTGGAGGAAACTTGTACCATACCCAGACACCACATAGTTCTTCCCCAAGTGACTTACGGGCCAATCTGGTGGCTGTTGCTGGTTACTTTGGAGCTGTGGATCTCCTGCAAGAGAGATTTGGGGCAACAGATTGACTGATGAAATACAAAATATGAATTTCAGGTTTTGGTCAACAGAAGGTACATCACAGTTTACAAACAGCCCTTAACCACACTCAACTATAACTCCCTGACTTGGATCCCTATGATAGAAATAAACTACAAACTACACAAGACAACATAGTAAGATTAATAACAGGATGTATTTTTTCAGCCATAGATCTTCAGCACTGTGGACTGACAAAAGAGAGTGGGAGATTAATACTAAAACTTCTCAGTGTTAACAAGGTACTAGAAGTTATAGACCTGAGGAATAACCCTTTTGTAGAGAAACAGGTTCAGCTTAATCTTAAAGGCATTTTAAATGAAAGAAATGAAGAGGGCAATGGAAAAGTAAGAAGAATATGGTTACCAAGTGGCCATCTCCACTGTTCTGGTTTTAGTGGTTGATGAATCTTTTGATATATGCTCTAAAAGTACTGTTACTCTGTTGTTCACCATATATATTGCATGAACTGCACTTTCTTCAACTTGCACAGAGGAAGTAGCCCTATAAGCTGGCATTATCTCCAGATCAGGCCCAGGATCTCATCAAACAGATCTATGGTGGTCCAGCCAGTGGCTGTCACTAGCTTTCTAGACACTGCAGGGTCTCTATAATGAATACCTAAGATACTGCAGTGTTTTTATAATGAGTGCCTAAGGCTAAACCTTGGTACTCATATACTAATACAGTACTAAATTTGTTGAACTTTCAGTGGTGCATGGAAGACATGATGGAACCAAAATCTGCACATGTTCTCAGTGGTGAGAGAAGATACTCAGAGACCTGTTATACAAGTCCGAACAAAAAGCAAGACAGTGGCACAAAACACATAACCAATGTAAAAGCACAACCTGGTATTCCCTGGCGTATAGAAAGTCGTCTTCTTGAGAGAAGGTACAACACTCTGTGGTATACTTTTGTTCTTACCCCCTTGCATAACAATAATGCTGTTAGAAAGCTACTCTTCCCAATTCTCCAAGAAACACCCCTTTTACCCACCTATCCCTTTTTCATGTAGTACAAGTATTTCAGCTATAATTTTTGTTGAAGTCATTCTTTAGAAAAATATTTTCCTCCTACTAGTCCATACACTAACTTGTGATCAAATTATACTTTGTGTATCTAAGTTCTTTCATACATAATGTGGTAATAAAGTGGTATATGTCTCCACATTAGGGAAGGTCTTGCCCCAGGAAGCACCCAAAACCAAGAAAAGTTAACTGAGAGCCAAGAACAGAGCTCAACAATTGAAGCTGACAAAGAATCCATGCCTGAAGAAGACAGACTGGAAGAATCATTCAGCCTAGATGAAGTCCAGTAAGCTATCTCTGTACTAAATATACACACCCTATCCAGTATGATTCCTTTCTTCTTAGCTAATCCATCTGTCTATGGTACACTGCTGTGTCAAATACTGAAGTAGTCAGGATGGTGAGGCATAAAATTTCTACAATTTCTATTAAACCCTTTAGTACCATAATTGATTTTGATTAATATATATATATATATATATATATATATATATATATATATATATATATATATATATATATATATATATATCATGTATATATATACACATATATATAGTATTTATCATCTTATCAACCACATTAATTTCCACTTTAATTCCATGTCATTATGGTTTTGACTAATGAGGAGCTCGATGGAAGCATATATGGAAACTGATACATGGTCAAGCTAAGGACTCAAACCCAGCTCAGCCGTAACAAATAAACAGTGACTTAGCCTACTGCACAACGGGCTAAGTCACTGTTCACTTGTTATGGCTGAGCTGGGTTCAAGTCCTTAGTTTGACCATGTATCAGTTTCCATATATCCTTCCATCGAGCTCCTTGTCAGTCTCAACCATGATGGCATGGAATTAAAGTGAAAATTAATGTGGTTGAAAAAAAGTATATATATATATATATATATATATATATATATATATATATATATATATATATATATATATTGCAGATTAATACTTATGTTCATATGGCCTTAGGTTTGAATCCCATTGGGAGTGACCATTTAAATATATTTACCTAAAGGTATTTTCCCCATTATAAAAAGGATAGCCAAGCCAAAACATACAGCCACCCTTCACCCATCCCACATTTGAGGAAAGACCAAGAATGAAGTGAATGGGGCACTGGATATAAGAAGAATGTCTGTTGAGGAAAGAGGGGAAAAGGGGCAAAAGATGGGTGTGAATAGAAAGTGGTTGCAAATGGATAAAGAAATTATGCAACCCAAAGGGATTTCTTCCTGTTAGCTCTGTTTATTTCCTAAGTGGATTTTTTTTTTTACCATGCCATGTAATGAGACAGTGAGGGTAAACCAGTTTTGGCTGTTAGGCCCTGCTATGGAGGTGCTGTGTCTTACTGCATTGCCTCTGACCTAAGCAACTGTCAGGGGAGAGATTACCTATGAGCTAGAATGGGAAGGATAATAAATGGATCTTTTGTATGGCTGTAGGGTAGCTCTATGCTTTGACTTGGCCACACCTCTTACCTCTTCAATACAAGTCAAATATTCACATGCACATCAGGTTGCATTACAGAATATAAAGGTGCTATTATACTCATTCTCTTTCACCTTGAATAAATATAATGTCACAGAAAATGTGATCAAGCCTATTCACAACAAAATAAATATAATCAGGAAACTGATGCCAGCATTCTTGTATATCCCATTCACTGCTCATGATGCATACATAGGTGTCATTGTATTCAAGAGGTTAGAAGGGGGAAAGGGCATTTTGGTATGTATGTAGAATTATCAAGTTTTGATAATGTATATAATGTATTGGAGAATGGTTGTATTTGGATGATGTTGTGATGCATGAGGTGGAATGGGTGGGGGGATGGGGGTGAGGTAGTATGTGTCAGAAAAATTTGACGCAGCCCAAAGAGATTTCTCCCTGTCTTCTCCTTTTATGCAGGGGGGACAGAGGGGGGGTCGCCAATTTAATGAAGCAGCCTTGCTGTGGATGTGCTGTGCCTTGTGACACTGCCTCTGACCCAAGGCAGTGGACAAGGTGCAGGGATGACCCGTCATCCAGGAGGTGCTAAAATAAGAGGGAGGGTGGAGGGGAGGGGAGTGGAGTGTATTTAGGGATGGAATGGGTGGGAATGATTTTATGCCTTTTTCTTTTTGGCTACCTCCCTTGTAAGGGGAAAAAAGCCTTGATATATGTATCAACTTTTTGTAACAGGAAGCTTTGTAACTATTACAAGAGGAAAGCTAAAAAGGAAAAACAAGAGAGGAAAACCATGGAGAAACGATTGCAAAGGGTACTGCTCAATATCAAGGATAAATACATTTTAGAAGAAACTGCAGTTATTCATATAGAGAAGTGCTTCCTCAGATTCCAGCAATTTCTGAATTACCTTCAGAGATCTAGGTAAGTCACAAAAATATTCATAAGCTTAAGTGTTATTCATGAAAACCAATGGCTTCAATTTACAAAACTGAATGACACACATTGTTATCTACACAGTAACTTCCAGGGACCAATGACAGGTACCTGCACAAAGGGGTCTTGTGAGAAGGGTATCAACCATCTCCCTGATGCATGTCTTCAAATCCTGTCAACACCCTCATTTCCATTTGAATGTGTAGCCCTGAAGGGCTGACACTGTCTTTGGACTGGGCCCAAGATATCTAAAATTTTGTGTCCTACACCTTTAAACACAAGGAGAGCTGACAGCTGGTGAATGTTCCCCTCTTCTTCCTCCAACTATAAACCAGTGACATAAAAACAGTCTCACACTTATACATTGCAGACATCGTTCCAAGGTTTCTTCCAAGAAGAATCTATGGGAGAGCCCAAGAACCACTGTGAGCTGCTGTGATGATGCAGATATTCAGTCAGTAATACTTCAGGCAACAATCACCTATTAGATACAGTAGCTTGCATTTCCATAAATTTGAAGTGGAGGGATTGTAAAACTGAATGCATTCTTCACATTCATAATTTCCTGATCTATTCAAACAAATTTACATACATATATACATATTCCAAAGGGTTTTTCCCCCTTACAAGGGAGGTAGTCAAAGGCATAAATCCACTCCCACCCATTTCCTCCCCACATACTCCACTCCCATTCACCATCCCTCCCTCCCTCTTTTCTTGGCTCCTCCTGGATGATGGGGCATCCCTGCATCTTGCCCACTGCCCTGGGCCAGAAACAATGTAGCTAGACACAGCACATCAACAGCAAGGCTGCTTCATATCAGTGACCCCCCTCTCCTTCCCCTCATGCAGAAAAAGAAAAGATGGGAAGAAATCCCTCTGGGCTATGTCAGCATATCATTCACACATACTCCCTCACACCCCCTATCCCCCACCCACTCTATTCCATGCATCACAGTATCATCCATACACAACCATTCTCCACTCACTCCTATCTTGTCTTCTCTCTTCCTTCCTCAACAGACATCCCCCTCTTTCCCAATGCCCTTTTTAGCTTATCCATCCATCTCATCCTTGGTCACCCCCTCATGTTCATTCCCTCCACCTCTGCCTTCCACACCTCTTTTATTAATCTTTCTTCACTCATTCTTTCCATGTGTCCAAACCATCCCAATATGCTTTCATCAACCCTATCTCCCAACTCCCCACTCCCACTCTCCTCCTTATTTCTCACTCTATCCAGCCTATCCCTATCATACTTCTCAGACATTTCATCTCAAATTTATCTAAACTCTTTCTCGTGTTCCATATATTTGCCCCATAATGTGCTGTCAGCACAATCACCCTTTCATACAATCTCCTCTTAGCATCCATTCCTAAATGTCTATTTCCCATTACATTTTTTAATCCCCCAAGGCATTTACTTGATTCTATCAATCTACATTCTACCTCCACCTCAACTCCTCCATTTTCTGCCACATATGCTCCCAAGTATTTAAAGCTATCCACTTCCTCCAGTCTTTCTCCCTTAATGTTCACTTCCAATTTGCTACCCTCTCCCCTTGTACATCTCATTACCTTACTTTTACCCACAATTATCTTCAACTTCCTTCTTTCACACACCTTCCCAAACTGTCACTAACTTCCTTAATCCCTCCTCTGATCCTGCTGTAATTCCAGTGTTGTCAGCAAACAACAACTGGTTTATCTCCCATTTTCCTCCATTTTCTTTAACTATCTCCAATCCCTGGCCCATTACCCTTGCATTTACCTTTTGCACCACCCCATCCATGTATAAATTGAACAGCCATGGTGACATGATACTTCCCTGGTGAAGTCCCACTTTTACCTCAAACTGCTCGCTCTCTTCATTTCTAATTCTAACACACTGTACTACTCTAGAAAAATTCTTGACTGCTCTTAACATGGCTTTTCTGCTATCCCATATATCTGTAATATTTCCAACAGTATTTCCCTTCATATTATTTTCTTAACCACTATGATACTCAAGAATTTAAATTCAACCCCAAATTGCAAGTAACTAATGCAGGGATTACCATGTATTTTCATATCATAAAACTTAAACATAAATTAGATTATATCAGTTTGATCAATGAAGAAATAATCTAATACCACTTCAAGTTCTCAGGGCTCTCTTTACTGTATTTGATTACTTTTCAGTTTGCATTTCCGGCCAAAGTTCACCAAGACTATGGAAACTCAAACCCAGACTCTACACAAAGTTAGTGAGTATTTTCTCCCTAACTGTGAAGATAAACCAAGTACCAGTATATCTGTGACCAATGAAGAACAATCTGATGAGGGACAAACAAGAATGGAAAATGTTCCAAAACAACCTCAAAGTACTGACCATGCACAAACTAAAGGTCCAGAAAGTAAAGATCGTACAGAAATTAAAACTGCAGATGATCACCATTTAACAAGAATTACACATGAAACTGAAGAATGCAAGCATAACACTATAAAAGAAATGCCTGTTGCCAACCCAGCAAATGCCAATAATTTTCCTTCCATGGCAGACCTTCAAAGAGACATAGAAATTGGTCAACAAATGTTAGATAATAGTCCACGTAGTAGTAGTATAGACTCTCAAGATGTAGCACCTGTTTCTGAGGTACCTTCCAAGGAAACCAGTGATGACAACCAACCTCAGCTGCAAGGTGACCTGTTTGAACCAAACACCAAGGGAGCAATGTCTCACTTAGAGGGATATTTAAATTTGACAGATACAATACTCTTGAAAAAGTTTCATGAGGATAGTTCCGAAGTAAAATCCTATTCTAAGGGCAAAAGTGATGATGAAGATTATGATGAAGACTTTCAAGAGGAAACTACAAAGACTACCAGTTCTTCAACAAAAGGAACAACAGAGACAGACTCAAATGATGATACAATTATGAACAGTAAGAATGTACAAAAATCTTTGGTCACCAGCACTGATGGTGAAGATAGTGATTTAATTGAAAATTCAAATATAAAGGTCAATATGGCTACCATTACCAATGTCATGCCAATATCAAGCAGTTCACACCAAAACGAAAAGTTTTCGACCCAGGAGCAACAACTTACACCCATGACTAAATTGTCTAAACGATCACTAGAAAAAAAACATCCTCAGAAAGAAATGGTAGACCTAGCTTACAAGAAGTCTGAGATAAAATCAAATAGGGATGAAACAATCCCTCAAAGGAATATGACTGCAGATGGAGTGGACCTCAAGCAACCAAGACCTGCCATTGGTCCTGTGGATCTCAAGAGTGAAGGACCTGTCATAGATACTGTGGGTCTCGAGGATCTTAAACCTAGTGCAGATACAATGGATACTTTAGGGAATGAGAAATACAATAAGAGACCTGTCATGGATCCAGTGGACCTGGAGACTACAAGATTTGTTATGAATCCTGTAGATCTGAAAAATGCAAGACCATTTAAAGAACCTGTTGATTTCATGGATCCTACAAATCTCAAAAATGCAAAACCTGTCATGGATCCTGAAACAGACACAGAAATCAGTCAAAGAAACAGCATTAAAAGTGACATATCTAAATCAGAATGGACTGAAACAGATGATGAAAAATTGCGTCAGTTAGGCAGAGGTCGTATTCATTTATCAGCACGTAGTGGATCATCCTCATCAATCCAGAGCATAAGTATTCAACTTCAACAGGGACACAACCTATGGTCCAGAACAGGTGAACCCAGAAAAAAGACATTTTCCAAACTTAAAAACATATCAAATTCTAGTGAGCAACATTCTAGTCATTCCATCTCAAATGAAGAAAAACAAAGTACATACATGGATTATGAAGAATACAAGTCTGATTTTGAAATAAGTGATGTTGACGGATTAAGCCTGTCTTCGGTATCAGTTGTCTCAACAGACAACCCTGAAGGAGTTACAGTGACAGAAGACTTTTGATAATGATTTATGTGATACATTTCTAGTCATTAAATATAATAAATAAATCATGAGTATTGAAGTAATATAGAATTCATATTCTAAGCATATCTAAATGAGTAACATGACATTGTGTATGTGTGTGTGTGTGTTTACCTAATTGTAGTTTACAGAAAAGGAGCAACGCTTGTTGAGTCCTGTCTCCTACTCTCTAATTTTCTAACATATCTAGACTCAAATTCATGTACAGTTCCAACTGAATCTATATTTCTTATTTCCAATTATTATATTTAGATTTGAACTCATGTATTGTGTGTGTATTTATCTAAGTGCAGGAACCAAATTGATCTCCACCCATATATGGAGAGATTAGACATATTAGACTTGCCATCATTAAAAGTAAGATAAGAAAGAAGTAGCATGATTGCAGTATTCAGCTCAGTGAAGATAATGGATGAAATTGAAAGATATCTCTTGTTATGGGAACAAATTGAAAAATAGCTAATACACATTTGAAGGATATCAAGAGAAACAATTTTCCATATATATGTGTCAACTCGTGCAATAGCCTAAAAGAATATATAGTCCAATCTAAAACCATAAAAAATTATTAAAGCAAAGTTAAATCAGTGGAGACAAAATGACTGAATTCCATAAGCACAGTTCCTTTCCTGTAGTCTACATACAATTAAACAAATACTGTTAGATGATCTCATGAAGAGTGCCTCCAAGTGGTGGTCCTACAAAATGGATGTTAGAGAATAATCTTCCTACCACCCATCTTCAAAACTCATCAACATCCTACCTCAATTTAGAGGTGCCTGAGGGGCTGGCACTTTGTCTCTTGATCAGACCCAGGATCTCTTTCTATATATCAACTGAATTTTCTCCACCTTTTTATACAAGAAGAGTTGACAAGTGAATGCTCTCCTCATAATTTAAGCTGATGACATAGACACTGACCTCCCAGAGAAATCTATGGTAGGGCCATTGTCAGCTACTAAGGGTTATGGGTTTCCACTAAGTGAAATTCTGAACACTTATCATTATTACAAATAGGTACAGCATATGTACAGTTAGGTAAATACAGGAACAGAACTATACTTATAAGGGCCCCATTTCTGTCTCCCCATCACTCAAGCTTGGCTTTAAATAAATTCATGTTGTAGACATAGGTGTTACTTGACTGGACTATTTTATTATCCAGGTTATTCCACAGATCAATGCATCTATATGAAATAAT
Organism: Oratosquilla oratoria; assembly: GCF_046742065.1. NCBI lineage: Eukaryota > Metazoa > Arthropoda > Malacostraca > Stomatopoda > Squillidae > Oratosquilla > Oratosquilla oratoria. The sequence goes on along the minus strand of NC_134792.1, from coordinate 46,825,537 downwards.
GTATGTCATACCATCTTTCGAACACTTTGTCTATGTTAGTAACTTTCCATGGTTTTTTGTTGGCCATATAACCTACAATAAGAGGTCTTCTAATTTTTTTTTTTTTTTTTTTTTTTTTTTTTTTTTTAATACTTCTTTCATAGTTCTGGAAACTTATTACTATTGTCTTTACAAAAGTGGAAATATTAGAGGGTATATACCAAGCATTCATCTATCCATCTGTCCGTCCATATATATATAAACTTACATAGCAGAAATATATATTTTTGTGGTGTGTGTTGATAGACTGCATTTGTGTCCTCTTTTCAGTAATATGGTCTCTTTTTGTACTGTGTGTGTTAGGAAGAATAAAGAACATACTTTGTACAACTAATACAGAGATGTATGAATACTATGGAATGCAAAAAAAAAAAAAAAAAAAATCAAAGTTGTTTGGATATTTCCCTTCTTGAATTCATAAAATCTAGAGTATAATATAACCTACAGTATTCTGACTGTAATGAATTAAAACATTTTGCTGTGACTAATGCCAGTTTTCTTAATTGCATTTCAGTCACTGCTTCCACTTTTCATTCATATTACATGTTTTGTTACCTAAAATTTCTGTTAATTTCATACCCTATGGGCTATGAGGCACATATACATATGCACAATGCACGTCAGCTATGGTACCAAACATATCCAATGAAGTTTATCCCCAGAAATGACCCAATACAACAAACACCAGAAATTATCTCAATACTATCTGCCTCCTGAGCCTATCAACACATACATTCAACTCAAGATACAGCCCTGAAGCGGTGTCATTCTGTCCTCAGACCAAACAAATTTTATTTCACTTTAAGGAACAGATGAGAACATCCCTTCAGACCATGCCATAGTTTTATCCATTCACAAATTCTCATTATTCATTCCTATCTCCTACACTCTCTTCCTGTTTGACAGACAGTGCTCATACACCCAAAGTCCCCTACACCCCTATCCATCCAACTACCTTATCCATGGTCTTCCTATCAAGTTCACACTATCCACACTTTGCTAATTTTTCATCACCCATTCTTTCCACATGCCTAAACTACCACAGCTTTCATCTACCCTATATGCCAGATCTCTTTTCACCCCATTCTCTGCCTTACCTCTGCATTTCTCATTATCCATTTTTATTACATCAACCATATTTCTTATGCATTTCATCTAAAAAACATTCAACTCTTGAATCTTCCATTCTGCCTTCTTTATATGCAGCCTCTGCTCCACTGGGTGCTATGGATACAATTCACTCTTTATATCCTTCACTCTGTGTTAATCCCCAAATGCCCATTTCTCATGACCCTTTTCCTTCCAAACAGACAGTTCCTTGCATCTTTCATTCTATAATTCACTTCCATATCCACTCCTCCTTCATTACCACATGCAACCTCAAATACAACTCCACTTCTTCCAGGCTCTACCTTTCATAATCAATCAAACCTGGTTCCATCCTCACTCATTGTACATTCCTTTACTTTAGCCAACATTCACTCTCGGCTTTCTCCTTACACACACTTTCAAACTCGATCAACAACTGTTTCAGTCTCTCAGAATCAGCCACATTGGTATCATCCACAACATTACTGGTTCACTTGCATATCTCTTCACTCCTGCCCACCAACTCCCAACATCTGTCTAGTACATATGTTTGCTTCTCTTACCACCCCATCCATCCATGTGTTGAACAACCCTGAATTCTCAACTCATTTACTCTCTCTATTCCCAACCCTCAAATTGATATTCCCTACAATTCATGTATGATGTAAGGTACTTTGACCACCTTCAGTAGATTTTTCCTATGCTATACTGACACATCTTTATCAATCCTGTCAAATACCTAAAATGAACATGGCCAGCTGGACTGAGGAACACTCATGTTTAATATCACAAATATATCAGAGCCCACAACCCAGAGGCTAGTGCCAGAATCAGCAGATACCATAGAGCAACAGGTCTCCTGCAAGAAAGAATTAATGCAATTTACTGAATCCCATGGCTACACTAAAATACATCTAATACTTGTACTTCCAATTTATTCCCTCCACATTCGGGTGAATAACGTGGACACTTTCTTCAGCCTGCTCCAAGCTCATTATTATTCAGAGCTGCCCTATGAAGAGAGGTGCAAATTCCTTGGCTTACAGACGCTGGAGGACAGAAGAAAACGCGGAGACACGATTGAAGTCTATAAGCTTCTTCACGGATATAAGGACATTCCCTACACCAAGTTTTTCAGCCTCAGCACAACTGGACTCAGGGGCCACAGTTACAAATTAGTTGTTCCGGACCACTGGAGAACTTCGCTCAAGGGAAACTGGTTCACAATCCGTACATTGCGTGAGTGGAATCATTTGCCAGATCATGTAGTGACTGCACCGTCAGTATCAACTTTTAAAACTAGGTACGACAGGCACAAAGGGTATGAGCAATCAAATACCGGCGCAATATTTTAAGAGGTGGGGATCCAACAAGAAATATTCTTATTTCCCCACTAACCAATACTAGGTAAGTAAACAATACGCCTTGTAGATCACCATAATCCACATTCATTTGGCTTAGTAATAGCCATCATTCAATTTGTAGTTAAATTTGCGTTATTTTATAACAATTGGCATACACTGTGTCAAACTTATCATACGTATAATGTTAAAATGTAAATAAATTACCTTGTTCCACATTTGGTGAGCAACGGTTATCCTCGTAACTTTGTTCCAATCTCATTGTCTGCCGGATAAATCACCTAAACACGTTGGACCGTCAACTATATCACCACTTTTATCTTTTTTCACCATAACTTCGTAGTTCTCTACCTTATTGTGGCTAATCTCCCTACTTCCTGCCACAGGATAAAGAAAAACGCACTTAATTTTTTCCTGTGATTAATTCATGCCACACCACTCCATAATATTTTAAACACACGGACGCCCGGAATTTTGAAATCCGCTTTATGTCTGGCAGTAGTGGTGGGCAGCTACCGGTAAAGTTACCGGTTTTATCGGTAACAGCCTTGACGGTAGCTTACCGGCAATAATTCTGCTACCGTTAAGGTTCCGTTAACCGATAAGCTATACCAAACACTCGTGGAGCGGTAAGCACGTCTCGGCTTGGTGGTACTGAGTGACGGTAGTGGTGGGCAGCTACCGGTAGTTACGGGTTTTATCGGTAACAACCTTGACGGTAGCTTACCAGCAAAAAATCTGCTACCGTTTAGGCTCCGTTAACCGATAAGCTATCCCATAATACTCAGAGAGCGGTAAGCACGTTTCGGCTTGGTGGTACTGAGTGACAGTACTGACGGCCCTACGTAGGATGAAAATTAACAGGAACGTATTCAACGTGCTAGATCGTCCTGCTCCCTTCTCGGCCCACAGATGCACAGTACGAAATGTACGTATTCGAATATGAAAATTAACAGACGTGCTAGATCGTTTTGTTCGCATCTCGGCCCGCAGAGGTTCAGTGCAAAATGTACGTACAGTATTCGATTAGTCTGCCTATGTGATCTAGAAATGAAGAGGTTGGTCAAACTACTCGAAAACTTTTCAGTCTGCCTGGTTAAAGGATCCCCTGTTTAAAAAATGGTTAGCGGAAGTGAAAGAGGATGGAAATAAGGCACGTTGTAAAGTTTGTAGAACGGACATGAAAGCTCACAGAACGGGGAGATTGGAGAGACACTGTTTCCACACTTATCAGATCTTCATATTTAACTTTATATTTAATGTTTATTAATATATGCATATTTACATAAATGTACGCAGTTGCTCATGAAAGACACCATCTGCATGTTACAATCTATTTGTACTGTACTTGTATTGGAGTTAATCACAAACAAGTTCACAAATACACTTATCAGACACGCACGAGTGATGACTGACAAGGATATATATATAAGCTATGGGTTGGGGCAGGGAATACAGTATACCACAACAGACTCACGGAAAGCTGAGACAAGAATAAGCGGGCAGAGACGATCAAAGATTCTGGTGGATTAACACTGTGCCCATTGAAGTGGCCTCTACGACGCAAGGTAACGTGTTATTCAAAAATCATATTTTGTTAGTGATACGCATGTAATTATTATTCGCGTAGTCTTAAGTAACTAATATTTGCGAGCCTTACCATTGGTGGAGGTGGCGCGCGCTGGCGATTCCGGTGGGCATGTATCCAAATGGATACACAGAATAAAAAATTAAAATAAAATATATGCGTGTGTTTTTTGTCCATTTAAAGGTACTATAACATAAATATAGGGATCGTAGAGTCCTGCTAATACAAAATTAACGTAATTCCAATATAAAAAATGACAACTATGAACAATTGAATAAAACTTTGACAGAAATTCAAAGGGTTGAGATTATGTGTTCATGAGCCTAATATAAGAGGAACTTGGTAAAAAAAAAACATTATGAAAATGACCTACATATGTCAATTCATCTCACACAAAACCTTTAAAACCTCAATTGTACAAAAAGACTTTGTCCTGACTAAATGAAAAATGGGTGATTTTGGAAATTAATTTTTGTGTAATGTGTAAAAATGATGCATGTAATTATTTTTCTTTTATGAAATTGTGTTTCTATGTGAAAAATATATTCTTTGTATGAAATTGCACTTACATAGAGACGGAAGTGGAGTGTGAGAGGGGGAGGGGGGGATTGGTGCGTAGGCCTATGCACTGAGGTAATGCTGTGACCTTACACGCACCCCCTCCCACGAGAGTTGGAGTAACGACTCGGAGCGCAGGATTTTTATAGTGACGTTACAAAACTTGAGTTGTGACTACACACCATAGTAGGATGAAATTTGTTTAGATTTAAGTCATAAAGGCGACTCGAACTTGGGACGTCACTACTACCTCACGAGTCTTTTACCGGTAAATTACCGGTAATTCCGGTAACGGCATTGTTGTTTACCGGTAATTCCGGTATTGAAATTAGCGGTATTTGCCCAGCACTATCTGGCAGTATGTAAACAGTAAACCAAAATTGTTAAATTTAAAATTACGACCAAGAATCTGATTAATTTTCAATTTGTGTACCCAGTGTAAAAAATAATAATTTATTTAATCTTTTCAGTTTTGAGTGTTCTGAAAAAGAATAATAATCTGGCTTCTAGAAAGGGGATGTTGCAAGAGGAATTTTTTTCACGTTAACATGTGATACATATATGCACACATTCATATATACCAAAAATTCCTTTACCTCTTATAAGTGGGTGGTCTAGTCAAAGCATACCCCATTCGTCGCCCCTCCCCCTAAAGCACATTGTCGATGACGGGCATCTCTGTCCCTCTAAGGTCAGTGGCAATGCAGTAGGATACATCGCTTCAAGTGGATGAGGGGTATGGTAATCATATCATGAAACGGTGGAAGCGCTGTGCCTTGCTGCATTGCCACTGACCTGAGAGGTATGGCGAATTCAGGAATCCCCTTTATCCACGGGCTGCCAAGGAGGGAGAGGCGACGAATGGGTGTAGGGTGGGGATACGTTTTGACTCAACTACCCCCATTGTTATATTGTAAGAGGTACCAGGGGCGTATGTGGCAGTCCAGGGCTCTTGAGATCCAGGTATTTGCTGACAGACACGACTCACTTCGCTTTTCCCATGTCATCAAAGCTATGCACAGTCCCACGAAACAAAACATCACAGTGAGATCGTCAGAGGGTGTTCTCCTGAAAGCAAATCCTCAACAGATAGGCTGAGCACTTTGTCAATCTTGTCGACCAAAAGAACCCTGGCGACCCTAACATCCTGAACCAACTACCAGCGCTACCAGCTTAGGAACCTGGACCAACTACAGGCGACATACTGTATAAAAGCTCTGGAGGCCTTCAACATACGGTGTCGTCAAAGAATCATTGGTCTGATATGGTAAAACAAAGTACCATACACTAAAATCTTACAACATACATAAATCTCAAGCATTGAAGCATCGCTAGCAAAGCGTCAGCTGCAATGAGTGGGTCACGTCATTCGCATGCCTGAAAATCAACTTCCCCGACAGAATATTTACTGGTAGCTACCTGATGCATGTTGCAATGCAGGGGGTCAGAACAAGTGTTATAAATATCAGCTAAAACACACACTCAACAGGTGTAACAGCGCACCAATTGATTTTGAAACCATTGCCTCTGATCGCACCTCATGGGGAACAAAGTACTCAAAAGAGGTCAACAATCTTGAGTCTGCTCACAACCAAGCACAGGGCGACTGGCGGGAAAAACATATCAGCTCAACAATAGAGGTTACCCGCCTGATCTAGATCTGACTTGCCCGGAGTGTGGAAGGATATGTGGGTCAAAAATTGGGCTCTACAGTCACCTCCATTGGGATCAGCTACAAAGACCCTCAACATCACTGCCCAACTTCACTCACCCATCTTACCTGACCGGAGCACTGTTGTCGATCACCGACAGGCCGCCCTAGCTAAGTAACATATGCAACAGTAAAAGGCGTGCTCCTAACGGTTACAAAATATTACTTTTCTCGATACCACATGAAAAATGTACGTCTGTGATTCACCGTGTTCTTGATTTACGTGGTGGACTCATGATCGACAGCTTATTACCGTCTCAGATAAGAGCTTAGAGCTCATATATGACCGATCCATGGGTAATAATGTGACCTTACACACAAACACACACACACACACACACACACACACTTTCGTCGGATGGACGGCGAAGATTGGAGTTACGAAGAAAAATCAAATTTTACGTGGATCTCAACGTCAAGGAAGTACATTATTGTATTTACAGGGAGGGGGAAAGCTCGTGGTGTAGTGGGAAGGTGAGAGAAAAAAGGAGAAGGGGAGGGATTACTGAGGGAAATGGAAGGAAATGAGAAAGGGGGGGACTTGGTCCAGGAGGCCAGGCGTCTTGTAAACAAGCGGAGGACTGAGGATTTTGGAGAAGGGATTAACAAAAATGTAAAGATTGGAAATATACTTAAGAACAGCACAATGGAAGGTGAAGATAATAATTTCCAGGGATTTAATGAGGGGGGGGGAGGATACCAACCTCCCCCGATTAGCAAGACTAGAGGAAAAACTTGAACAAATGACCGAACATTGGGAGAGTAGGTTCGGTAACGTAGCAAAGATTGCGTAGAGTTGAAAAATTGGAAGAATTAGAGAAGGTGAACAAAAACTTAACTAATGAAATAGAAGAATTAAAAAGACAGTTAAAAGAAGTAAGATATGAGAATGAGGTATTAAAGAGGAATACATACATACATATACCAAGGCTTTTTCCCCCTTCCAAGGGAGGTAGCCAAAAAGGGAAAGGCATAAAAACACTCCCACCCATTTCATCCCTAAATACACTCCACACCCCTCCCACCCTTCCTCTCATCTGAGCACCTCCTGGATGACGGGTCATCCCTGCACCCTGCCCACCGCCCTGGGTCAGAAGCAGTGTCGCAAGACACAGTACATCCACAGCGAGGCCGCTTCATTTAATCGGCGACCCCCCCTCTCCGTCCCCCTTTGCATATAAGGCGAGGACGGGGAGAAATCCCTTCGGGCTGCGTCAAAATTTACTCACACATACTACCCCACCCCCCACTTCCCCGCCCATTCCTCCTCATGCAGTCACAACATCATCCATATACAACCATTCTCCACTCACCTCTGTCTTCCGTCCTCTCCCTTCCTTCCTCAACAGACATTCCCCTCTTCCCCAAAGCCCCCTTCACCCCATCCATCCACCTCATCCTAGGACGTCCCCTCATGTTCACTCCCCCCACATCTGCCTTCCATACCTCTTTTACTAGTCTTTCTTCACTCATTCTTTCCATGTGTCCAAACCATCCTAATATTCTTTCATCAACCCTATCTCCCAAATCCTTTTTCACCCCTGTTCTCCTCCTCACCTCCTCATTTCTCACTCTAGCCTAGTAACCCCCACCATACTTCTCAGACACCTCATCTCAAACACATTCAAAATCCTTCTCTCTTCTTCTCTTATGTTCCACGTTTCTGCCCCATACAGTGCTGTTGGCACAATCACTCCTTCATACAGTCTCCTCTTCGCATCCATTCCCAAATGTCTATTCCTCATTACACTCTTTAAACCACCAAGGCATTTACTCGCTTATCTCAATCTACATTCTACCTCCACCTTCACTCCACCTTTTCCTGCTACACTTGCACCCAAGTATCTAAAACTATCCACTTCCTCCAGTCGCTCTCCCTTAATGCTCACTTCCAGTCTACTGCCACTTTCACCCCTTGTACATCTCATCACCTTACTTTTAACCACATTTATCTTTAGCTTTCTTCTATCACATACTCTCCCAAACTCTGCCACCAGCTTCCTCAATCCCTCCTCTGACCCTGCCACAAGCGCAGTGTCGTCCGCAAACAACAGCTGGCTCACCTCCCACTTTTCTCCATTTTCTTTAACCATCTCCAATCCCTGACTCACTACCCTAGCATTCACCTCTCGCACCACCCCATCCATGTATAAGTTGAACAGCCAGGGCGACATAACGCATCCTTGACGAAGTCCCACCTTTACTTCAAACCACTCACTCTCTCCATTTCTAATCCTAACACATGCTCTACTATTCTCATAAAAACTCTTGACAGCTCCCAAAAGCTTTCCTCCTATCCCATAAATCTGCATAACCTCCCACAGTGCCTTTCTGTCTACCCTATCATAAGCCTTTTCCAGATCCATGAAAGCCCAAAAAACATCCTTCCCCTTTCCTATAGCTTTCTCACATATCTGTCTTACCACAAAGATATGATCTACACAACCTCTACCCGTCCTAAATCCACACTGTTCCTCACCAATTACTCCCTCTGTTCCTCTCCTAATCCTCTCAATTAAGATCCTCCCATAAGCCTTCCCTACTACACTCAACAGGCTAATCCCTCTGAAATTACTACATTCACACTTGTCCCCTTTTCCCTTGTAAAGAGGAACTAAAGAGGAATAAAGACAATAAAGAGGCCATAGCAAAAGAAGCACAGGGTTGGAAAAAATCAAAGAAAAAAGTAAAATTGCATTTACTGACATAATAAAACAGCAAATGAAAGAACAAACTGAAGACTCGGTTATTAAAGTGATGAGACAGAAGGAGAATATAGTAAGAGACTTAGCAGATAAAAAGAAATGTATAATTATATTAGGAATGGAAGAGAAGTATAACCTAAATAGAACCACAAGAATCAAAGAGGAAAAAGAAAAAGTAAGCAGTTTACTTGAATTAGTTAAGGAAGATGAACCTGAAATCATGAAACAAATTGAAGAGATATATAGACTCGGAAAGTATAGTACAGATAAGACCAGACCAATTAAGGTTAAATTCAGGTTACAGACGACAACAGAGAATATCTTAGCAAAAACAGGGAAACTAGCAGACAGTGAACAATATAAAAAGGTGTGGATAAAAAGAGAAATGAATAAGGAGGAAAGAGAGGAGGAAAAAATGAAAAGACAAGAAGCTAAGAAAAAAAACAACGAGAAGATATCAGAGTCAGAAAAAGAGAAATTCTATTGGAGAGTAGTGAATATGAAAGTAAGGAAATGGGACATACTAGAGAAAAACAAAAGTGAAACAGAAAATACAATGGAAGTAGCAGAAAATTAAGAGTGTCTTACACAAATATTGATGGATTGATAACAGGAGTGAATGAGCTGAATGATTATCTGAAGGAAAAAGAGCCGGACATAATGGGAATTGTAGAAACAACATTAAAAGGCCCACTACCACCCAACAGTGTAGGATATAATGCATATAATAATTGGATTAGAAACAGAGAGACAAAACAAGGGGGTGGAGTTATGTTCCTGACTAAGAAGGATATCAATGTGAGGTGTGTCACATATGGAAAGAATACAGTACAGATGATTACGATCGAAGTGGAAGACAGAGATAAGAAGAGCAGAAAGTTTGTAATAAACTATGTGCCTCCAAAAACAGCCTCGTGGGAAGAGAGTGAACATAAAAGTATGTTAGAAGACACAAGGATAACATTAAATAAGATAATGGAAGATAGAGGAAGAATAGTTATGATGGGCGACTTTAATTGCAAAGAAGTCTGCTGGGAAGAGATGACAGTAAAGGGTGGAGACGACTCATGGGGAAATGTTCTACTTGAGATGATTATTGACCACACAATGACACAATGGATCCAAGAGAACACTAGGCATAGAAATGAAGAAGAACCATCGAGACTAGACCTAATAATCACATCTGAACCTAAAATTGTGGAAAAGATTGAATATAAAACACCAATAAGTAGAAGTGACCACATATTGATTGACTAAATGAGGAGAAATACATGAAAAGAAATGAACAATATAGAAAAGGAAGATTGATGTATGAAAAAACAAATTTTGGTAAAATAAGAGAATTCTTTCAAAAAGAAAACTGGGAAAGAATATACAAAGAGGAAACAACAGTGGAAGAGAAATGGAATATTTTGACAAAAAATATAAAAAAGGAGTGGAAAAGTATGTCCCAAGACAAAAACTATAAAAAAAATATGTAAAGTGCTGGTACAATAAAAGTTGTAGGGAGTTAAAAGACAAAAGAGATAAAGCTTGGGCAAAATGGAAGAAAGACAAAAGACCTGAAAGAAATTGAAAATATATACTTGTTATAGAAATGAATATGTACAAGTGTGCAGAGAGGAAAAGAGAAAATATGAAAAAGATGTCATAGAAAAATGTAAAGATCAACCAAAACTATTTTACAGATTTGTAAACAACAAACTGAAAAACAAACATGATTTAGAGAAATTAAGACAAGGAGGAGTTGAATACACAGAGGAAATGGCAGAAATTATGAACAAGCATTTTAAATCAGTGTTTACAAGGGAGAACATACAACCTGGGGAGATCGAATGGAAAGAGAAAGTCCCCCCCCCCCTATGAAACAAAAAATGAAATATTGAAACACTTGAGTAATCTTGATGTCAGAAAATCGCATGGACCAGATGAAATAGCAAACTGGATTTTGAGAGAATGCAGGAATGAACTGGCAGACAAAATACATAGCATAATAAACAGTTCCTTGAAAGAAGGAAAAGTTCCAGAAGATTGGAAAAAAGCAAATATAGTACCTATATATAAAGGGGGAAATAAAGAAAACCCTAACAACTATAGACCAGTCTCTCTAACAAGTACAATAGCAAAAATTTGTGAAAGAATTGTCAAAAGTAGATGGGTAAAATATTTAGACAAAAACAATGTACTAAATCCAAGGCAATTTGGATTCAGACAAGGACGATCATGCGTCACCAATTTAATATGTTTCTATTCAAGGCTAATAGACATAATACAAGAAAGAGGTGGATGGGCTGATTGTGCATTTCTAGACCTAAAAAAAGCTTTTGACAAAGTACCACATAAAAAGTTGCTTAAGAAATTAGAAACTGAAGAAGGAATACAGGGCAAACTGCTTAAATGGATGGAAGACTTCTTGCAAGAAAGAAAAATGAGAGTAGTGATAAGAGACAAACACTCAAATTGGGATGAAGTAATAAGTGGTGTTCCACAAGGAACTGTTCTGGCCCCAATAATGTTTGCTATATATATTAATGATATGGATGAAGAAATTGAAAGTTATATGAGCTTCTTTGCAGATGATGCAAAACTGTTAAAAAAAAAAAGTGAACACTGAAGAAGATTGTGAGTCACTACAGAGTGATCTCAATAAAGTATGGGAATGGAGTAAGAAGTGGGAGATGGAGTTCAATACTAAAAAGTGTAGTATAATGGAATTTGGAAAAAGCAAAAACAGAATAGCAGGATCATATTAATTGGGAGAAGAAGGAATAAAAAAGTAGAAAATGAGAAGGACCTGGGAGTCATTGTTATGAATAATATGTCATCTGAGAAACATATAAATAAGATTTTTGGAGAAACTTATAATTTAATAAGAACAATCAAAGTGGCATTTACATACCTGGATGAAGAAATGGTGAAGAAAATACTAATCACTTTGATAAGACCAAGATTGGAATATGCAGCAACGATGTGGTCACCAAGTACAAAAAAATGTATAAAAAACTTGAAAGAATACAAAGAGCAATTACAAAATTGGCACCAACACTCTCAAAACTATCATATGAAGAGAGACTAGCAAAACTTAAGCTACAGACACTAGAGCAAAGAAGAGAGAGAGGAGATTTGATTGCTATTTACAGAATCATGAAAGGCATAGAAATTATTTATAGAATCTAATGAAATGGGATGATAGAAATACAAGAGGACACGGAAAGAAAATCAAGAAAGACAGCTATAGAAGAGATGTGAAAAAGAACAGCTTTCCTCACAGAGTAATAGACATTTGGAACAAGTTAGATGAGAAAGTGGTGTGTGCAAAAACAATACATGAATTTAAAAATAGTTTAGATAAAATGAGATATGAAGACGGGACACCACGAGCATAGCTCCCCTTCCCGTAAAATACAACTAGGTAAATACACACACACCCAACGGGTCAAAACGAGCATAGTTCTAGTCCCGTAAAATAGATCTAGGTAAATACACACACAACTCCCCTCCCCCTCCCACGAGAGTTGGAGTGCCGGCTCGCAGCGCAGTGATACTGAAATTAATTCAGCCCTGTGCGAGAATCGAACTCGGACCGCTAGAACAACGTGTGTTTACTTAATCGTAGTATACAGGAAAGCAAGGTCTAAATAAACAGGTCGGACCGTTTGAATTATTGTGCGCAGCTTCTGACGTCATTAGGCTGGGTCCGTTTTCTCTTTGTGAAACACTGAAGAAAACTGTGAAACGCCAAGGAAGACAGGAACTATAATATTCTATAAACTGTGCGGAGTGGCAAATGATCACTCAAACCAATTAGATATTCAAGAAGATTTAGATCAATTACAGCAATGGTCTGAAAAGTGGCTAATGAAATTTAACACAAGTAAATGCAAGGTAATGCACATAGGTAAAAATAACAGCAAGTACGATTACAAGTTATTTGGAAATTCGTTAACAAAAGTGGATAGTGAAAAAGATCTCGGCGTAATTATCAGTAACGACCTCAAATCATCCAAGCAGTGTATTTCAGCCTCTGAGAAAGCAAATAAGATTCTGGGACTGATTGCGCGATCTTTTGATTTCAAAAGTCCATCACTCATTAACAAGCTATATAAATCGTTAGTTCGTCCACATTTGGAATATGCTGTTTCCATATGGTCACCGAATCTCATTAAAGACATTGACAGACTGGAAAAAGTACAACGGCGAGCCACAAAACTGATTCCAAATATCAAAAATAAATCATACGAAAATCGACTAAAACACATGAATCTGTTTTCCCTAAAAAAGCGTAGACTCAGAGGTGACTTGATACAGGTCTTTAAGATTTTAAAGGGAATTGACAACATCAAAAGTGACAAAATTTTCACATTGAATGAGAATCAGACAAGAAACAATGGTCTCAAACTATCCGGAAATAGATTCAATTTGGAAGTAGGTAGAAACAACTTTGCCAACCGTGTAGTTAATGAATGGAATAAACTTCCTGCAGAGGTAGTGCAATGTAGTTCAGTTCGAAGCTTTAAGAATCAGTTAGATAAATACCTAAGTAAGATGCTGTAATGATTATAATTTATCTTATATTATTTGCTTTTGTTTTGTTATCATTTGTCTGTCTGATTTTCATTTATTATTAGTTATATGTCAATTTATTATTATTTACTATTTACCTGTTTGTTTATTATTTAACTATACCTATGCATTTATTTATGTATTTTATTTGTTATTTACATTATTATAGTTTTTATTTATTGGTTTATTAGTAATATGATTTTTTTTTCGCATCCGACCTAGATATGGATCAAAAGGTCTCCTGTCGGCATGCTCCGCCTTTGTAATCCTTTGTAAACTATAATATTTTATATATATTTATATATATATATTATATAATATTTGTCAGAATATAACTAATTGCGTGGAGCGGTGCGAGCGAAGGCAACAACATACCCGAACGACGCACCAGCTTCAACTGACAGCTATAGGACCCGCGAACCCCACTTTGAACAGCCAGGTGACGTTCACGGGCCCGCTGCGCCAACTCCCTCGAAATTCGGTCGGAAGTGGTTAGACCTGTTATTCCTTAGATCTTGCAGGAAAGGAGCAACGTTCGTTGGGTACCGTCTCCTACTCTCCAATTTATCACACCTAGCCTCATATTCATGTACAGTTCCAAGATAATCTATGTCGTTGATTTCAAATTATCATGTTTAGATTTGAATTCATGTATTGTTCCAGCTTGGGCCACATCATCTGAGTTGTTCCAAATATTTATGCATCTGCTTGGAAACTTGTATTTCTCAACATCTTTTTAGAATTGTAGTCCCCTTTAATTTGTTTTCATGTCCTCTTCCACTTCCATACGGTGACGCCTACGTAGGCGTCATGAGGAGCAAGTGGGTACGCGATGATGCCGACGTCGGCGTCATGATTATATTTATTGTAGTCGTACCTACGTAACCTCCATTCTCTCTAAACTGGCTTCATCATATTTTCTATGGTTATCAAAATTCACGGGTGAAAGAGAACGAACGATTGAGCACTGACTTTATTTTTTATAATGCTATTATTATGACGCAACATCGCACGTCGGGCAGCTAATGCTGCCAGACGTGCGATGTGCCCCAGACTGTTCAGACAAAACTGAGTGTGTATGGGAGGTTGAGGCAACCTGTGCAGGCCTCCAGAGGGGCTGCCTCTCGAACCTGTAGCTGACAGGTTGGCTCCGTCCGGCCAGCGTCTGATTCAGACCTGTTTGAGCGTATATGGGCACATGAGGCGGCCTTGAGGTCATATCTCTCAGTACAGCACTCGGAAGCTTACCGTGAACATGCCTGCCGCACTGAGCACCAGCTGCACCACTGAAGAATAGCGGCGATTTTGGAGTTAATTCATTGAGATATACAGGAAAAGTCCGTGCCTTTGGAAAATTAAATCTAAAAGAGTATTTAGATAAAGTGAAAAAAAAATGCAGCGTATGACTTGCTTGTTGAAAAATGAAAAGAAAATGACGGTGCAGCTAACCGAGATTTAGTGACCAAGAAAATCAACAACATGAGAAGCGTTGCCAGAAAACGGAGTGTAGTTGTCAGCCTCTAATGAGGTGATATGACTTTGCGCACCCATGCCTCTCAATGAAAGGACTTACTAAAGACAGCAGCATCAAATAAATTTATTCGTCCATCCTGAGGTAATTGAATCAATCTTTTGGCTGTAGTCTCAGCTCCTCCATTAACTTCATATGTGACAGTCCACCCCTTTTCAGCAGACACTCCTTGGTCCATACTTCTTTTTGGTATTCTGTAATAATTTATAGGTCACTGCAACGGTTGCAGTCCCAAGTAGGTCTAGCTTTTTCGTATCCGTGGGAAAGGCCATGATCTTCACTCCGAGATGTCTTTCTAGAACTGAGCAATTGACTTGAGGCAGAATTGAATAGTGTGTGGGTAACACCAGCAGACCTGTCCGGCCGGCTGTTCAGGCGGCCGAATAGGTTGCCTGATCGTGTATGGGGCCCTTTAATTAAGAGATCTCTTCTGTCAATATAATCTATTCCCATTAATGACCTGAATATTTTAACCATATCACCTTTTTTTCTTAATTTTTTTTTTAAGGTTGGCAGACCCAGTATTTTAGTCTTTCCACATATGGTTTACCTGCCTGGCTGGATACCAGTTTGGTTGCTGCTATTTGTATTCCCTCGACCTTGATTATATCCTTCACTATGTGCAGGGGCCATACTATTGACCCATATTCCAGTCTTGGACGGACCAGGGGTTCGATGTATACGTGCGTACGTGCATGCGCGTGTGTCCATGAAACAAAAAACAACATCCCTTCAGGCACCGTCATTCCTTCATCCATTTACAATCACTATTCCATTCACTCCTATATTTTGTCCTCTCTTCCTCGTATTCACTGCTTCCTTTACCCCGTCCCTCAATTTCATTTTTGATGTTCCTCTCAAGTTCTGTCTCCGCTCCTTACAGCAATCGTAGGTGCAATCACTCACCCATGCGACCTTCTCTTTGCGTTCATCCGCAGTTACCTAGTCATTGATTTGCTTTTCTTAGAGGGGGTTTACACGGTCTAACGGTTCGTCGAACGCGGTTCGACAGACACGTGTTTAAAGTGATGTGTGAACGTATGAACGGGGTATTTGGTTGTCGAACACGTTGGTTAAACCCCAAATACCCCATTCACACATCACTTTAAACACGTGTCTGTCGAACCGCGTTCGACGAACCGTTGGACCGTTTAAACCCACTCTAACGGTTCGTCGAACGCGGTTCAACAGACACGTGTTTAAAGTGATGTGTGAACGTGTGAACAGGGTATTTGGTGTTTAACCAACGTGTTCGACAACCAAATACCCCGTTCATACGTTCACACATACGTTCACACATCGTGTCTGTCGAACCGCGTTCGACGAACCGTTAGACCGTGTAAACCCCCTCTTACTCTATTATTCACCTCCATTCCCTGCTATACGTGACCCCAAATACTTAAAGCTTTTCACTTCCTCCAGCCTCTCCCTTTTAAAATCTCACATCGAACTCACTGCCACCCTCCTCTTTTGTATATATCATCACCTTACTGATGCCAACATTTACTTCCCGTTTTCTCGTCTCATTTCCCTTTCCAAACTCTGTCATTAGCTACCTCAGTCCTTCCTTCAACCCAGCTATAAAGTGTCACTCGCAAACCACAACTGGCTCACCTCCCATTTCCTTACATTTTCACTTACGAACTGAACACTTGACTAACACTTTCGCGTTTACCTCTCCCACCACCGCATCCGTATACAAACTCAACGACAGCGATAATACACAACCTTGGCACAGCTGAAATAATTCACTCTCTTCATTCCCGACCCGCATTATTAGGCATGGAGTGGAGGGGAAGACAGCCAGACACACGGCAAATACTAAGTATATATATTACAATGGTAATGCCATCTACATATGTTTCTATGGCTACGAGGAAGACAATCCAGTTAGAACTTCTTTGCCCGTGCTACCGGCGAGCAAGGCAAGACGGCCGGAGGTACCTGCAGCCAGTCAGTGGGCGGTGAGGCCCACGGGGTCTCTACCGCAGACGACGAGTGTACTGGCGCCGGAGTGGCGGTGAGCCGGGGGTCCTTTGGCGAGTCTTCTGGCCAGTGGGTGCGGCGGGGGACCTGCGGCAATAGTACTGGACGGCTGGGCGTGCGGCTGATTGGTGTTAGCCGCCACGGCGTCTCCCCCTGGGGCGTCGTCACGCAGATCCTCGTCGGGAACCCCGGGGGATCCATGGTCAGCACTAGACGATGCCTTGAAGATATGTCAGGCCCACCAGCAGCACAGGACTTATAGACAGGGGGCTTTGGGTCTGGCCCGGCGGCAGCACAGGACTTATAGACAGGGGGCTTTGGGTCTGGTCCGGCAGCAGCACTGGATTTATAGACAGGGAGTGGTGGTCTGGCCCGGCACGGCACAGGACTTATAAACTTTGGGTCTGGCTTTGGAAACCCCGGGGATCTACGGTCGGCGCTGGACGATGCCCTGAAGAAGATAGGTCTGGCCCGACAGTAGCACAGGACTTGGAGAGGGCTTACACGGTCTAACGGTTCGTCGAACGCGGTTCGACAGACACGTGTTTAAAGTGATGTGTGAACGGGGTATCTGGTTGTCGAACACGTTGGTTAAACCCCAAATACCCCGTTCACACATCACTTTAAACACGTGTCTGTCGAACCGCGTTCGACGAACCGTTAGACCGTGTAAACCCCCTCTTATAGACAGGGAGCTTTGAGTCTGGTCCGGCAGCAGCACAGGGATTATAGACAGGGGGTTTTGAGTCTGGCCCGGCAGCATCATAGGAATTATAGACAGGGAAAGAGAGGTCAGGTTAGGCGGCAGCTCGTGGACTCACTGACCCCGAGAGGCCTTTTTTTATTTATTAATATGCAAGGTACTTATAAAATACGTGCGTGGGTCACTGCCCACTAATCCTAGGAAGACAGGTAAGTCTTTTACAATAGATTGATCTTAAAAGTGGATTCACAACAATATTCTATACGATAAGCGAGGATGCTCTCGTCTTGGTCCTTGTGCAAGCCGAGAATCGTTGCCCGTTCGGTCGTTGTCCACTGTCGTCTCCTCCCTCTCTGCCGCGTAGTCTTCTGGTGGTCCAAGTCGACCTTGCCGTCGAAATTACCTATGGTGAAAAGGAAAAAGCTTCAGTCTTTGGCACTAGGTTTTATCACTCTCAAACTATTGACCCATATCAGTGTTGTCAGTATATATCGCAAGAAAAATCATGTCATCTTGGGGTGCCACTTAGGGCAGCTATCCCAGGCAATATGGATGTCCGGTGTCAGTCACTCCTCTGCGTCTACCGCGTCCTGTCCCATTGGTCCAGGTTGTCCTTGCCTTCGCAGATACCTAAACTGAAAAGGAAGAAGTATTAGTCCTTAGCAATAAGTTTTGATCCCTGTCACATTGTCAGCATATGTCAGTACGTAAAATTAACTCAGGTATACAAAAACAATTCATATCATCTGGGGGGCGGCACTTCAAGGAGACGTCCCAGGTGATATGAGGTGAGCGTCCGCATTAGTCTTCGCACTAGTCCTTCCGCCGAAGTCGTGGATCCTGCACGGAGAAACCCGGTTGCTGAGGTGGCAGCCACATAATGGCTCAGCGTGTTGCCTCCCGCTGCGCCACACTGTTGGCAGTCTTCCAGTTGTCCTTTCACCTCCCAGAAGCACCGGTAGCTTAGCCGTAGGCGATGAGGGACAACTTCGTGGGCCCTGTATAGCTGTACTCCAGGGGACAGTTTCTCATACGCCGTTGCGCTCTGGTACCAGCGAGCCGAGGGCCTCTAGATTTCCAGCCTCTTGTGAGCTTGCAGAGACCCTTTGGCCATTGATCTTTCTGCAATAGCCAAAATCTCTGTTCGGCTCGGGAGAACAGCAATGCCGCCGTTAATGCCTCTAGTGGCTGCTTTTCTAGCCTCCCTGTCTGCCGCTTTATTTCCCGGTAGTCCGATATGTCCCTGCACCCAGTTCAGGACAACCAACCGCCCTTGCTGTCAGAGGAACATGGACTGAAATTATATGAAGGTCAGTCTTGGTGGAAGCACTTAGAAATAACTTGTATCAACGATAAGCTGTCTGTGTTAATCACAACATTACTCTGGTGGGTATTGAGAGCATGGGTCAGTGCTAGACCCACTGCAACATCCTCTGCTTGCATTGAGCAGCAAGTGCCCAACACCCTTACTCCCTGCCGTGTGTTCTCTGTGACAAACGCTGCACCTGTCGTGTTGTGCTCAGTGTCTACCGAGCCATCCGTGTAGTACACCATGCATTTTTCAGGCGTGACGGATCTCATTGTTTCCTTCACATTCGCCCGTAGTTGTGGTAATGGTGTACTACGTCTCGATGCCATAATAGAGATTTTGGCCAGCAGACTCTCCCAGTCGGGGGATTGCACATGGCCCTCAACCTTTCCTCTTCTGAAGGATGAGGTCATTCAGGTGCAGGTCCCTGATGCGGCGGGCAATCTTCGCCGACCACCTCTTCTGCGAGAAGAGATCAGGATCTTGTTGAAGGGCACCAATTAGCCTTCGCCGTAGGAGTGAGTCATGTTCCCTCTGGACTCTGGTAGCGAAGGCGACCACCAGTCCCGAGATCCTCACACTGATTGGTATCAGTCCCGTTTCCTGCTGGATATTGGCAACCAGAGCCCAGCGTGGCGCGCCAAGTATGACGCGCAGAACCTGTTTTTGCACTGCTTCCAGCTTGACCAACTGTGTCTCGGATAGACCAGCCAGAGCACTGCTGGAATAGTTTCTCAGTGGTCGAATTGCACTGATGTAAAATGTCACAAGAACAGCGATGGTGGCTCCGGCTTCTCTGGTTGCCAAAAACCTCAAGACTTTGACCCGGGAAAGGGCCTTTTCCAGGATGTAGGCCTCTTCTGCCTTAAACGACAACCTGGAGTAAATTCATACGCCACTCTACCTCATGCCCTTGCAGCAGTAGCTTGGTCCCTGGGGTTACTCTAGCGCCAAAACACATGGCTTTGATCTTGGGTGGTGATATCTTAAGAACAAGCTCCTCGCATGTTGCAGATATGCTGCTGAGGCACTTTTGCATCCACCTGGCCTTGGTTCGTCTGCCTTTCACCACTAGTGTGACATTGTCTGCATATGACATTAGATGATATCTTGTAGGTAGAGGGGTGGCAAGTATTTCCGCCATCAGCACGTTAAACCCCACCCTGAGGTGTACCATTTTCCAGGAGGTAATAGTAGGATTCCACGTCCCTGTAGCCGGAATCTGGCAGTTCTGTTGGACAGGTAGTCCGTTATTCAATGTAGGAGCTTTCCTTGAATCCCTCTGGCAGCAAGACCTTCCAGTATTGCAACAAGGCTGGCTAGTTAAAATGCCTTCTCCAGGTCAAAGAAGACGACCATCGTGTAAACTTATTCCAGGTGGCTCATTGGTGTTGTAATGCATTGAGCCGTTTTCGTCACCCTTTATACCGGCCGGGACGGGAGGCGGGGCCGCGGGAGTTGAGTCTGCACCAAGGTCTAAGTAAACAGGTCTAACCGCTGTATCAGTTCTGCGCAGCTTCTGACGTAGTTTGGATGAGTCCATTTTCTCTTTGTGATACACTGAAGAAAACTGTGAAACGCCAAGGAAGACAGTAACTATAATATTTTATATATTATATATATATATATATATATATTATATATCATATATATTATATATTCATATATATAGACAGGAACTATAATATTTTATATATATATTTTATATAATATTTGTCAGAATATAACTAATTGATTGGAGCGGTGCGAGCGAAGGCGACGTCATTTTCGTACGACGGACCAACTTCAACTGACAGCTATAGGACCCGCTAACCCCACTTTGAACAGCCAGGTGACGTTCACGGGCTCGCTGCGCCAACTCCCTCGAAATTCGGTCGGAAGTGGTTAGACCTTATATTCTTAGATCTTGGTCTGCACCAGGCATGCTTTGGGCACGGCTGATCTCGTCTGCTAGGTGAATCGCTCCACCGTCGCCGCTCACGCAAATATCTATGGTACATATATATATATATATATATATATATATATATATATAAAGATATATATAAATGTGTATATATATATATATATATATATATATAAACACACACACACACATACAATAGCCGCCATAAGTTTGGACGATATAATGCTGACGTCAATATTTATGCCACAAATTAGAAGTCCCTCGCCCTCAATATCCCGAGCTGGCCAGATATTTTTTCGTATGCCTGGCAGCGAGACCAAGGTTGGCACCAGGACACGCAGTGACAGTGTTTCCAGGTTTGGTGCTGTTTGAGATTCGAGAAGGGGAGGATAACGTTTCTGGAGCTCCGCGCTTTGCCTTCGATTTTACGTAAATTCTAAATGGTTTGGCGTCTGTGTTGACGGCTATGGGTATTGGACAGTGCGTTCAGTGCAACGCTGGTTGTTACGTTTCAAGGATAGTGTGTGTGTGGGGGGGGAGGGGGTCACTACCTACCCTACGTCAGCCTGGCAGACCCAGGAAACTCACAGGAAACTCACTTTAAATGTTATTAAGCTTGAGATAGACATATCTCCTCGTAAATTTGCTAAACAAATTCAGCAGGAAAACCCTAGGTTATTAGGTGGTGTGTCTCTTCGAACAATGCAACGCTGCTCCCACCACCATCCTTGAAGTGTAACAACCAGCGTTGCACTGAAACTCCTGTATTTTCAGATATTTCCTTCACAGAATGTCCTGCCTTAAACAGGGCCACTATAGCAGCAGTCTTGTCGCGTTCGATTTCACGTCCACTACACAGACGCCAAACCACTTAGAATTTACATAAAATCGAAAGCAAAGCGCGGAGCTCCAGAAACGTAATCGTCCACCTTTCAAATCTCAAACAGCACCGAACCTGGAAACACTACATGGCTGTGCATGCTCTGGTGACCGCCAATCTTGGTCTCGCTGCCAGATATATGGGAAAATATCTGGCTCGCTCGGTATATTGAGGGCAAGGGACTTCTAATTTGTGGCATAAACACTGACATCAGCATTATCTCTCGTCCAAACTAATGACGGCTATGGTGTATATGTATATATATATATATATATATATATATATATTATATATATATATATATATATATATATATATATGTATATATATATATATATATATATATATATGTGTGTGTGTGTGTGTGTGTATGTGTGTGTGTGCATATATGTATATATGTAGACATATATATGTGTGTGTATATATGTATATATATATATATATACATGTATATATATATATATATATATATATATATATATATATATATATATATATATAAGTGAAAGAAATGATAGAGGCGAGATGTTAGTCAATTTTGCAGAGAACTACAACATGAGGATAATGAACACTTTCTTCCAAAAGCGTATAGGTTGTAAATGGACCTGGAGAAGTCCAAATGGAACAACAAAGAACGAAGTAGACTTCATATTAGGAGATGAGAGTAAGAGTATTAGTAATGTTACGGTGATAAATAAAGTCAACATAGGTTGTGACCATAGAATGGTAGGTTGCACAGCTAAATTCAATTTCAGAGCCGAGAGAAATAAACTAATATCAAAAAAGAAAATAAGCTTTGCAAAGGTTAAGAATAATAAGAAGGAATTTCAGTTAGGAATTAAAAATATATTCGAAGCTCTAAGAACTAAAGAGGACACCGTCGAGAGTCACACTGGGCTATCGTTCCTGGTGGACACGGGCTCAGCCGTCAGCATCATGCCTCCGACGGGAGGCCCGAACCAAGGTACAAGCCTTCCGTCGTCCGACCTGCTTGCAGCCAACGGTACACCCATCGGCACCTACGGCAGCCACTACAGCGTCCTGGACCTCCAGAATGGCAAGATCCCTTGGACCTTCGTTATCGCAGATGTCCGCCAACCCATTCTTGGCTACGACTTCCTACAATACTACAAAATGGCAGTCAGCGCCAAGGATAACTGCTTGTACCATGCAACAAGACGCATACCAGGAACCACCACCAAGGCCACTTCTCCTAAAGTATCTTCCCTTCAGCCAGCTGGCGAATACACACGCATCCTGCAAGGTTTTCCTCAGCTGGCGTCTCCATGTAAGGCCACCACTACCCGCCCCCACAACATTGTGCATCACATTCAAACAATCGGTCCGCCGGTCTACAGCAAACCTCGACGCCTCTCCCCAAGACCTCCTTGACCAAGGCATCATCCGCCCATCGGAGAGTGTGTGGGCATCGCCACTCCACATGGTCCCCAAGACACCTCCACCACCGAACCAGTGGGGGGCATGCGGTGACTATCGCCAACTTAACCGCATCACCAAGGCCGACCGCTATCCCATCCCGCATTCCCAAGACTTCCACTTCAAGCTCTCCGGGAAGCAAGTCTTCTCCAAGATCGACCTTGTTAGGGCGTTCCACCAGATTCCTGTGGCATCAGAGGACATCCAGAAGACACCAATCGTCACGTCGTTCGGTCTTTTCGAGTGGAAAATGATGTCGTTTGGCCTGCGCAATGCTGCCCAAACGTTCCAGCGGTTTATGGACCACGCCCTCAGAGACTTTAACTTCGTTACCGCCTACATCGATGATATATTGGTGGCCTCTGACAATCACGACCAACACCGCCAACTGCAAGAGTATGACCTCCTTATCCACCCGTCTAAGTGCCTCCTAGGAGTGTCATCGCTCAACTTCCTCGGACATCGCATCTCAACAGCAGGCCTGTACCCTCTCCCTCAGAAGGTGGACACCATCATAGACTTCCCACAGCCAACATCCGTCAAGATGTTGCGCCAATTCCTAGGGATTGTCAACTATTATCATAGATTCATTCCCGATGCAGCCGCCAAACTCGCACCACTGAACGACCTCACCAAGAACCATTCCAAGCGGTCGGTCGTACCCGTGAAGTGGTCTCCTGAAGCTACCCAAGCATTTGGGCAGGTCAAGGCTGCTATTGCACAGGCTGCCCGCCTGTCCTACCCGATGGCCCACGCCCCCACCTTCCTTACCACCGATGCCTCCTCCACAGCGATAGGCGTAGTCCTCCAACAGAGGGTCAACGGACAGCTCCAGCCGATTGTATTCTTCTCCAAACGACTGGATCCTTCTCAAATGCGCTGTAGTGCATTCTACAGGGAGCTTCTGGCCATATTTTCAGCCGTGAAGCATTTCCTCTATTTCTTAGAAGGCCGGCCGTTCACCATCCTTACCGACCACAAACCGCTCACCCATGCACTGGACAGGATCTCCGACCACCACTCACCAAGAGTCTCTCGGCAGCTGTCATTCCTATCCCAATTTGATACTCACATTGAGTACATCAAGGGAGAGGACAACCAAGTGGCCGACGCCCTGTCCAGAATTACCTCCAGCATCCTCCCTGATCATCACCACGTCGACTACGCACGCATCGCCGCCTCCCAGGGTAACGACGAAGAACTCCGTCTCCTACGCCTGCATGGCATCTCCTCCCTGTAGCTCCGACAGCTTCCCAACACTCCTGTACCATTGTGGTGTGACGTCTCTACAGGCAAACCCCGGCCGTACATCCCCGCCTGTCATCGTAAGGATGTGTTCTCGGCATTCCACGACCGCAGTCATCTTGGTATCCGGTCAACACAACGTCTCCTCAACAATGACGTCAGAGAATGGACCCGCACCTGTCTTCCCTGCCAGTCTTCAAAGGTCAAGCGCCACGTTCACGACCCACTCCAACGTTTCCCTACACCCACAGCACGCTTCCAATAAATCCATGTGAATATTGTGGGCCCCCTTCCACCGTCCCGTGGCATGCGTTACCTGCTCACGTGCGTCAACAGGTACACCAGGTGGCCAGAGGCGATCCCTCTCTCGGATATATCTGCTGAGACAACTGCCCGTGCTTTCCTCTCCGGTTGGGTATCAAAATTCGACCCCGCCACCACGGACGCCACAATCAAAGCCAGTGCATGTTCCCCCCGGCCCTCGCTGCTAGTGACTACGTTTTCGTCAGGCGAGCCTCCAGACGAATCCCTCCCCAACGCCCGTACGATGGACCCTTCAAACTCATCAGCAGATCGGCGAAACACTTCCTCATCCACCGAGATGCTAAGCCAGATCGCATCTCCGTCGACAGGCTTAAGCCAGCTTACCTTCCCCTTTCTTCCCCTACCAACGCTCCCCATCACCTCCAATTTCTCTTACAACATGGTCCTTACCCCATCCCCACCACAAAGCAACGCCCCATATCGAGTGTTCCCCCCGAACCTCAAGACACCACCCCTCCCCCGGGACCACTCGTCTCTTCAGGCCACCTCTTTCCACCTGATTCCCCAACCCCACACAGCCAGGCTCGGTCAAATTCCATCACCCAGGCCAACCCTGCATCCCACCACCAGTGTTCCCCCCAGCCCCCAAGACCCTAATTTCCCTCCGAACTCATTCTCCCCTTCACTGCAACCATTCTCACCTAACCGTATATCCCCACAGCTCCATGCCCAGCCGGAACACCCTCGCCAACACAGCGAACACGCCTCCAGCACGCTGCCGCCGCCTTCTCCATCATCCAGGCCGTCCTCTCCGGAGTTGCCATCTAACGGCACAATCACCCGTTCCGGTCGGGTGGTAAAAAGGTCGGCCCGATTCTGCGTCTCGCCTTAACCTCCGCGGCGCTCGCTCCCAAAGAAGGGGGGGGGGAGTACTGTGGTGACGCGCCGCTGGTCAAAACCAGACTGGCCGTCACACTGTTCTGTTCTGTTTAATTTGGGAGTGAAGCTCCCACGGGCTTTAGGTGTGAGCCCGTTTGGAGGGTGGTTTGACTTATGAGTGTGTGCGGGTTTATCCACACCCACTCATACATTCACAAGATGTGCATACGTATATGAAATACGTATGCACATCTCAGTGAATGCACCCTTCCTAACATGTGTTCAGTAGATAGTGTTTTGTAGCAAATGGTGTAATAAAATTTAGAAAAGGGGGGGTGATTCAATGTATGAGTGTGTATGGCCTGGCCACGC
Source organism: Oratosquilla oratoria (assembly GCF_046742065.1). Lineage (NCBI taxonomy): Eukaryota > Metazoa > Arthropoda > Malacostraca > Stomatopoda > Squillidae > Oratosquilla > Oratosquilla oratoria. Next base: position 46,799,411 of record NC_134792.1, on the reverse strand, counting down.
CCACTCACACATTTACCGGATGTGCATACCTATGTGAAATATGTATGCACATCCCGGCGAATTCACCCTTCCTGACATGAACAAGTGCAAAAGATATATAAAATTTAAAGGGGGGGGCTGACACTCCACCAGCCGACGCAGTTCATATTCGCTTAAGTGGCTGCATAGGCGGCGCACAAGACCCTCAGATGTTGTCGGAGGCCCTCTCCTTAGAAAAGCAGTTGCGGGGCAATGCTTGAGGTAGTGGTCAAGGGTGGCTTCTGGGTAGCGGCAGTGGCGACATCTTCTTTCTTCTGGCGTGGAGTTGTTCTTTATTTGCCAGAAACAACGGTCCTCCAACCTCAGACGGAAGAGCAGAGTCTCCACTTTTCTAGGTGTGGAGCGAGGAAGTACAAGGGGCTCGTAGTCTGTGACTGCCCTGTACCACCTCGCCCTCTCTGACACCTCTGCCTCCAGTCTGTGCTCGAGGAACCGTTGTACCTGGGTAAGAGCCCTGGTGCGTAGGCGCAACTGATTTCTGCTGAGAGGGACGACAACATCGACTTTGGGTCTTTTGCGCGCCACTTCTGCTGCGGCGTCAGCTAGCTCGTTACCTGGGACGCCCACATGGCTTGGCACCCAGTTAAGCGTAACACTCCTGCCTTGCTGATGTAGCTTCAGCAGGAGTGCTAGGATGGAGGTCAGTAGGCGTACATTGTCGCTGGGCTGTGTCGATTCTAAGCTGCCTAGCAGAGACTGTGAATCCGTGTGGATCACCACAGGACCACCTCGAGATATTAGAGCATGCTCTAACGCTCCTTGGACCGCTATGGCCTCAGCTTGGAGAGTGGACGCATGATCAGATACTCTCCTGCCGAAGGTCAAACCATCCGTCACGAAGGCAGCCCCCGCACTCCGGGGCCTGTTGGGGTCTACGGAGCCATCCGTATAATAGACCGCCATTTCAGGTTCCGACAGTGCGCGGATGCCTTGTAGGGCCTGTGCTCGTACTCTTTCCTGATCACATAACTTCTTCTTACTGGGAAGCTTTGTGACAACGAAAGTTGCAGGTATCGACAGCCATGGTGGTGGGGGCTTGAACTCTGAATGTGGAGAGTCCCTACCCTTCTCAAGGAGAACGCTGGTGATCCTGAAGGAGTCCAGAAGTCCAGCCGCCTGTGATAGCCAGGTATCGGAGTGGATAAAAGTACCCACCCGTCCCAGAGCTATCACAAGGCTCTGACTTAGCTCAGTTATCCTGGGGCTCTGGACTATCTTGGCAAGAAAGTCGACCTCCAGCCTTCTGACCCATGACGTTAATGAAGGCAATGAAGCCTCCATCTGGAGGTTAACAATCTTAGTCCAAGGTTGAGCTCCCAGGATAATCCTTGCTGCGGCATTTTGGCAAGGCTCCAGGTCTTCAAGCTTGGCAGTCGCCACATTTATGAGAGCTGGGGCAGCGTAGTCCACCAAGCTGCGGACTGCGTGCACATAGAATGTGCGAAGGACCCGATGCGTGGCACCAAGTGCCTTCCCCGTCATTGCTCTCATAACTGTGGTTCTTGCCTTCAGTCTCTCCTTGAGATAGGCTAGTTCCTTCTGAAAGGTGAGCCTCTCATCAATCCAGAACCCAGGTACTGAAACTGGTGAACCCAGTCCAGCCTAAGGTCCTGGATGGTGAGGTGCTCCCCTTCTTTCCAGTCTTAATGCCATGGCCTTCGATTTTGTAGGGGAGATCTTTAACCCTAACCTGCAACATTCTGTCGCTACAGTGCTTAAACAGCGCTGAGCCCTGCTGAAGCACCGCCGCTTCCCAGTAATTATGAGCGCAATGTCATCTGCATAGCAGATGACCTTGCACCCATTGGGTAGAGGTAGTTCCAGAATGTTGGAGACGAGCACATTGAACAGAGTGGGGCTGAGGACCCCACCCTGTGGAGTGCCATTCTCCAGCATTCTGGCCTCTGATATATGACCCTGAAAGCGTACTTTCGCAGACCGGTGACTGAGATAGTCAGCAATCCAAGAAAGCAGCTTGCCTTTTACGCCCTTGCGAGCAAGGGTGTCTAATATCACAAGTGGACTGGCCAGATCAAACGCCTTTTCCAAATCCAAAAAGACCACGATGGACGGTGTGCCACTGACAGCATTGAGGAATGTTGCTATACTGTTTGCTATGCCAGTGCCCTTGCAGTAAGCATGTATATGCTCATGCATTGGGCCCAGTTTCCACAGCAGCCTGTTTAGCACCATCAGGCTGATGAGGCGATAAGCACTAGGTTCTTTTGGCTTTGGAATTGGCGTTATGATTGCCGTCTTCCAGGCTGTTGGTAGCTTGCCAGTCCTCCAAGACGCGTTTATCACCCTTAGAAGTGCCTCGTCACCCGCTGGCCCAAGATGGGTCAGCATGGAATAGGTGACGAGGTCCTCTCCAGGTGCCGTGTCTGAGCTGGTCTTGTGTGTGACCCGTAGCTCCTGAAGCGTAAAGCTAGCGTCAGTATCATCCGATCGACTCATCATGTCCTCAATACTGTAGCGCCTCACTCCTTGTAGGTCCTGCAGTGTGTCTTGAACACACTGCGGGAGTGAGGTGCTGCTGGAGCGAGAGACAAACTCCTGCACCAGCCGCTGCGCCTCAGCATCAGGGGCATGATGAGTGCGTCGTGGTTGACTCCTGCCAGTAGCTTTACGGAGCTTAGACCACAGCTCTGCTAGGGAGGTGTGAGCGTTAAAGCCCTCACACCATTCAAGAAATTTAGCTCTTTTGGCATCTGCAGCTATGACGTGAGCGTCATGAACTGCAGCGCGCAAGTTGGCCAAATCGGTCTGAGTTCGGCGCCGTCGGAAAACACGCCTAAGCATGTTCACCCGATGGTTGGCCTCTCTCACCTCTGGGGTATAATACCAGCTGTTCTTATGTTCCCTGGGGGACTGACGAGTCTTTAGGATGGCTCTGTTGGCAGCCACCTGAAGGGCTGCAGAAAAGTCAGCTTCTAACGTTTCCACGTCCTGTGGTGGAACGTAGGACGCTGCCCATTCTTCAACAGACCTCTCAAATACTGGCCAGTTTGCCAAAGCTGTCTTCCACCTGGGAACAGGTAATACAGCTGGTATGGGTGGTGTATCCCGTATGTGCACAGAGACACCGAAGTGATCGCTAGTGACAATAGAATGCACCTACCAGGTTACCCTAGGGAGGAGAGTGGCCGTCGCCAAGGTCAGATCAAGTCGTTCACCTTGCACGTGCGTCGGATTTCCATCATTCAACAACGCAAGGTCAGGGCATTCATCTAATACGTAATTTAAGTGGCGCCCAACGACATTGGGCCCTTGGTGGCCGTCACACTTCTAGTCTATTGAATTCGGGAGTGAAGCTCCCACGGGCTTTGGGTGAGCCCGTTTGGTGGGTGATTTGACTTATGAGTGTGTGTGGGCCCAACCACACACACTCATACATTCACAAGATATGCATACGTATATAAAATACGTATGCACATCTCAGTGAATGCACCCTACTTATGGTAAACTGAGTATGCAGTGAACAGTGTGATGTTATCAGTTGTGACATAAATCTAAAGAGAGAAGGGGGGGGGGTGATTCAATGTATGAGTGTGTGTGGCCTTGGCCACGCCCACTCATACAATTGTTGGATGTGCATACCTATGCGAAATATGTATGCACATCCAGTCACCCTTCCTGACATGAACAATGCAATAATATATATAATTTAGAGGAGGGGCTGACACTCCACCAGCCGACGCAGTTTGTAATCACTAAGGTGGCGGCATAGGCGACGCACAAGACCCTCAGATGTTGTCGGAGGCCCTCTCCTCAGAAAAGCAGTTGCGGGGCAATGCTTGAGGTAGTGTTCTAGGGTGGCTGCAGTGGCGGCATCTTCTTTCTTCAGGTGTTGAGTTGATCCTTATTTGCCAGAAACAACGGTCCTCCAGTCGCAGACGGAAGAGCAGAGTCTCCAGTTTTCTAGGTGTGGAGCGAGGAAGTACAAGGGGCTCATAGTCTGTGACTGCCCTGTACCACCTCGCCCTCTCTGACACCTCTGCCTCCAGTCTGTGCTCGAGGAACCGTTGTACCTGGGTAAGAGCCCTGGTGCGTAGGCGCAACTGATTTCTGCTGAGAGGGACGACAACATCAACTTCAGGTCTTTTGCGCGCCGCTTCTGCTGCGGCGTCAGCTAGCTCATTACCTGGGACGCGTACGTGGCTTGGCACCCAGTTAAGCGTAACACTCCTGCCTTGCTGATGCAGCTTCAGCAGGAGTGCTAGGATGGAGGTCAGTAGGCGTACATTGTCGCTGGGCTGTGTCGATTCTAAGCTGCCTAGCAGAGACTGTGAATCCGTGTGGATCACCACAGGACCACCTCGAGATATTAGAGCATGCTCTAACGCTCCTTGGACCGCTATGGCCTCAGCTTGGAGAGTGGACGCATGATCAGATACTCTCCTGCCGTAGGTCAAACCATCCGTCACGAAAGCAGCCCCCGCACTGCGAGGCCTGTTGGGGTCTACGGAGCCATCCGTATATAGACCGCCGTTCCAGGTTTCGACAGTACGCGGATGCCTTGTAGGGCCTGTGCTCGTACTCTTTCCTGATCACATAACTTCTTCTTACTGGGAAGCTTTGTGACAACGAAAGTTGCAGGTATCGACAGCCATGGTGGTGGGGGCTTGAACTTTGGATGTGGAGAGTCCCTACCCTTCTCAAGGAGAGTGCTGGTGAGCCTGAAGGAGTTCAGGATCCCTGCCGCCTGTGATAGCCAGGTATCGGAGTGGATAAAAGTACCCACTCGTCCCAGAGCTATCACAAGGCTCTGACTTAGCTCAGTTATCCTGGGGCTCTGGACCAACTTGGCAAGAAAGTCGACCTCCAGCCTTCTGACCCGTGATGTTAATGAAGGCAACGAAGCCTCCATTCGGAGGTTAACGATCTTAGTCCAAGGTTGAGCTCCCAGGATAATCCTTGCTGCGGCATTTTGGCAAGGCTCCAGGTCTTCAAGCTTGGCAGTCGCCACATTTATGAGAGCTGGGGCAGCGTAGTCCACCAGACTGGGGACTGCGTGCACATAGAATGTGCGAAGGACCCGATGCGTGGCACCGAGTGCCTTCCCCGTCATTGCTCTCATAATTGTGGTTCTTGCCTTCAGTCTTTCCTTGAGATAGGTAAGTTCCCTCTGAAAGGTGAGCCTCTCATCAATCCAGAACCCCCAGGTACTGATACTGGTGAACCCAGTCCAGCCTAAGGTCCTGGATGGTGAGGTGCTTCCCTTCTGTCCTGAGTCTCAGTGCCATAGCTTTCGACTTTGTAGGGGAGATCTTTAACCCTAACCTGTAACATTCCGTCGCCACAGTGCTTAAACAGCGCTGAGCCGTGTTGAAGCACTGCCGTTTCCCAGTAATTATGAGCGCAATGTCATCTGTTTCCACCCTCTCTCCCTCCACACCCCTTCCCTCTGATTCCTCCACCACCTCCTCGTCCTTCCCCTCTACCTCCCCCAAGAAGGTTGCGCAAGAACCTAACCTAAGGCAATCACGCCCCAAGCCCAAGGCATCCAGACTCGAATCCTACCAACTTAGCAATCGCTCACGCTCCCCAATCCTGAGCCCTCGCTCCTCCTCGTCAGGGGCAACCAAATCCTCCTCCGGGCTCCCGCGCCGCGTGGCCATACCACGAGCCAGCTCGACTGGGAGGCCTAAGTTGAACCTGACTAAGCTCACAAAGGAGACGCTGCGAGACATAATCCCCTTCACCAGCACTACTCCAGACACTGTCCAGTCTAACGATAGTGCATCCTCCTCCTCCGACAGCGAAGTGCTAGCCCTCCAAGCCCCTAAGGCTAACTAAACATCCTTCCAAAACTCCCTCCAGTTAGTAGGGCTCACTAAAGCCAACTATTCCTATGGATAGATTAGATTTACGCGTGTTCTACCAGAACATCCGTCACTGGACCCCACAAAGGACCAGCACCTTGTTAGAGATTGCCAGACACAGTCCTGATGTCATTTGTTTGACTTCGATGGGTGATCCAGCCCCCGACTCTCTTCCCAAGATTCAAGGCTTCAGCACTTGGAGTCGAGGTCTTGCTTTGCACTCGGGCGTCTGTATTTTAGCCAGGGAGTCCCTTCAGGCAACTATACTTGATCAATTTCACTATTAGCAGATGTTCGCGATCAAGTAGAACACCATTCGCGGTCCCATCCTCCTTTGTACCCTCTACCTCCCTTCCCGTATCCCCTTCCTCCCCTTTGTTGACATTGCCAAAGTGATGTCATACAAAGTCCCAACCTTCTTCACTGGCGACTTCAACTGCAGACATGCTGCTTGGAGCCCTGGAACGCACAACAGCAGCTCAGTGAGTCGGCCACTGCACTCTCTTACTATGCTTCACCGGCTGAAGTTCCTAGGTCCGGACTTTCCCACATTCATAGGTCATGGATTGCAGGGTAAGCCCGACCTGGTGTTCTCCAACAGCCGAGTTTTCTTCCTCAACTCTACTATCTCACCCGGTGCCCCCACCCTCTCAGACCACATACCCTTAATCCTTCGCATCTCCACCTCACCCATCCTTATCCCCAGTGAGCCTCGGTTACGTTACAGTCAGGCCTAATGGGAAGGTTTCAAAAACATTCTCACGACATACACCAACACAAACATGAACAACGCTCCACATGCGGCGATAGAACAGGAATGGCGCTCACTTACGAAGTTGTCAAAAACGCTGTAAAAAAAACACATTCCTAGTACAAATCACCGAAAGGTTGCCAAGTTCACAGCTTCTATGCGCACTAACAGACTACGCATTGCACCACAGAACAGATTTACATATCTATTACAAGCACCCCTAGAGGCCCGTGTCGCCATCCTACGAGACATGCACTGGCTACAGAGAAGCCTGAGGAAGTCCCTCTACATCGATTCACATCGTGAGGAGGAGCAACTGATGGCCTCGCTCTCCGGCGCCTGTGAAACGGACCCTTCCAAGTTCTGGAGGACCTTCAAACGTCAGCTGGAGGAGTGCTCTGTGCCTCCACCCAAGGTCATCAACCATCTTCACCACTCTGCACACTCCCCCAGCACCAAGCTGACCTTCTGGCGTCAGCATGGAGTGAAGTCTTTAAACCCCATCCTGTGCAAGGACCACATTGCTTTAGCACCTTGCACAGTGTTAACTCTCTCATGAACAGATGCAGTGACCTCATTCCCGACGAGACTGTTGATCTCTCTCAGTTAGATAAAGATGATCCCCTTATCTGCCCCATCGTTTTGGAGGAGGTAAAGGGGGTTATCTCGGCTTTAAAACTAAAATCCCCTGGCCCTTCAGGCATCGATGCACACATACTCAAACGTATGCCAGACAACATAATCTCACACATGACAATAGCTCACTAGCCTCTGGGTACTTCCCGCAATTATTCAAGGCCTCCCACACCATCCTCATTCCTAAACCCCAGAAACCCACCTTCGCCCCCCTTTCATACCGGCCGATCTCCCTTCTGGAGTACTTTGGTAAGGTGTTTGAGCACGTCCTCTGCCGCCGCCTGACCGTGTACCTAGAGACGGAGAATGTGCTGAGGGATTGCCAATTTGGTTTTCGGCCGGGGCGCGGTGCAGACGACGTCATTTCCATGATCACTCAATGGGTTCAAAGACCGCCAGACGGTCGCCCTGGTAAGGCCATTTTGGTTTGTAAGGATGTGGAGAAGGCATTCGATACTGTCTGGCATGAAGGCCTTAAGTACAAATTGTACCACAATTTCGACTTTGCACTGCCGTTCACAAGGTTGCTCTACAACTACCTGGACGACAGGACAATAAGAATAAAGTGGCGGGGCTGTCTGTCCCAACCTTTTGTACCGAAGGCTGGAGTACCGCAAGGGTCATTCCTTGCCCCCACTGTACAATCTATATACGAATGACCTGCCAGAGCCAGCTTATCCACGCAACCGAGCTCTAACTCTTTCGTATGCGGACGACACTAACCACATTAGCAGACACAAAACGCTGCAGGGAGCATTACACGTAATGCAAAACATCCTAGACGGGGCAGACGCGTGGGAGCAACAGTGGCGCATTAAGACTAACGCGTCGAAATGCAATGCTGTATACTTCTGCTGCAAGCGAACCAACAGAACAATCACAAACACTCCTCTTAAAATAAACAACACAAACATCCCAGTGAAAGACCATACCTGTGTGCTGGGTAACACACTTGATAGTGGCCTTACCTGGACCCCACACTTCCGCAAACAGGGAGCGAAGGCTAGGGCTATGCTGGGAAAGCTAAGACGCTTCAAAACTGCAACAATGACCACCAAACGTCGATTGTACCTAGCCCTCGTCAGACCGATTCTGTGCCAGTCCCCGGGACTAAGCCAGCTGACATGTCCCACTAATAACTACGAGCATCAGAAGGTTCAGAATGCCGCTGTCAAGTTCATCACGGGTTCGCGATGGAGCGACTTCAGAACTACTGAGTCTCTACACCGAATTTCCAACATCCGTCCACTCAACCAACACAAACACAAACTTCACACAAGACACCTAGAAAAACTGCACGACAGACACAAACACCTGATACAACACATTACACCTAGACCACACCGTACAGACTATCTGTCAGCTGCGCTCGTCCCACATGTGGTGTACACAATAAGACGTGTATAACCGTACCTATCAATAATGCACCCCTTCACCAGCTTTGACTGGTGATATCAACAATAATAATAATAATAATGATAATAATAATAATAATAATAATAATAATAATAATAATAATAATAATAATAATAATGATAATGATAATATTGCTTGTAGCCCGTTAATTGACAGGCTGCAAGCGGACACAAACAACTCAAACCCAACCTGGGGTAAAGCAGGAAAGCTCAGGCCTTACCTGGGGCTGAACAGGAACGCGCTCTACACGCGGGAAGTAAACTCTACTCATTTCCCGTAAAATACACACACACACACCTCTCACGAACATAGTCACGACCCACGCACAAACATCTACACTTACTTTTTCTTCGACTAAAATCCGCTTCCTTTCTAACTTTCTCTTATACTACATCTTCTGATTTCAGTTTACCTCCCACTAAAGATTTTTCCATTTTCCACCTTTCTCTACTACTACGCCTATTACCATTTTCTGAACTTTTGGTGATTTTAATCCCGACGTCGGCGCCGCCGTCCGAGTTCCCTGTCCATTTCTCTCGAGCCACGACCACCAGCAGCCCCTGACCGCTCGCTTAATCGCCCGGTGGCAATAGCCCTCTTTTATACACTACTATCTTTTCATTTTCTTACAGACATTTTTCCCCTCCCACGAAAACCGATCCTGCGCAAGCGGATGGTCTTTCCTAGGAATTCAGAATTCAGTTCACTCCAGGAAACGACATCTTCAAGCACCTCTCCTCTCCAAGCAGTACTCCTCTTCAAGCACCTCTCCTCTCCAAGCAGTACTCCTCTTCAAGCACCTCTCCTCTCCAAGCAGTACTCCTCTTCAAGCACCTCTCCTCTCCAAGCAGTACTCCTCTTGAAGCAGCTCTCCCCTCCAAGCAGCTCTCCCCTCCAAGCAGTACTCCTCTTCAAGCAACAGTCCTCTCCAAGCTTCAAGTTCCCCTTCGCTCTTAGGTTTTTCCCTTACGAGTTTAGAGTTCATCAAAGGCCCGAGTGCGTAGTGTAATTGTGAGTTTTATTCCCCTGTCTTGTCCGAACCAT